>NW_026057586.1:62282772-62573927 GCF_023721935.1 Panthera uncia | reverse complement strand
TCCGAGCCATCAGCCCAGAGCCTGACGCGGGGCTCGAACTCACGGACCGCGAGATCCTGACCTGGCTGAAGTCGGACGCTTAACCGACTGCGCCACCCAGGCGCCCCCGGATGTCTTCTTTAGAGAAGTGTCTATTCATGTTTTCTGCCCATTTCTTCACTGGGTTATTTGTTTTTCGGGTGTGGAGTTTGATGCGCTCTTTATAGATTTTGGATACTAGCCCTTTGTCCGATGTGTCATTTGCAAATATCTTTTCCCATTCCGTTGGTTGCCTTTTAGTTTTGTTGGTTGTTTCCTTTGCTGTGCAGAAGCTTTTTATCTTCATAAGGTCCCAGTAATTCACTTTTGCTTTTAATTCCCTTGCCTTTGGGGATGTGCCGAGTAAGAGATTGCTACGGCTGAGGTCAGAGAGGTCTTTTCCTGCTTTCTCCTCTAAGGTTTTGATGGTTTCCTATCTCACATTCAGATCCTTTATCCATTTTGAGTTTATTTTTGTGAATGGTGTGAGAAAGTGGTCTAGTTTCAACCTTCTGCATGTTGCTGTCCAGTTCTCCCAGCACCATTTGTTAAAGAGACTGTCTTTTTTCCATTGGATGTTCTTTCCTGCTTTGTCAAAGATGAGTTGGCCATACGTTTGTGGGTCTAGTTCTGGGGTCAAAGAGACCCCTTTAATATTTCTTATGGGGCTGTATAGAAAACCAGTGTACAGAAATCTGTTGCATTTTCATACACCAATAATGAAGTGACAGAAAGAGAAATCAAGGAATCAATCCCATTTATAATTTTACCAAAACCAATAAGATGCCTAGGAATAAACCTAGCCAAAGAAGTGTAATAAAACCTGTACTCTAAAAACTATAAAATACTGGTAAAGAAGTTGAAGATGACACAAAGAAATAGAAAAACATTCTATGGTCATGAATCGGAAGAATGAATATTGTTAAAATATCTATATTACAAAGCAAAATAAACATTTAGTGCTCTCCTTATGAAAATACCAATAGCAATTTTCAGAGAGCTAGAGCAAATAATCCAAAATTTGTGTGGAACACAAAAGACCACAAATAGACAAACCAATCCTGAAAAATGAAAGCAAAGCTGGAGATATCACAATTCTGGACTTCAAGTTATATGACAAAGCTGTAGTGATCAAGAGATTATGGTACTGGCACAAAAACAGACACATAGATCAATGGAACAGAACAACAACAACAACAACAAAAACAGAAATGGACCCACGACTATATGGTCAACTAAAACTGACAAAGTAGCAAGGAATATCCAATGCGGAAAAGACCATCTCTTCAAGAAAATTTGTTGGAAAACTGGATAGCAACATGCAAAAGAATGAAACCAGACCACATTCTTACACCATACATAAAAATAAATTCAAAATGGACTAAAGTCATAAATGTGAAACAAGACACCTTTAAAATCCTGGAGGAAAACACAAGTAGTAACCTTTTTGACATCTCCCATAGCCACTTCTTACTATATATATCTCCCAAGGCAAGGGAGACAAAATAAAAAATAAACTATTGGGACTTCTTCAAACTAAAAATCTTTTGCACATCGAAAGAAACAATCAATAAAACTAAAAGGCAACCTCCAGAATGGGAGAAAATATTTGCAAAGGACATATTGGGTAAAGGGTTAGTATCCAAAATAGATAAAGAATTTATCAAATTCAATACCCAAAAAACAAATAATCCAGTGAGGAAATGGGCAGATGACATGAATAGACACTTTTGTAAAGAGGGAATCCAACAGGTGGCCAATGGTCACATGAAAAGATGTTCAACATCACTCATCATCAGGGCAATACAAATAAAAACTACAATGATTATCACCTCACACCAGTCAGAATGACTAAAATTAACAGCACAAAAAAGAGCGGATGTTGGCAAGGATGTAGAGAAAGGGAACACTTTCTAGACTGTTGGTGGGAATGCAAACTCGTGCAGCCACTCAGCCACTCTGGAATACAGTATGGAGTTTCCTCAAAAAGTTAAAAATACCACTACCCTACAATCCATTAAGTGCAGTACTAGATATTTACCCAAAGGATACAAAAATACAGATTTGAAGGGATACACACACCTTGATGTGTATAGAAGCATTATCTACAATAACCAAATTATTGAGAGAGCCCAAGTGTCCATCAACTAATGAATGGATAGAGAAGATGTGGTATATATACACAATGGAATATTACTCAGTAATAAAAAAGAATGAAGTCTTGCCATATACAATGACTTGGATGGAGTTAGAGAGAAAGAAGCACCATATGATTTCACTCATATGTGAAATTTAAGAAACAAAACAAATGAACATGGGGAGAAATATAGGCAAACCCAAAAACAGCCTCTTAACTATAGAGAACAAACTGATGGTTACCAGATGGGAGGTGGTAAAGGGTACAGACTAAATAGGTAATGGGGATTAAGAAGTGCACTTGTTGTAATGAACACTGGATATTGTATGGAAGTGTTGAATTACTATATTGTACACCTGAAACTAATATTACACTGTATGTTAACTAACTGGAATTTAAATAAATAACTTAAAAAAAATATTTCTTGCAGGGTTGGTTTAGCAGTCACAAACTCCTTTAGTTTTTGTTTGTCTGGGAACTCTTTATCTCTCCTTCTGTTCTGAATGATAGCCTTGCTTGATAAAGTACACTTGGCTGCAGATTTTACTCATTCATCACTCTGAATATATCTTGCCACTTCCTTCATGCTTCCAGTGTTTCTGTTGAAACATCTGCTGATCACCTTATGGGATTTCCCTTGTACGTTATGGTATTCTTTTGTCTTGCTGTTTTAATTTTTTTCTTTATCACTTTATTTTGCCAATTTTATTAGAATATGTCTTGGTGTGGATTTGCTTTTGTTGATTTTGTTGGAGATTCTCTCTTAGATATGGATATATGTTTCCTTCCCCAGAGTGGGGAAGTTTTCAGCTATTATTTTTTCAAATAAATTCTCTGCCTCCTTTCTCTCTTTTCCTCTGAGACACCTATAATATGAATGTGATAATGTTTGATGGAGTCACTGAGTTCCCTAAGTCTAATCTGTTTTGCATAATTCTTTTATCTCTCTTTTGTTCAGCTTGATTACTTGCCATTACACTTTCTCCTAGATCATTAATTCATTACTTTGTTTTTTCCAGCCTGCTGTTCATCCCATCAAGCATGTTTCTCATTTCATATATTGTGCCCTTCATCTCTGCCATTATTCCTTATATATGTGTTAAGGATCTCACTGATGCCTTTCACTCTTTTCTCAAGTCCAGTGAGTATCATTATGATCATTACTTTAAATTCTCCATAAGACATATTAATTATATCTGTTTCACTTAGGTCTCTGACCATGGCCTTATTATGTTCTTTCATTTGAGACAAATTCCTCTGTCTTCTCATTTTGTCTAAGTTTCTGTGCCTGCTTTTGTGTGTCAGGAAAGTTAGCTACCTTACCTGTTTTTGAGGTTAATGGCCTTATGAAGAGGAGGTCCTGTAGTGCCCTGCTGTGTAGTGTCCCATGTTCCCCAAGGCCTAGTGTTTCTAGTAGTGTCTCCAAATTGTGCTGTGTGCACTCTGCTGTTGTGTCCTCACCTCTTTATCCTTCAGGCCAGCCTGAAAAGGTTCTCTTTACCTGGTTGGTCCCTGGTCTGAATATGGAAAATTTCTAGTTAAAATTTGCTCTGGTGCTCTGGTCTTGTGAAATGAGACCTGTCATCAACACTACTGCAACAGAGGCCCTTCAAATCTCGTGGGTTGGGAGATGAGGTGTGGGCAGGGCTTTGGAATGGCTTTCTTATGGGGGCCTTAATGCTGGGACTGAAGCAAAAATGACTGGGAAGGGTGGTTCCATCAGAGTATATGTGGGAGACTGGAGTTCAGTGTAAGCGAGTTAGGTAGCAAGTGTCTGCTCTATGCTGGTTCCTGCAGGTGGCCCAGTACTTAAGCTGAAGGGCAGGGAAGAGGAATTACACCTTCCAGTTCCTTTGTCCCCAGAGGGGTCTCTCTGTGAACCTTATCTCTCTGGGACATACTCTGAAATGAGCAAATATTCCCCAGGCACTCTTCAGATAGCTATATCCATGCTGTATGTCTTTGGGTTATTTTCCCTGCCTTCTCTCTAAACCTTCTCTCTAAAAACAGCCCCAGGTGCCCTCCAGGCTCTATCTGAGGCAAGCCTTCTGACCTTTAAAACTCCAGGCTTTAAGCCCCACTGGTTGCAAGAAGTCATGAAATTGACCCATCTCACTTTCTAAGCCAATTGCTATGGGGACTTGTTTTCCCCATGCACTTCTCTGTGTGCTAGTCTCTCACCCTTCTCTGTGACTACACCTCTTTCCCCACCACAGTGGCCATGATCTTTTTCTCTCCCAAACCCCATCTTTAAACTTCCCACTTTCTTCAATGTGGCCTCTCTCTACCTTTAGTTGTGGAGTTTGTTCTGTCAGTCTTCAGGTTGATTTCTGGGGTAGTTAGGATAATTTGATAGTTATCTAGTTGTATTTGTGGGATAAGGTGGGCCTAGGGTCCTCCTACTCTGCTGCCATCTTCTCTCTCTCTTATATTTTAATGTATTATATCCATTATATATTAGTCTACTCATGAAGTCATAACAAAATATCACAGACTGAGTTGCTCAAACAACAAAAATTTATTTTCTTACAGTCTGGAGGCTAGAAACCAAAGATTAAGGTGCCATCAGGAGTGGTTTCTAGTAAGAGCTCTTTTCCTAGCTAGTACCTTCATATTTTATATGTGTGAGTGGGGGGAAAGAGAGATTTCTGGTGTCCTCTTTTCATAAGGACTCCAGTCCTAGAGGAGTAGTGCCCCATCCTTATAACCTCATTATTTTTTGAATTACCTCCCTAAATACCCTATCTTCAAATTCCATTACATTGGAGGTTAGAGCTTCAATGTATAAATTAGTTCAGTCCATTATACATTATGATTCAAAGAATGTTATGATCCATTCTGTATATACTATCTATGGGGAGAAAATTAACATTAAGCATGTGCTATTTATAAGGTAGATTTAATTATGGTCAACTTATCTAAGGTGATAAACCTAGTAAGCAGATAATTGGTGATAAAACATAGATCTGACTCCAAAATATATGTTGTTTTCACTACACAAACTAGGATATATTTATTGTAAAAATGGTGGCAATTCTTCTATGCCCATCACAAGGTAGAGTTTTTCCTTAACTCCTTAAATTTGGGTGGTCTAAATACTTGCTTTGGTTAATAGAATGTGGGGCAACTGATAAGTGCCAACATCAAGCTTATGTCTAAAAAACCTTGTATACTTTTGCTTCATCTCAGAACAATGTTATTGTCATGTGAACAAGCTTGGGTTAGCCTGCTGGAAGATTAAAGACATTGTGAAGGAGAGTCATGCTGAGGCCAGCTGAAGCAATCCTGGATCAGCCTAAAGCCAGCAAACACTCAACTTACAAAAGAGTCCAGCCAAGATCTGCAGATCCACCTATCTGACCCATACTTGACTTCAATTTCATGATAGAGCCTAGCCAAGATCAAGATCAAGAGAAGTACTTATCAACAAATGGTTATTGTTTTAAGACACTAAATTGTGGGGTGATTTGTTATGAATCAATAGCCGATACACAGTTTATCTTTCACTGAATTTTAATCCCCTAAGTATTATCACAGGGTTATATTATATGGTAATGTTCTGTAAGCCAATGTATCTACATAATCATATTCATAATATTGTATTCCCCAGTTTCTGGGATTTTGAGATATAATTACCAGAGCTGCTTACATAAGTACAAGGTTTTCTTATTGCTATAGGATTGAGGCTCTCCAGGAAACAGAATCACCAATGGAAACAATTTTACTCTGATAATGCTTCCTAAAAGTCAGTCTAAATTTTGGTAGATATCTATATTATTTGTTATAGTCTTGGAGCTACCTGAGTTATAATTCTAGTTCTGTCCTCATCTAGCTGTATGACCTTGGCTTTGTCACGTTAAGTTCTTTGAAGCTTATAAACAAAATGATGGAATTTTAACATTTTTAGGGACATGTTCTGTTCTAATACTCTATAGTTTCTACATCTAAATCTCTATTCTGAATTATCTTTTAAGGAGGTCCAAGATGGCAGCATAAGAAAACCCTAAACTTACCTCCTACCATAGACACATTGAATCTTTATATAGAGCAATTCATCCTGAATAACATAGGATTTACTGAACTGCTTCTGCACAGCAAATGATAGAGAAATCACATAGAGAAGGGTAGAAGAGACAGAAACACAGTAATGGTGAGAACTCCACCCCTGAAGCAGCCACCTCCATTAGAGTGGAATATCATTGTAGGGCTTGTATGCAGACTCACCTGCCATGGAACACAGTGAAAAAATAATGGTTTAAGGGGTAACTAGACTCTAAGTGAAGTAAATTCATTTTCTAACCCTAGAGCCTTCACCAAATGAGTGAGAAACTGCTGGAACACTCTCTGGGGTTGGAGGTGGCAGCAAGCACCATTTTTTTATTCTTATTTCAACTGGTGGGTAGGATAAGATCAAGTCACCCTAGCTGGCCTGCTAGGGCTACATCAGTGTACCCCAGGACCTTGGCCCACATCAGTTCTGCCATCCCCTCAAGGCTGCCTCAATGCAGCATGCCTCAGGTTCCCTTAATCATGCTTTAGCTCTTCCTCCAGGGTATCCTTGGCATGGCAAACCCTGGGACCCCCTGTCCTACACTTGCTCCTGCTCTAGGCACCTCCCTGGGGCAGTCCTACATGGCACACTCGAGGACCCTCATTGCACTTGCTCCAGCTCTAGCCATCCCATTAGAATGGCCTCAGTGCAGAGCACACCGGGACCCCCTCAGCCTATGCCCAGTCCATATACAGCTGTCCTGCCAGATTGGCCCCAGCAGTAAGAACCTCAGGACACCCTGGCTCACATCTACTACAGTTCCAAACATCCCACCAGGGCAATCCCAACACATGTGTTTAAAACCCCACAGCCCATGCTTGCTCTAGCTCCAGTTATTCTATCAGGGTGGCCCCAGTGCAGAGTTCTTCAGAACCCTCTGGTCCATGCTCATTCTAATGTAAACTGTCCAACCAAATCAACACTGGGGTGATGTGCCCATGGACCCCCCCAAAAGTGTCCCCACACTATTTCTTACTGTCCTGCCAAGGTGGGCCCTACAAACAAGTCCCAGAAGTTCACCACTCACAGCTACTCCACTTTGAGCCATCCTGCCAAGGCAGCCCCAGCAAAAGTCTATCACATGTTCCAGCTCCAGCCATACCACAAACATAGCCTTGGCATTACATGCCCTGAGACCCTCCAGTTTATGCCTGATCCAGCTCCAACTATTCTGCCAAGGTGGCATTGATGCAGTGTGTCCCATCACCTCCTCAGGCCATGCTGAGGCTGTACTCTAGCTTCAGCCAGTACATGCAGTCTACCTAAGGGATATTCTTACGTGAGTCCACTCCTTTAAGACTAGGAGTGGTAAATATTCCTCCTGATTCACAGAAACAAACACAGAAAGTTAAACAAAATGAGGAGACAGAGAAATATGTTTCAAATGAAAGGACAAGATAAAACACTACGAAAAAAATCCCTAATGAAATGGACATGAGTAATTTAACTCATAAAGCATTCAGAAGTAATGGCCATAAATATGATCACTGAACTCGGGATAAAAATGGAGGGAGGAAGAAAGTGAGAACTTTAAGATTTAGAAAATATAAGAAAGAACCAATAGGTGCCAAAGAATATAATAACTGAAATAAAAATATAGTAGAAGGAATCAACAGCATATCATGTAGAACAAATCAGCAAACTGGAAAACAGAATAGTGAAAAACATCCACAAAACAGCAAAAAGAAAAAAGAATTTTAAAAGTGAAGATAGTTTAAGAAACTTCTGAGACAACATCAGGCATACTAATATTCACATTATGGGGTTCCAGAAGGAGAAGAGAGAAAGGGTCAGAACTTAAGAAATAATGTCTGTAAACTGCTCTAACCTGGAGACATCCAGTTCTGACAGGCACAAAGAGTTCTAAACAAGGTAAACCCAAAGAGAACCACACCAAGACATATAATAATTAAATTGGTGAGAATGCGAACATGGCAGAGAAGTAGGGGGATCTGTACCCAAACAAAGAAGTGCTCTCAAACAAAGAAGTTCTGAAGGGTCTCTCAAAGAATTGCTGAAGCCAAAGGACTTTAAACCCCAAGAGTCTGGGAGGAAAAGAGACTGAATCTACCAGGAAGAAAGTGGGACAACTTGGGAAATGATAGGTGGTTGAGTGCGAAATGGGGGAGATAAAACAGGCCAAACAGGTATGGAGGGGAGGGATCCCCTTCTGTGGAGAGACAAAGGGAAGAGAAAGAGTGGCTGGGGAAGTGTAGGACTATATCTGGACCAGAGAAAAACCTCACACTGGGACTGAGAGGGATCCTATCTCTAACTATGGGGCTTTCTTTAGACTGGGGCCGGCTCCCTGTTAGTGCACATGGGGAGGAGGGGAGTCGTCCTGGGTTTGGTGGTAGATCAGGGGCACAGTCCACACTAGGAGAAAGCAGTCCCCTCCCTGGAGGACTGCATGATAGGGCAAAGCCTGCCTGCGTCCACCACCCCCAGGCTCAGCGTCTGTGTCGAGGGCGCAGTTCGCAGTAGGAGAAAGCGGCCCCCCTCCCTGGACTGCTGTGGGGAAAAGACAAAGCCTACCTGTGTCTGCCGAACAGACATAATGGGAAAAAATGACAGTAATATTATAATAGTAAGGGACTTTAATATCCCACTTACATCAATTGGTAGATCATCCAGGCAGAAAATCAGTAAGTAAGCATTGTCCTTAAATAACACACCAGATGAGATGGACTTAATATGTACACAGTTGTCTCGTGAACAACATGCGTTTGAACTTCACAGGTCTAGTTATATACAGGTTTTTAAGAATACAGTACAGTGCTGTAAATGTATTTTTCTTCTTTATTTTCTTAATAAAGTTATCTTTTCTCTAGATTATTTTATTGTAAGAATACAGTATATAATATATATAATATATAATATACAAAATATATTTTAATTGACTGTGTTATTTAATTGATTGTGTCATTGTGTTATTGGTCAATAATAGGTTACTAGTAGTTAAGTTTGAGGGGAGTCAAAGTTACACATGGATTTTTGACTGCATCGGGTTTGGTGCTCCAACCCCTGCATTGTGTAAAGGCCCACCATATACAGAACATTTTATCCAAAACAGCAGAATGCACATTCTTCTCAAGTGTACATGGAACATTCTCCAAGATAGATCACTTGTTATACCATAGGACAAGCCTCAATAAATTCAAGAAGATTGAAATAACATCAAGCATTTTTTTGACAACATCTATATGAAACTAGAAATTTCAAGAAGAAAACTAGGGGGGAAAACCCACAAACATGTGAAGATTAAACAACAGTCTCTTCAATTAATGGTGTTGGCAAAACTGGACAGCTATGTGCAAAAGAATAAAAATGTACCACTCTTTTACATCATATACAAAAATTAATTCAAAATGGCTTAGAGACTTGAATGTAAGACCTGAAGTCATACAGTGCCTAAAAGAAAACATAGTTGCTCTTTGACATTGGTCTTAGCACTATTTTGGGAGGATATGTCTCCTTAGGCATCAGCAACAAAAGCTAAAACAGACAAATGAAATTGTATCAAACTAAAAGGCTTTTGTACAGCAAAGGAAAACATCAAAAAACAAAAAGGCAACCACCTGAATGGAAGAAGATATTAGCATATCATACATCCAGTAAGGGGTTAATACTCAAAATATATTTTAAAACTTACACAATTTTGGGGCGCCTGGGTGGCTCAGTTGGTTAAGCATACAACTTCAGCTCAGGTCATGATCTCACAGTTCATGGGTTCAAACCCCGCATCAGGCTCTGTGTTGACAGCTCAGAGCCTGAAGCCTCTTTCGGATTCTGTGTCTCTCTCTGCCTCTCCCCACTCACACTCTGTCTCTCTCTCAAAAATAAATAAACATTATAAATAAATAAATAAAGTTTACACAACTTAATATAAAAAACTAACCCAATTAAAAACCCAATTTAAAAGAATTCAAATAGACATTTTTCCAAAGAAGACATAAAGACGGCCATCAGGCACATGAAAAGATGCTTAACAATCTCTATCATCAGGGAGATACAGATCAAAACCACAATGAGATATCATTTCATATTTGTCAGATTGGCTATTATCAAAAATACAAAAAAAAATCACAAGGGTTGGCGAGGATGTAGAAAAAGAGAACGCTTGTGCACTGTTGGTGGGAATGTAAATTGATGCAGGCATGATGCAAAATAGTATAGAGGTTTCTCAAAAAATTAAAAATAGAACTACCAGATAGCCCAGCAATTCCATTCTGGGTACTTATCCAAAGAAAACAAAAACATCAATTCAAAGATATAAATATACTCCTATGTTAATTGCAGTGTTATTTACAATAGCCAAGATATGGAGGCAACATATATGTCCTTTGATAAATGAATGGCTAAAGAAGTTGTAGTATATAAATACAATCAAATATTACTCATCCATGAAAATAATGAAATCTTGCTATTTGTGACAACATGGATGCACCTGGAGGGTACTGTGCTAAATGAGATAAGTCAGACAGATAAAGACAAATATGTTATCATTTTTCTTATATGTGGAATCTAAAAAACGAACAAACAACACAAACAGAAACAGACTTACAGATACATGAAACAAATTACTGGTTACCAGAAGGGGAATGGTGAAATAGCTGAAGGGTATTAAAACGTACAAAATTCCAGTTATACAACAAATAAGTAATGAGGATATAATGTACAGCATAGGGAATATAGTCCATAATATTGTAATAACTTAGTATGATGACAGATGATAACTAGACTTATTGTGGGAATCACTTCGCAATGTACGAAAATATTGAATTCCTATGATGTATACCTGGAACTAATAGGATATGGTATGTCAATTATAGTTCAATAAAATAATAAAAATAAATTTTAAAATATATTTCAATTTTGCACCAAAACCTTCCTATATCCCAAAAGTCCTCTCTGTTGCCTTCTGTGTTTTTCTTTTACAAATAAAAAAGGCAAGCATCTATTGGATGCTTACAAGTTTCCAGGTGCTGTTCCAGGCCCCTCATACAGCCCATTTCCTTTGGTTCTTACACCATCATTAGATCAGTACTGTCATTACCATTTCTATTTACAAGTGAGGAAACAGGCTTACAGAACTATGTAAGTTGCTCAAATAATAATGACCATCAAGTTTCACAAATACACTTTTAACCAAATATTATGACTCTAGACTACAAAAATTTACCACCATGTTGTGCTACTGCTCTCTCTATACCATCCTCCCAAGTCACACCATAAGCATGTAGGCTATAGCTTTGGGAATGTCTATTATTTTATGACATAAGTAGAGGAGACAAGGAAAATGGAAAGTTTCAGTAGAAAGTCATTGTTATACATGGCTGGAGAGAGATAAATTGAAAAAAAGATGATTAATGAACAATGGGATAACCAGTCCTTAAGCTCTAAAAACAATATCCAGATAATTTTTTTTTTGTTCTTGGCCTTTGTTTCATTTTATCAAATAAAACAAAGGTATTGTATATCTTTAAACATCATCCTTACTGCATATTGGGAGAAAATTATGTACTTATAACTCACCAGACAATGAACCCTTTGAGGACAAATATTGTACCTTGGAACCAAGCATAGCAATATTTGTTGAATTAATAATTCTTTAACAATGCTTTTCACCTGACACCATGAAGACTGTGCATAATATAACACTTGTTGTACTCTTCTTATTGCCATATTCAGGGACTCCAGACTCTCAGCTTGCCTGGGAACATCCCCACTTACAAAAAGAATTTATCAAATTTTCATCATCGATACTGCCATCAGTCCAGAGCTGAAGCCAGAATTCCCCTAACTTTTGGCTAATGATCCCTACATTTGGTTGCAGTTGATGTTTAAGAGGTATAAAGATTCCATATTCATTCCTCATTCTTTCTTTTGCTTAAAAAAATGAGAATTTAATGACTGTGAGCCCACATAATATGTAAATAGGCACCGTTCCTGCCAAAATGAACATTCTAAATCCTCACTACAGTTCCACGGAGGGAAGACAAGGTTTAATCAGAACATTTGATGCAGGTCATTTCAGGTGAGTGAAAACAGATAAATTTGCTACTGTATGAAAGTGCATGTCCACCCACAAACTATTGAACCAGCAGCCCCAGCCACCTCCCCTCTCCAACTTGGCAGAAGACCTGCTTGTGAAATCAAGGACAAAGATCAGATCCACACAAGGCAATGGTTCCAAAGATTCTAAATTACACAAAATTGGGATAATTATGAAACTAAATTATTTTCCATTGTCTGAAGGAAGTTACAGGATTTGGGAGGAATAAGATGAAGAAGGAAACTGGTAATTCTGAAAGTTATTCTATAGTTATTTTAAGAGTTTCATCTGGAGAACTTCATTTCACAAAGCAAGAATAAGTGTTTTATAATGAAGTTATGAAGGCATGCAGAGAGTGGAGTGGCACCAGTTGCTAAGTTAAAACACTCTTATCTCCAATGATATGAGTATGTTAGTTTTCTGCGAAAATTTTCATATCTTTCTGGTGCTGGCCTGGGTGAAGAATGATGAAATTAATCCCCAAAAATCTTAGTTCATATCTAGTGGGGATGTTGGTTTTTAACTTTTAGTCATATGTATATGTGTAAAACCAGTAGAGATCCTTTCTTCCCTGCAGTTCAGCACTTAATTGATTCAGGCTAGCTTCAGAATCAATTATGAAAATAACCAAAATGAACATCTGTTTTTTCACTAAGGTGCAATTTTCAAATAGCACAGACTGTTTGCAATTGAAATAAGAAAAATGCTCTTTTTCAGGGCATCTGGCTGGCTCAGTCAGTAGAGGATGCAACACTTGATCTCAAGGTCGTGAATTCAAGACCCACATTGAGGGCAGAGCTTACTTAAAAAAAGTAAATTAAAAAAATAAAAACAAATGCTCTTTTTCAATGCTGAGAACCAGAGGCTTAGTTCTGAATCTAACTTTGCCAGTCTCTTACATTCTCTGGATTTGTGATTTATTCTCAAAAAGGATATTATATTTTGTATGTGTTTTATTTCAAATAATATTATTTTCATTCATTTATTTATTTGCTTATTTATTTATTTATTTATTTAAATTTACATCCAATTTAGTTAGCATATAGTGCAATAATGATTTCAGGAATAGATTCCACTGATTCATACCCGTAACAACCAGTGATCATCCCAACAAGTGTCTTCCTTAATGCCCCTTCCCATTTAGCTCATCTGCCCACCCACAATCCCTCCAGTAACCCTCAGTTTGTTCTCTGTATTTAAGAATCTCTTATGTTTTGTCCCCCTCCTTGTTTTTATATTATTTTTGCTTCACTTCCCTTATGTTCATCTTTTTTGTATCTTAAAGTCCTCAGATGAGTGAAGTCATATGATATTTATCTTTCTTTGACTAATTTCACTTAGCATAATACCCTCTAGTTCCATCCACATAGTTGCAAATGGCAAGATTTCATTCTTTCTGATTGCCAAGTAATACTCCATTGTATATACATTCCACATATTCTTTATCAATTCATCAGTTTTTGGACATTTGGGTTCTTTCCATAATTTGGTTATTGTTGAAAGTGCTACTATAAACATTGGGGTGCATGGGCCCCTTCAAAACAGCCTGTATCCCTTGGATAAATACCTCGTAGTGCAGTTGCTGGGTGGTAAGGTACTTATATTTTTAATTTTTTGAAGAACCTCCATACTGTTTTCCAGAGTGGCTGCACCAGTTTGCATTCCCACCAGCAGTGCAAAAGAGATCCTCTTTCTACACATCCTCACCAATATCTGTTGTTGCCTGAGTTGTTAATGTTAGCCATTCTGACTGATGTGAAGTGGTATCCCATTGTGGTTTTAATTTGTATTTCCCTCATGATGAGTGATGTTGAGCATTTTCGTGTGTCTGTTAGCCATCTGAATGTCTTCTTTGTAAAAGTGTCTATTCATGCCTTTTGCCCATTTCTTCACTGGATTCATTGTTTTTTTGAGTTTTGAATTTGATAAGTTATTTACAGATTTTAGACACTAACCCTTTATCTGATATGTCATTTGCAAATACCTTCTCCCATTTCATCGGTTGCCTTCTAGTTTCGCTGATTGTTTCCTTTACTGTGCAGAAGGTTTTATTTTGATGAGGTCCCAATAGTTTATTTTGCTTTTGTTCCCCTTCCGTACAGTGACATGTTGAATAAGAAGTTGCTGTGACCATGGTCAAAGAGGTTTTTTCCTGCTTTCTCCTCTAGGATTTTGATGACTTCCTGTCTTATGTTTAGGTCTTTCATCTATTTTGAGTTTATTTTTGTCTGTGGTGTAAGAAAGTGGTCCAGATTCATTTTTCTGCATGTCGCTGTTCAGTTTTCCCAGCACCACTTGCTGAAAAGACTGTCTTTATTCCATTGAATATTCTTTCCTTCTTTGTCAAAGATTAGTTGGCCACATGTTTGTGGGTCCACTTCTGGGTTCTCTATTCTGTTCCATTGATCTCAGTGTTGGTTTTTCTGCCAATACCATACTGTTTTGATGATTACAGCTTTGTAATACATCTTGAAGTCCAGGATTGTGATGTCTGCAGCTTTGGTTTTTATTTTCAGGATTGCTTTGGCTATTCGGGGTCTTTTCTGGTTCCATACAAATTTTAGGGTAGTTTGTTCTAGCTCTGTGAAGAATGTTAGTGTCATTTAGATAGGGATTGCATTGAATATATAGATTGCTTTGGGTAGTATTGACATTTTAACAGTATATGTTCTTCCAATCCAAGTGCATGGAATATTTTTCCTTTTTGTGTGTGTGTCTTCTTCAATTTCTTAAATAAGCTTTCTATAGTTTTCAGTGTATAGATTTTTCACCTCTTTGCTTAGTTTGATTCCTAGGTATCTTATGGGTTTTGGTGCAATTGTGAATGGGATCAATTCCTTGATCTTTATTTCTGTTGCTTCATTATTGGTGACAGGAATGCAACCAATTTCTGTGCATCGATTTTATATCCTGTATCATGTATCATATATCAGTTCCAGCAGTTTTTTGATGGAGTTTTTTTTAGGTTTCCCACAGAGAATATCATGTCATCTGAGAAGAGTGAAAGTTTTACTTCCTCCTTGCCTATTTGGATGCCTTTTATTTCTTTGTGTTGTCTGATTGTCGAGGCTAGGACTTCCAGTACTATGTTGAATAACAATGGTGAGAGTGGGCATCATTGTCATGTTCCTGACCTTAGGGGGAAAACTCTCAGTTTTTTCCCATTGAGGATGATATTAGCAGTGGGTCTTTCATATATGATCTTTTATGAGCTTGAGGTATTATCCTTCTATCCCTACTTTATTGAGAGTTTTTTTTTTTATTAAGAAAGGGTGCTGTATTTTGTCAAATGCTTTCTCTGCATCTATTGAGAGAATCATGTGGTTCTTGTCTTTTCTTTTGTTGATGTGATGTATCACATTGATTATTTTGTGGATATTGAACCATCCCTGCATCCCAGGTATAAGTCCTACTTGGTCGTGGTGAATAATTTTTTAAATGTATTGTTGGATCCGGTTGCCTAATATCTTGTTGAGGCTTTTTGCATACATGTTCATCAGGGAAATTGATCTGTAGTTTTCCCTTTTAGTGGGGTCTTTGGTTTTGGAATCAAGGTAATGTTGGCTTTATAGAATGAGTTTGAAAGTTTTTCTTCCATTTCTATTTTTTTTTTTTTTTTGGAACAGCTGCAAAATAAAATACTAAGTCTTTTTTAAATGTTTGGTAGAATTCCCCTGGAAAGCCATCTGGCCCTGGACTCTTTTTTGGGGGAGATATTTTATTACTAATTCGATTTCTTTACTGGTTATGGGTCTCTTCAAACTTTCTATTTCTTCTTGTTTCAGTTTTGGTGGTTTATATGTTTCTAAGAATTTGCCCAATTTTTCCAGATTGTGCAATTTATTGGCATATAATTGCTCATAACATTCTCTTATTATTGTTTGTATTTCTGCAGTGTGGTTGTTATCTCTCCTCTTTCATCCTTGATTTTATTTATTTGGGTCCTTTCCTTTTCCTTTTTGATCAAATTGGCTAGGAAGTCATCAATTTTGTTAATTCTTTCAAAGAACCAGCTCCTGGTTTCATTTATTTGTTCTACTGTTTTTTTTGGGGGGGGGGGTTGTTTTTTGTTTTTTGTTTTGTTTCATTAGTTTTGATTTCTGCTTTAATCTTTATTATTTCCCATCTTTTGCTGGTTTGGGGTTTTATTTGCTGTTCTTTTTCCAGCTCTTTAAGGTGTAAGGTTAGGTTGTGTATATGAGACCTTTCTTCCTTCCTTAGAAAGGCCTGGATTGATATATACTTCCTCTTATTACTGCCTTTGCTGCATTCCAGAGGTTTGGGGTTGTGATGTTATCTTTTTCATTGGCTTTCATTACTTTTTAATTTCCTCTTTAACTTCTTGGTTAACCCATTCATTCATTAGTAAGATGTTCTTTAGTCTCCAAGTATTTGTTGTCTTTCCAAATTTTTTTCTTGTGGTTGATTTTGTATTTCATAGTGTTGTTGTCTGAAAATACACATGGTATGATCTTGATTTTTTTGTACTTGTTGAGAGTTGACTTGTGTCCCAGTATGTAATATATTCTGGAGAATGCTCCATGTGCACTCAAGAAGAATGTATATTTTGCTGTTTTAGGATGAAATGTTCTGAATATACCTGTTAAGTACATCCGGCCCAGTGTGTCATTTAGAGCCATTGTTTCCTTGCTGATTTTCTGTTTAGATGATTTGCCCATTGCTATAAGTGGGGTGTTGAAGTTCCCTACTATTATGGTATTATTATCAATGAGTTTCTTTATGTTTGTGATTAACTGATTTATATATTTGGGTTCTTTCATGTTTGGAGCATAAATGTTTACAATTGTTAGATCTTGGTGGATAGACCCCTTAATTATGATGTAATGCCCTTCTTCATCTCTTGTTACAGTCTTTATTTTAAAATCTAGAGTGCCTGATATAAGTATGGATACTCCTGCTTTTTTTTGGCGACCATTAGCATGATAAATGGTTCTCCATCCCCTTACTTTCAATCTGAAGGTGTCTTTTGGTCTAAAATGGGTCTCTTGTAAACAGCACATAGATGTATCTTGTTTTCTTATTCATTCTGTTACCGTATGTCTTTCAAATGGAGCATTTAGTTCATTGACATTTAGAGTCAGTACTGAAAGATATGAATTTATTGCCATTATGTTGTCTGTAGAGTTGGAATTTCTGGAGGTGTTCTCTGGTCCTTTCTAGCCTTCGTTGCTTTTGGTCTTTTTGGTTTTGTTTGGTCTTTTCTCCCCTAAGAGAGTCTCCTTTAAATTTCTTGCAGGGATGGTTTAGTGGTCACAAACTCCTTTAGTTTTTGTTTGGGAAATTTTTATCTCTCCTTCTATTTTGAATGACAGCCTTGCTGGATAAAGAAAATCTTGACTTATATTTTTCTGACTCAGTACATTGACTATATCCTGCCACTCCTTTCTGACCTGCCAAGTTTCTGTGGATAGGTCTGCTGCAAATCTGATCTGTTTTCCCTTGTAGGTTAAGGATTTTTTTTCCCCCTTGCTTCTTTGATAACTCCTTGCCTAAGTATTTTTGATTTTGACTATAAGCTTTGTTGATAGTCAGTTTTTGTTAAATCTAGTGACAGTTTTCTGTGTTTCCTGGATTTTGATACTGTGTTTTTCCCTAGGTTAGGAAAGTTTTCTGCTATGATTTGCTCACATAAACCTTCTACCCATTTTTCTCTCTCTTCATCTTCTGGAACCCCTATGATTCAGAAAGTTATTCCTTTTTAATGAGTCATTGAGTTCTCTAATTCTTATATCGTGCTCTTCTGCCTCACTTTCCCACTCTTTTCTGCTTCATTATTCTCCATAAGTTTGTCCTCTATATTGCTGATTCACTGCTCTGCTTCATCCATCCTTACTGCCATGGCATCTATTCGAAATTGCATCTCAGTTATAGCATTTTTAATTTCTGCTGACTAGATTTTTACTTCTTTTATCTCTGCAGAAAGGGATTCTATGTTTTTTTTTAACCTCAGCTAGTATTCTTATTATCATTATTCTAAATTCTGGTTCAGACATCTTGCTTATATCTGTGTTGAACAAGTCCCTGGCTGTCATTTCTTCCTGTTATTTCTTTGGGGATTGAATTCCTTCATTTTGTCATTTTGAAGGAAGAAAAAGAATTAATAAAATTAAAAATTAAGATTAAAAAATTAAAAACAACACAAAAAATGAAATAAAGGTTGCTAGATTCTTAGGTGTGTTTTGGTCTGATTTTTTAAAGAGCTTGAAAGAATAGAGAAAAAAGGGAAAGAAAAGAAAAGGAAAAAGGAAAATACTTGAAAATTTAATAAGTGAATACAATAAAAGAGAATAAAATGAAATGATGAAAGTGAAATAGAATTTTAAAAATTTAGAAAAGTAAAAAATATAGTAGAAAAAATTAAAGAAAAATCTCTTTTATAAAAATGTAAAATAATTTTTTTTCTCTTTCTGTATTCAAGAATAAGAAAAGAAAAAGGAAAAATTGAATAGATGGACCAGTGAACAGAATGAAATACAATTGAAATTACATCCAGTTTCCCCTAGAAGTCAAACTATGAAGAACTTTATAGTCTGTAAACTAAGGCGGCAGAGAGATTTGTGGTGTCCCTGGTGGGCGGGGCTTGGTATATGACTCTGTCCTTCACTATATGGCTCTGTTTAGCTTACTGGGGTGGACTGCCATGGTGCATGTAGGCATGTATGTGCATGCCAGGAGGAATGAAAATGACATCACCCAGCTACCCGGTCTCTAGTATCAGAACTCTGTGCTTTTCCTGACCGGCAATCAAGCACCCCTCCTTTGTCTCCAGCTTCCATCCATTCCCCGCTTCTACACTGTCTGTGACCAAGGCATCAGCCTACTAGGTAGCACCTCCCTCCAAGTTTTATCTCAGATGGTGACATGTTTCCAAACCCCTCACTTCTGAGGGCCCTGCGACTTTGACCCATTCAGAGCCTCTGCAGGAGGGTCTTGCTGAGCAATGGCCAAGTGCCAGCCCACCTCTAGGAACATTCATGTGACCATGCTGCTGCAGATGCCCACAGACTCTGGCCAGGTGCCAGCCTGCCACAGAAAAAGTTTGCACGATCGTGTAGCAGCAGTGTTTCAGGGATTATGGTAAATCACAACACACATCTGGTGCCAGGCTTCACCTGTCCTTGTTCCAACACCAGTGAATGTGGTTGTTCTCTGGGGTCCACTAGGACCTTTGCCTGTGGGGAAGCTGCACAGCCACTACTAAATGTCCTCCCAGAAGGGGAATCATCTCTCCCCATGTAGCCAGAGGATCTCTCAGACGTCTCTATCTGCTCCTGGTGATTCTCCCTTCCCATCAGAGCTCTGCCAGGTATCAAGCTGTGGAGTTTCAGATTCTGCATTCCCCTGTTTATAGAGTCCTAATGGAATTTAAACCCTTTCCTTTCTCCTTTCTCCTTTTTTTGTTCAGTGCCTTGTGGCTATTTCCACTCTCTCTCTCCAGCTGTTTTCAGGGGGGAGGGGGAGTGCTTTACCTTTGCTCTCCCCCCTGTCTCCATCCTTCTCCACAAGCAAAAACAGTTCCCTGCCCTCTACAGCTTCTCTCTCCCCCAATTCACCTGTCCGTGTGCATACCTGCCAAATTCTGTGGTTCAAGTTTGCAGATTGTTGTGTTAATCTTCATATCAGTTTTCTAGGTGTGCGAGATGGTTTGGTATTGCTCTAGCTGCATTTCAGGGATGAGAGAGGAAACAAATCCTCTATGCTGTTCCACCATCTTGGCCCCCTACCCAAATAATATTACTTTCCACTTTTTCCAAATTTTTTACTTTAAAATGGATCAGAAGTCTTAAATTGATCCAATTCAGAATTTATGATTCCATATTAAAAATTTAACAGTTCCGAAGCATGTAACATTCTTTTCCAAAAACATACTCAAGGAACCCTTGACTTACTTCCATTCTCTAGTTGTTTTTAAATCTGATTCTTTTTGTAATCCCCTCTTAGTCATCAAGTTTTCCATTTAAATTCACCGTTGAGAATTTTTGGCAATAAATAAAATTCTCAGAGTAGAAAATTATTTCTGCTGTAGATTATCTATTTTTTTATAAATTAGTGGCCTAAAAAAAAGTCATTTACTTGCTCGAGGATTATAAACAGGTTTGGTGGGGACTAACTTTTACTTTTTGCACTTCTGATATCAGTTAGAGTTTCTCAACGGGGGCTGTGGTGATCACTTCCAAGGTGGCTCACTTACATAGCTGGCAGATTAGTGTTGAATGTAAGGGGGTTCAGGGGAAACTTTGGCTAAACTTTTCATTCCTGTCAGCCTCTTCATAAAACTGCTAGCATAATGCTAACTCCCACCATAACAGCTTTTTCAAAAGGGAAGATGCTGAAGCTGCAGGTATTCTTTAAGTATTCACTCAAAAGTCTAAAACTCACTTCTTCCATATTTTTATTGGTCAAACCAGTCATAGACCCACTCCAGAATCAAAGGGGAGAAACATAAGCTCTTGATAAGAGAAGAATTGTGTAAATACATGGAGAAATGGAATTTTTAAGGTTATTCTTGGATGTTAGTTCCCTCATTCTGCCATCTAGCTACAACAGTCCATGTCCTACACATGCAAACAAAAACACTAGCCCCCTCAAGATCCCCAAAATACTGCTTTCATAAAAACAACAACTCAGGATTGAATTGAACATCAAATTTGAACATCAAATTTCAGGACCTTGTGATCCAAATCACAAGATACATTTCTTCCATTATGGTTCCTTTGTTGCAGCTTCTTGGGTTGTTTATGTAAATTTGAAGACTCATGAACTATGGAGACAAATTCTCAGCTTCATATACAACCATTGTAAAACAGGCAGAGGTTTTTCCTCTCATTCCAAAGGGAGGGCGAGGGAGGAAGCACACCATCACTGGTTCAGAGCAATTGTGAAATCCAGCTGAACCCAAAGCACCAGTTGATTAAGGCCCACTGCTGTTACCTGGGAGTGGCTCTCTGTGATTCTTGACTTCATCCTCTGAATAATCTTTCTTTTCTGGGGCGTCTGGGTGGCTCAGTCAGTTAAGCAGACAACTTCATCTCAGGTCACGATTTCACAGTTCATGAGTTTGAGCCTCATGTCAGGCTCTGTGCTGACATCTTGGAGCCTGGAGCCTGCTTCGGATTGTGTCTCCCTCTCCCTCTGTTCCACACCTGCTCACACGCTGTCTCTCTCTCAAAAATAAATAAAGATTTAAATTTTTTAAATAAAATTAAAAAAATAATTTTTCTTTTCCCACAAGAAATGGCTTATGTTGTAGCTAAAAAGATTCTCAGCTTGCTTCCTCCCCATAGGAGTTTGAAGGCCTAGAGTCTTCTTTTTATTATAAATTGACTTCCAGTCTAATATGATACAATTCGTTCAAAACATAAATGTTTGAGTTTCAAAGATGGACATTAGACCAGAAATCTTTAAAATCCTAGAGAAGAAAACAGGCAGCAAATTCTTTGACCTCAGCTGCAGCAGCTTCTTACTAGACTTGTCTCTGGAGGCAAGGGAAACAAAAGCAAAAATGAACTATTGTGACCTCATCAATATAAAGAGTCTACACAGTGAAGGAAACAATCAGCAAAACTAAAAGGCAGCTCATAGAATGGGAAAAGATATTTGCAAATGACACATCAGATAAAGGGTTAGTATCTAAGATTTATGAAGAACTTATCAAACTCAACACCCCAAAAAACAAATAATCCAATGAATAAATGGGCAGAAGACATGAACATACATTTTCCAGAGAAGACATCCAGATGGCTAACAGACACATGAAAAGATGCTCAACATCACTCATCATCAGGGAAATACAAATCAAAACCACAATGAGATAACACCTCACACTTGTAAGAATGGCTCATATTAACAACTCGGGAAACAGCGTTTGGCAAGCATGTACAGAAAGGGAAACCTTCCTGTGCTGCTGGTTCAAATGAAAGCTGGTACAGCCACTCGGAACAAGTATGGAGGTTCCTCAAAAAAATTAAAAAACAGAACTACCTTACAATCCAGCAATTGCTCTACTAGATATTTACCCAAAGGACACAAGAACGCTGATTTGAAGGGGCACATGCACCCTAATGTTTACAGCAGCACTATCAACAAAAGCCAAATTATGGGAAAAGCCCAAATGTCCATTGACTGATGAACATATAAAGAAGATGTGGGATGTGTATATATATGGAACTAGAATATTTTATGCTAAGCAAAATAAGTCAGTCAGAGAAAAATAAAAATCACATGATTTCACTCATATGTAGTATTTAAGAAACACAACAGATGAACATAGGAGAAGGGAAGGAAAAATAAGATAAAAACAGAGGGGGAAGCAAACCATAAGAGACTCTTAAATACAAAGAACAAACTGAGGGTTGCTGGAGGGTGTTGGGTGGGAGGATGGTCAAAATGGGTGATGGGCATTAAGGAGGGCACTTGTTGGAATGAGCACTGGGTGTTATATGTAAGTGATGAATCACTAAGTTATACTCCTGAAACCAGTATTACACTATATGTTAACTAACTTGGATTTAAATAAAATGTAAAAAAAAAAAGTTAAGATGAAACAATATAAATAAAAAACCTTTATGAATTTCTCATGTATAAAATTAGACCAAAGCCACAATCATACTCCATTAGACAGAAGATATACCACATTTTTTTTCTAAGATAGGCATTTCTCTTCCTTGAGCTCCATGTGAGACTGATATGGGAGAATATTCTTAAGAGTCTTAGAAGCCCAAATGTCTAGTTAACAGGTGTAAAAGGCACATCCTTGATATTATTAGAAAAAAAAATTATAGCTTAGAGACACCACCTTAAATATTTCTTGTCTGAGCTAACGATAACTTACTCTAAGGGTTAGGCTGAAAGTGCTCTGGATTTTATCTTTTCCCTTAAGGCCATTTATTACTTTCAAAATACCTTGCTATCTGGAGAAGCTGAGAATGATAAACTGCTTTTTTTTCCCCCAACACAGTAAAGTCTGGCTCCTTTTTATTTCTTCTAAATTCTGCTTGAAATTAGATAGTTTCTCTCCAAATCATCTAGCTTCTCCTATACTTTATTATAGTCAGCCGAAAGTAGCCAATTGTCCTTTACAAAATTCTGCTTTGAGATCTCCTCAGTCAGACCATGAGTTCGTTAGGTATCCATCTAACTTCAATCACTTCTTGGCCTTTAGGCTAAGATCAAGTGTACATATCCATCTAACTTCCACACTGATGAAACCTGTGATTTCACCAAATGTTTCACCACCATATAACACGGGTCCCCTTTCCTCAGTCTTATAAAATTTTCTCACTGTCCTTTAAACCCTCACTAATTTTTTCTCTTTCTTTCTTTCTTTCTTTCTTGGGAACCTTCAGGCTTCTGCTCACCACTCAGACCCAAAGCCACATTTTTTTAAGGGTAAACAGTAGGAGAACTCCCTTTTGCAAGTTTTTCAAGGTGGATGGAGATAGGGTGAATGTACCAGCCCCAGCCTCCAAGAAATAGGAGAGATAAGCAGAAGCCATATCACAAAGAGTGTTTACATTAAGAAGTGTAGCTTTGATATTATAGATCAGTTTCTTTCAACTATTTTGTTCCAGTTCCCATTAAAAGGATCTGGAAAGACTACATCTCCCATGTGTATTTCATATATATATATATATATATATATGATTTTGACAATTTACATATATATAAATTTGACAATTTATTGTCAAATTGGTTTCCATACAACACCCAGTGCTCATCCCAAGTGCCCTCCTCAATGTCTATCACCCACTTTCCCCTCTCCCCCACCCCCCATCAACCGTCACTTTTTGCAGATGACATGATACCATACATGGAAAACCCAAAAGACTCCACCAAAAGTCTACTAGAATGGATACATGAATTCAGCAAAGTCACAGTGTATAAAAGCAATGCACAGAAATCAGTTGCATTTTTATACACCAATAATGAAGCAACAGAAAGAGAAATCAAGAAACTGATCCCATTCACAATTGCAACAAAAACCATAAAATACCTAGGAATAAACATAACCAAAGATGTAAAAGATGTGTATCCTGAAAACTATAGAAAGCTTATGAAGGAAATTGAAGAAGATAGAAAGAAATGGAAAAATATTCCATGCTCATGGATTGGAAGAATATTGTTACAATTTCAATACTACTCAAAGCTATCTACACATTCAATGCAATCCCAATCAAAATTGCACCGGCATTCTTCTCAAAGCTAGAACAAGCAATCCTAAAATTTGTATGGAACCACAAAAGACACAAATAACCAAAGTAATATTGAAGAAGAAAACCAAAGCATCACAATCCCAGACTTTAGCCTCTACCACAAAGCTGTAATCATCAAGACAGTATGGTATTGGCACAAAAAAGAGACACATAGACCAACGGAATGCAATAGAGACTTCAGAATTGGACCCACCAATGTATGGCCAACTAATCTTTGACAAAGCAGGAAAGAATATCCAATGGAGAAAAGGCAGTCTCTTTAACAAATGGTGCTGGGAGAACTGAACATCAACATGTAGAAGAATGGAACTAGACCATTTTCTTACACCATTCACAAAAATAAACTCAAAATGGATGAAGGACTTGAATGTGAGACAGGAAACCATCAAAACCCTAGAGGAGAAAGCAGGAAAAAACCTCTCTGACCTCAGCCACAGCAATTTCTTACTTGACACATCTCCAAAGGTGATGGAATTAAAAGCAAAAATGAATTATTGGGACCTCATCAAGATACAAAGCTTCTGCACTGCAAAGGAAACAATCAACAAAACTAAAAGGCATCCAATGGAATGGGAAAAGATATTTGCAAATGACATATCACATAAAGGGCTAGTATCCAAAATCTATAAAGAACTCCCATGTGCATTTCTTATGGGACTTCAAACATTTTTTGTCATAAGCTTAAGCAACTGCAAAAGATATCATTCCTGTCATATGGTAAATATTGACATTTAAAACTATTATATCAGTTATTATATCCAGGGGAATTTAATATTATACAATTTGATATCTACCTATTATCCATTTTCAAAAATACACAATGTGTTCCTAAAAGTCAAAAATTTTCTATTATTTTTTTCCTTTAAACTTACTGAGAGTAACTTTCTTCTTTGGGAAAGTACTTTATTGGAATCCTTGGTTATGTAAAGAAAAGCCCCAGGCCTAGAAAGAAGACAAACAGGAGTTAAATTGCTCTGCAACTGTGGTTCTCAAACCTTCAGGGCATCAGGATCACCTGGAGAGTTTAAGATACAGGTGGCCAGGTTTCCCCCACCTCCACCCCAGGATTCTGACCCAGCAGGTTTGCTGAGTTCCTGACATGTTTCCAGGTAATATTCAGGCTGCTCATCTGAAGGTCACACTTTAAAAACTACTGCTCAACAAAATCAAGTAAAGAAGCATTGTTTCAGGGAAGATTTTTAAAATTGTTTAAAGAGATTTTCAGTTTTCTTCTGGCTCACTGAAAATAGAGGGAATTTGTGGAGGTCAAGGATTGAAGCTGTAAAGATTGTAATATAAAAGATTTTACTTTAAGGGACCAGACCCCTATCAAGGTGGTGTCAGGCAGGGGAAAGAAGAAAGAAAAGGGCCTTTTTGATAAAGTGGACTGGCCCTAACATAAAGCTCCATGAGGGAGATGACCTGTTTTGTTAATTGCCAAATTGCCAGCACACAAAACATTGTCAGGCACAGTAAACTTTCAGCAAATCTTGAGTGAACAAATAGTGCAGTCTGGCTGACAAGCTGAGGCTCTGATATATGATATTGCTTTACCATGTCTTCTGTCCTGCAATGGAGCCTAATGGTAGGAGAGTAAGAAGCCTCTGCTTGTTTGGAGTAGTGTGGTAAAGGCCAGCTTGGGCCATGACAGATGGGCCAAAGCAACTGTGAGATGCCAGGGGCAGCAGCTCAGAGCAAGCTGAGGCTAGCAGCAATCAAGGATATGCTGTTTACAAAATTGCAGCAAGAATTAGGAGAGGGAGCCAGACTTCCAGTATCACAGGATGGCAGCTCAAGTAATTTAATTTTTATATCAAAGAAAAGGCAAGAACATAAGAAAGAAGGAAATCTTGCCATTTGCAATGACATGGGATGAAGCTAGAGAGTATTATGTTAGGCTAAATAAAGCCCATCAGAAAAAGACAAATACCATATGATTTCACTCATATGTGGAATTTAAGAAACAAAACAAATGGGCAAAGGGGGAAAAAAGAGAGAGAGGCAAACCAAGAAACGGACTCTTAACTATAGAGAACAAACTGATGGTTACCAGAGGGGAGGTTGGTGGGAGGTAACAGGAATTGAGGAGTGCACTTATGACGAGTGCTTGTGTGTATGGAAGTGTTGAATCACTAAATTGTACACCCAAAACTAATATGTAAGTTGACTAACTGGAATTTAAATTAAAGCTTTAAACAAATTAAAACATTCAATTGTTAAAACAAAAAACAAAAACAAAGTGAAGATAAGCAAAATTTGAGCCTCCAATGAAACAGGTGTTAGGTATGAAAAACAGTTACTTAGCCTTACAAGATAACATTGAGTCCTTTCACCTTCCTGGGCATCAGTTTCCTTACCTGCAAATCAAATTTTTTTGTTTTTTAAGTTTATTTATTTATTTATTTTGAGACAGAGTGTATGAGTGTGAGCAGGGGAGGGGTGGAGAGAGAGAGAGAGAGAGAGAGAGAGAATCCCAAGCAGGATATGTCCTGTCAGCACAGAGCCTGATGTGGAGCTCAATCTCACAAACTGTGAGATCATGACCTGAGCTGAAATCAAGAGTTGGTTGCTCAACCAACTGAGCCACCCACATGCCCCAAACTTTTTAAATCAAAGGACCTGTGGCTGCCCTTCCAATTCTGAGAGTATGGGATTTGCTAGAGGTTTTTCATTAAAAGCAATAGTGATTGTCCCTGTGCATATACTCGCTCTGAAACAAAGCCAAAGGCCTTCTTTTTCCTTTTTGAGAGAAACTCCAAAATCAAAAGTGATAAACAGAATGCCCATGCTCAAAACAGAATATTTACTAACAGTTCCTTACATTCTCAAGTTTTTGGAACCTTATTTTTTTTTTTTCATTTAACTTAGCACAGATAGTCTATGCTTTCTGGGAGATTTCCATCTCTCCCTGGTGAAGAGAAAGAGTACTAAGATCTTGAAGAATTTTAGACAATTTGACCAAGTGCAAAAGGAGCATTCTGGGATATTGTGTAATTTAAGCATGGGAACTCTACACAAGTCTTTCAAGAGAATAAAACACCATCTCTCCAGCTACAGAGGACTCAGGCATTATCCATGATTTTAAGCCTTATGAGTTGCAAAGTATTCTTGTTACAGAACTATTCTTTTGCTGCATAATGAAAGCCAAGATGCAAACCCAGCACTACTAAGCAAAATAGGAGCAGTGTGGGAGCGGGCACATAAGGGCACAGAGATAACACAAGGCAGTGACTAGGACCTGGGCTAAGACACCAAGTGTGGTGCTAGGAGGCTCAGACTATGTGCCCAGTGGTAAACATATGATGACCTCTGCAAACTCCTTCCAAGTCAACTTTTGCTGAACTTGTGTATCTGTGCAGAAAATCTTCCATTTGCTCTCCACCCTCCCTCTGCCTTCCAGCTCTGTGCCCTGAGAGGCTAAGCAGTAGGGACATACCAATATAGATTCTTGCCCTCTGGCTCCTGTTTGGATTAAACCCATGAGGCTAAACAGCAGATTAGTGAATAAGGAGGAACGATGGAATGCCCTTCCAGCTCCTCCCTGTGGGGCCACCACAGGCATATACCCTCTCAAGTGCAGTCACCACACTCTGCTTTCCCCTCAGACCCAGAACTACAAACAGGAGAACAGGCATGACTGTCCCAAGGATCTGTGCTCTCCCCATGGTTTAACTATACTCTGCCTACATTTTTGTAAATAGTTCTTTTTTTTTTACTCTTCACAAATAATTCAGTTTCAGTGGACCATCCATTCCAGAACCCTGACTGTTTAAACAAAGCTCCTTAATCTGGGAAGGATATGGGAATACTAAAAAAAAAAATTCAGAAAGAGAAAAAATAAGTGATCATTGGGATGAAATGAAGAATGCAGGTTGACTGAAGTTTACTTGAAGAAGAGAAGGCCAAGAGAAAGTCTTCACTACCATGGCATCCTAGAGAACATGAACAGTGGGCAAGGGTGAGGAAATGCAGACTCAACTTTTATCTGGCACAGAATAGCTACTTGACCTTGGGCAAGACAGCCTTTCTGGTGTCACTTTCTTCCTCTGTGAAACTAAGAGAGCTGGACAAAGATAAAGAGACTCTTCTGTACCTTTTAGCTCTGAATGGGTTCTCATCATGTCCACTCTGTGACCTACCCTTATACTTTCCTTATTTTGTGACCTCCCATGGCCATAAGGGTGGTGCCTAGCATGCAGGGAGGATAAGGTACACATCCTTATTACAAAAATAGCCACCACCACCATGTTCTCCTCCCCAAATCAATCAATGCAATCTTTCTAACAGTCTTCAACTTCCTCTACCCACCAAAGAACATAACATGACATACAAAGGCCAGTCATCATTAAACATTTACTACGTGCAAGTCACTGCCTTTTTATTCTTTCTATCCACACTCTCAAAATTCTTACTTTAATATACTCCTATAATTAAAAATCACATTTTTATATGCATACAAGGGTTTTCATGATCTAAATCATGCTGGCTTTACTTACCCCAATGTCCTCACCATTTCTCACTGTCTAACCATGTATTTAGTTTAGCAAACTCTTACATATCATCTACTATCTGTCAGGTGTCATTCTAAGTGACGTACAAGTGTTGATTCATTTGATTCTTATAACAACACTAACTGCTAATATAGGGCAAGCTAAATTGTAGTAACAAATTAACCCAAAATACCAGTGGCTTAACACACAAAGATTTGTTGCTCATTATTTGTACAGGGTGGGTCAGAGAGGGCTCTGCTCCACATTGCCACTCAAGAGACTCAGGCACCTGTGGTTTACTGTATAGAACGCATGGCCTCTGAGGACCCTGCAGAAGTAAAAAAGAAGCAAGTGGGGAGGCTCACTGACATTCACTGTCTCAGTGTGGAACTGACATCCATCACCTCACACACAGCCTGCTGACAAGAACTAGACACCTGGTCAGTCCCAACCAAACTTTAAGAGAAACTGGAGAGAGCACACATGGGGCTTGGTGGGCCCAGTGTCCCTGCCACAAGTAGGAAATTTTAGTATCCTTTTCAGAGAGATGGAAACTAAAAAACAAAGCCTTGGAAAGGTTATGTAACACGTTCAAGCTCACACAGGTTGCAAATCCAGATCCATACTCAGACAGTTTGGCTACATGGTCCAATCCATATTAACTGCTGTGATAGGCTGCCTCCTTGCCACATCCTTTCCTATTCCCTCTATACCCCTTCCTACCCAAAAATATGTGTTTGTCATCGTTTTTCCAATGAAACACTCTTCCCAACTGTGTCTACTTAGCAAAATCTTATTAACTCTTCACAGTGCAACTTCAGCAATATGAGAAAATGTCCTCACGCTTGTCTGATGGAGATAGGCATTCTGACATCTGTATTCTTCAAGTATTGTATAAACACTTAGGATATAGCACTTTTCACATAAAACCTTTGTGTGTTGCACATTTATTCCTGTGTGATCCTTCTTCCCAAATAGATGATCTCTGCTAGGTCAGAGACTGTTGTACACATCTGTCACCCAACAGGGGGCCAGGCACGAGGTGCACACAGTTAAAGAAGTGCTGCATAAATGAGCAAATGAATGGATAGATCTTTGCCTTGTGCTGTTGTTTTGAAGATCCAAGGGTAAAATGTATGTGATAGTGCTAACAAACAGAAGGGGCTGAGAGGAGATGGAACAAAAATCTATGCCAATTGTTATTGCTGGGATTTTTGTGCAGGTAGAGGTGTTCTGCAAATGGATTTCAATATGTTCTCTTTACTAATGGAAGTGGGGTCAGAATAGGAAATCTAAACCTGTAAGAAAGTTTCTTTTTTTAGTTTTAAGGGCAGAAGCTAAATTTGTGTCTGTCGTTGACCCTCTTTATTTGGCGTGGCATGACTTTGGTGAGCCCTTTTGGTCATACATATATGTCAAATACATGCTCCTAATTCACTAGGTAGCTCAGAAATCACCCAAATGTTAGATAAGACTAAAATAACATTGCTTCATATTTCTGTGAGAACATAAACAACTAAGCAAACAAGACCTCATCTTTCCACAGCCAGGCCATTGCCTCCAACAGGCCATCTTGTCATTCTGGCTGAAGTGTCCTCACTTCTGTCGATGGTCCTCTCCTGCCTTCTCAGATTGTTTCCCACAGTCTCTCTGGTCACCTGCCTCCCCATGGTCTCTTCCCAACTGGATGTTCCCTTCAATACAAACAAATGCCCAGGAGACGCTTTCCTGAAAAGAATGCCCCCCTTACCCCATGTTGGCTCCTCCTCTGCACCCTCTAGCATAAAAACTTCTGAAAGTACTTCATTCTTGCTGTTCTCACTTTTTCACTTTCCATTACCCCCTCCAGCAACTCCAACTAGGTATAGGTCACCATCTGTACAGCTACTCCCCATTTCGCTTCATGTCCCTGCAATCCATTCTCCATGAAGAAGCCAGAGGGGTCCTTTTATATTTATTTTTTATATGAAATTTATTGTCAAATTAATTTCCATACAACACCCAGTGCTCATCCCAACAGGTGCCCTCCTCAATGCCTGTCACCCACTTTCCCCTCCTCCCCATCAACCCTCAGTTTATTCTCAGTATTTAAGAGTTTCTTAAGGTTTGCCTCCTTCCCTCTCTGTAACTTTTTCAGAGGGGTCCTTTTAAAACGGAACCATGACATACCACTCTCCTGTCTAAAAACCCAGTGGCTTCTCATCATTCTCAGAATAGAATCTTAAATATGTATCATGCCTCTAGCTAGTGACAGCACTTCTCTGAACCTCCTGTGTAAATGGAGTCAATAAGCCCACCTCCCACATTTGTTATGAAGATCAAATGTCAACATTTGTAAGACTTTAGAATAACAGTGGCTGGCACATAGGAAATGCTATGTAAATTATTATTATTGCTTCGATGGCGTATTTCAGCAAAGATGTTTGTGAGTTTGTGAAACAATAGGATAAATATATATTGACCTCTCTCCCCAGTTCCTGGCACAGAGCGGCTAAAATCCTTGTAATTTCCAGGAGTGTTGATGCATAGGGGCACATGTACCCCAATGTTTATAGCAGCACTTTCAACAATAGCTAAATTATGGAAAGAGCCTGAATGTCTAGCAACTGTCCAAAGGATAAAGAAGATGTGGTTTATATATACAATGGAATACTACCTGGCAATGAGAAAGAATGAAATCATGCCATTTGCAGCAACGTGGATGGAACTGGAGGGTATTATGCAAAGTGAAATAAGTCAGTCAGAGAAAGACAGACTTTTATGTTTTATGTTTTCACTTTTATGTGGATCTTGAGAAACTTAACAGAACACCATGGGGGAGGGGAAGGGGAAAAAGAAAAAGTTACAGAGAGGGAGGGAGGCAAACCATTAAGAGACTCTTGCATACTGAGAACAAACTGATGGTTGATAGGGGGTAGGGAGCAGGAGAAAATGGATGATGGGCATTGAGGAGGGCACTTGTTGGGATGAGCACTGGATATTGAATGGAAACCAATTTGACAATAAATTATGTTTAAAAAAATTAAAATAAAAAAATAAAAAATAAAATCCTTGTACCTTCCTAAGTGATAAGTGCACTAGGGGCCTCTTTTGCTCTAATATTTGGTCTTTGACCTTGGTTCCTGACACAGAGTTCCTAAATCCTTTGAGTCATCCTGGTCAATAGGGGTATCTTTTGTTCTAATGAGTCAACTTTAAAATCATGTCTATGTGATTAAGCTTACATAAATACCCCAAAAGTACAGAGTTTGGAAAGTTTCTGAGTTCTTGAATGCATCTACATGCTGGTAAGGTAGTACACCCATACTCCACAGGGACAGAAGTTCTTGCACTCAGGAATCTCCCAGACCTTGGCCTATGTACTTTTTCATTTGGCTATTCATTTGTATCCTTTATATTACGTTTTTTAAATATAATATTCTTTGTAATAAACCAATAAACTTAAGTGTTTCTCTGAGTTGTGTGAGCCATTCTGTCAAATTACCCAACCCAAGGAGAGGGTCGTAAGAACCTAGATTTATAAGTTCAGAAGCACAAGTGACAACCTGGGACTTGCAAATAACATCAGGGAGCAGCTTTATGAGAGCTGAGCCCTTATCCTATAGGACTCAATGCTCTCTCCAGATAGATAGCATCAAAACTGAATTGTAGGATACCAGCTGGTGTCAGATAATTGCTTAATGTGTGGAAAAAGACCCACACATTGGAAGTATTGGCATTGGAAGTATTGCGAGCATGTGAATAAAGGCAAAACACAGGTAGAGCGTGTGTTTCTTTATAGACTTTCCAACCCGCAGCATTTTATGTGTTGTGCAAATGGCATGGCCTCATATATGTGAAGGGAAGACCCCCGTCCCTGTCTCTTCTTGTTCCCCATTCCATCTTCCTCCCAGGGCTCTGTCTCTTGACTTAACCACCATCCCTTCTCCCTCTCCCTCCCTCTCTCTCTCTCTCTCTGTCTCTGTCTCTATCTTTCTCTCTTTCTCCCTCTCTGTCTTCCTTTTCTACAAAGGCAGCATAACACTGAGGAGGAGGATGAAGCTGTGAAGAGCAGAAGAAAAGTGAGCTGCTGAGTTATACAAGAAGAGAGAGATCTCTGTGCATGCTCCCTACAATCCCCTTTTCCATCTTCTTGGAGGAAGAGTTGTGGGCTGGTGTGGCACAGAGCGCACTTGCAGCACACATAATTGCAGTTGTTAAGCCAGATCTCAGCTCACAAGTTTGCTTGTAATTGTTCACCAACTGAATGAATTTCCCTCCAGCTAAGGTAGCTCTTAAAAAAACGATCACTCTTTCAATCATATTTTGGATCTGGCTATAAGAACCACAGGGATTGGTGGATGTTTTCACAGTTGTGTAAGCAGTTTCACAGACCTAATGTCATTTTAATATCTGCAACAACCCATTTAACATCAGGAAACTGGAGACCTGGAGACCCAGCAAAGTCAGAATCCTAACCCATGACTTCTAGCTGTAAATCCCATGTCATTTCTACTCTTCTCCTCCTACGAAATTTTTGCCCTATTTTCTTGCATAATCAGAGGGAGATGAGCCCTTCCGCCCTCGCAAAAAAAGAACTAAAATAGCAAAACCTAATCTCTTTCTTAGGGCTTAGCCAAACCCTCAGGCCACCTTGCCCCTCCTTGAAATTTCTTTCATCTCTCCTAACTGAACTGCCCAGGACTGCACACAGAGGGCAGCTGCTGAGGCTTGCCTTCTCCCAAGAGCTCCCCATGCTCCAACAACTCCTCCATGTGCCAGCCTGCCTGAGGCCCACACCCTGGATCTTGCCACCAGTTTTCCCAACTAGCTAATCACATTTTCAGATCTTTGACAAAAGTTCTATAATGCTGTAAGTCTAAGGGTTGAGGACATGGTGTCTCATCTTTTCCAGGTAACACAAACAGTGGCTTTCTGGAGACAATGCCTAGCTTTTATATCCTGTCTCAACTATGTGGTTCTGGTGTGGAAAAGAACCCTGTAAAATACTCTCAGTTGAGCCCCAGGGCATGTTGCTGGGGTATACAACTACTTACAAACAAGCCTAAGCCTGGAATGACTTTGAACATGCTTTGCTTCAGGGACAGGCCAGAGAAAAGTCACTTTATAAAATGTATTTCCCTGCCTGGGAAATCAAAGTCAGACCTCTGCCCTTGGCCCTTTGTAGGCCACCCACATGTGAACAACTTTCAGCTTGGGGCTGGAACTGGTATTTTCAGAAATGGCCACTGGTTTGGACTCCACCCTAAAGACCCAGGTCCATCTCAAACTTGACCCCAGGCCAAATTTAAACATGCAGGTTGATGTGCCTGCAAGCATTTTCAAACAGAAAACCAGTAATATTGTACTAGAACTAAACAATTTTGCTTTGAATGATGGAACAATTGATGATGGTTTTTGTGAAGTTTTATGACAGAGAAGAATTGGCAGAACATGAGGGTTTTTTCCCTGTCTTGGCTCATGCTCCAGGAGGTGCCCTTGAACACACAATTCCCCTGTCTCACTGTTTGGATTGTGAAATATAGACAATGGGGTTATTTCCTTCTGCTTAATGAGATGAATGAGGCACATATTCGCAAGATGTCATGAGAAGTTTGCTGGAAATTAAAAAAAAAATTCTTCCAAAAGAATTTCCTCAAAACCCCAGTTTATGGAATTCCTTAGCTCAATAAATGCGGTTCTAAAATGGTGTTAAAAAAGAGAAAGATCTCAATTCTGTAATCCGCCATAAACCTGGTCATAAACATGGGAAGTGACCTTGTCTTGCTGAGGACATGGAAATTATGTCCTAATCTAATTGTTTCTTTCCATTTCTTTAACTTCACATTACCAGAATATGCAGTTCACTTCATATGACATTTATTCAAGGTTATGATAACAAACTAACTGTCTCTCGCAGTGATGCATATGTTCCGGTGCTTCTGGTCCAAGGCCCACTTGCTTGCTTTTCTTTCAAACCTCCCTCATTCTCAGTCACCTCAGCCAGAAACTTCCTGCTTCAGAACTGAAGGTAAGTACATTTTCTATTTCTTGGGTTCTTAAGTGCTTTTGGATCATAAATAGAGCACTTAGGAACAAATCTGGGGAAAGGTTAAATTCAGAATTTCTCCTTATAGCTCATCCTTTTAATTATGGTTTTTCCAACTTCATGAGAGAGTATATTATCTTTCTAATTAAACTATCACGATAAAATTTATTATTTGTTTGTCTAAAGCAGACTTCCCTATTAATGAATTCATTAGCTTTTCTATATTTGTAGTGTTTAAAATATCATCGAGCTCTATACAAGGACTACGACCAGGTTTATCCTCATGTTTCTTTTGCTCCTTCATGAGAGTCACTTTTTACTTGATTAGCTTTTCTGTTTTTATGAGCACAAGAGTTTTGCTGCCATGATGATTAGGGATGCTGGCATGTGGTTGGCTACGTGTGCCTCTGGCATGAGTGGTTAAGCAACTCTGTCATCAACATGTGTATATGGATTATTTGTGGTTCTGAAGCAATGTACACTCTCTCTGCCTTTAAGTTTAGTAGTCCTCTGACTTCCTAGGCAGCAATACAGGATGTAGTACAAACAAGAATTTAAAACACATTCATTATCACATCCTCCTCCAAAGTGGTTCTCACTTGGAAAGTTAAGCAGTCACTGCAGACTTGAGACACTCCCTCTTTGCCTGGTAGGCTTGGTCATGGGGGACATTCACTCTCCATAGTGGAGGTTCCAGTCTTTTTATAAAAACAGCTTTTCTTTGTGTTTTTGTTTCTTTAGACTACCATGAGATAACTCTACCACTCATCCTCTACAAACACATGCATGTACACACATACACACATATGTACATACACATACACATGCATACACATATACACACATGCAAAGTCCAAGAGGGGTAGAAATAGTAATGGGACAAGAGGAGTGCTAAGGGACACCTGGGTGGCTCAGTAGGTTAAGCATTCGACTTTGGCTCAGGTCATGATCTAGCAAATTGTGGGTTCAAACCCTGCATCGGACTCTGTGCTGACAGCTCAGAGCCTGGAGCCTGTTTCAGATTCTGTGTCTCCCTCTCTCTCTGCTCCTCCCCCGCTTGCACTCTCTCTCTCTCTCTCTCTCTCAAAAATAAATAAACATTTAAAAAAAATATCTACACCTCACTTAAAAAAAAAAGAGGAGTGCTAAGAGTAAGGCATTGAGCAAGACTGGGAAACAGAGATCTCTCTTCAGTGCACCCTGAGCAGGAGTACGGAAGAGATGGTTACAAGCTGTGCTCACTCATTCATGTATTGATTAAAAATGTCCTCTAATACTTAGGTGCCAGGCCTTGCTGCAAACCACAGTCAGAATGCCTACTGCGAGCCTCCAGGAACTCTAGGGGCCAAAGACACAGGTATGAGACAGTACCTCACACTACCTCCTACCTAAGAACACACACAGCTAGGAGAGCACAGAGAAGGAAGCCTAACTCTGCCTTTTGGGAACTCCAACCCAGGATAGAGGGGGAAGGAAGGTCCCTATTGGGGTATTCAGTGGAGAGCTCTGCAACAATCTTCACTTTTCAGGGGACCCTGCTTCTCTTGTGGCAGAGGGAGAGATTTGCTCCAGCAGCAATTACCCTCACACTGCCTCAGAGCAACATAAAGAAGTTCAGTGAAAAAAAACAAAAACAAAAACAAAAACAAAAAACCCACAATTAAGTCATCCTATTCTTTACCTTCTTAATTTTTCCAGGTATGTTTCCCATCTTAATACTTAATGGCTAATTAACCTTTAATGATATCCTTCTGCTCAGTGTAAACAGAATCCAGCTTGCATTCATTGTACAAATATTGCTATGGCCAAGTTCTCTGCTGGGTGCTGGTGTACAGAGATGGTGAAGAAAGTTCTTATCCTAAAAAAACTCAGAATACATTTATGAGGGAAGACTGCATGTTTTATTTATTTTATTTTTTTAATATAATTTATTGTCAAATTGGCTAACATACAGTGTGTAAAGTGTGCTTTTCTTTTTGGGGTACATTCCCATGGTTCATCACTTACATACAACACCCAGTGCACATCCCAACAAGTGCCCTCCTCAGTGCCCATCACCCATTTTCTCCTCTCCCCCACACCTCCATCAACTCTCAGTTTCTTCTCTGTATTTAAGAGTCTTTAATTGTTTACCTCCCTCTCTGTTTGTAACTGTTTTTTTTCCCCCTTCCCTTCCCTCATGGCCTTCTATTAAGTTTCTCAAGATCCACATATGAGTGAAAACATGTGTCTTTCTCTGACTGACTTATTTCACTTAGCATAATGCCCTCCAGTTCCATCCACGTTGCTGCAAATGGCATGATTTCATTCTTTCTCATTGCCAGGTAGTATACCATTGTATATATAAACCACATCTTCTTTATCCATTGGACAGTTGATAGACATTTAGGCTCTTCCCATAATTTAGCTATTGTTGAAAGTGCTGCTATAAACATTGGGGTACATGTGCCCCTATGAATCAGCACTCCTGATGTATCCTTTGGATAAATGTATCCTTTGGATAAATTCCTAGTAGTGCTATTTTTAATTTTTTGAGGAATCTCCACACTGTTTTCCAGAGCAGCTACACCAGTTTGCATATCCACCAACAGTGCAAGAGGATTCCTACATCCTCGCCAGGTATCTGTAAGTTTCCTGAGTTGTTCATTTTAGCCACTCTGACCGGCGTGAGGTGCTATCTCTGTGTGGTTTTGATTTGTATTTCCCTGATGAAGAGTGACGTTGAGCACCTTTTCATGTGTCTGTTGGCCATCTGGATGTCTTCTTTGGAAAATGTCTATTCATGTCTTCTGCCCATTTCTTCACTGGATTATTTGTTTTTCAGGTGTGGAGTTTGGTGAGTTCCTTATAGATTTTGGATACTAGCCCTTTATGTGGTATGTCATTTGCAAATATCTTTTCCCATTCTTTCAGGTGCCTTTTAGTTTTGTTGATTGTTTCCTTTGCAGTGCAGAAGCTTTGTATCTTGATGAGGTCTCAATAGTTCATTTTTGCTTTTAATTCCCTCACCTTTGGAGATGTGTCAAGTAAGAAATTGTTCCTGCTGAGGTCAAAGAGGTTGTTGCCTGCCTTCCCCTCTAGGGTTATGACGATTTCCTGTCTCACATTTAGGTCTTTTATCCATTTTAAATTTATTTGTGTGTATGGTTTAAGAAAGTGGTATAGTGTCATTCTTCTGCAAGTTGCTGTTCAGTTTTTCCAGCACCATTTGCTAAAGAGACTGTCTTTTTTTTCCATTGGATACTCTTTTCTGCTTTGTCAAAGATTAGTTGGCCATACATTTGTGGGTCTAATTCTGGGTTCTCTATTCTGTTCCATTGGTCTATGTGGAACATATTGGTTTTTGTGTCAATACCATACTGCCTTGATGATTACAGCTTTGTAGTAGAGTCTAAAGTCTGGGATGGTGATGCCTCCTGCTTTGGTTTTCTTCTGCAATATTGCCTTGACTATTCAAGGTCTTTTGTGGTTCCATGCAAATTTTGGGATTGTTTATTCTAGCTTTGAGAAGAATGCTGGTGCAATTTTGATTGGGATTGCATTGAATGTGTAGATTGCGTTGGGTAGTATTGACATTTTAATTATATTTATTTTTCCAATCCATGGGCATGGAATGTTTTTCCATTTCTTTATATCTTCTTCAATTTCCTTCATAAGCTTTCTATAGTTTTCAGCATACAGATCTTTTACACCTTCAGTTAGGTTTATTCCTAGGTATTTTATGGTTTTTGTACAATTGTAAATGGGATCAGTTTCTTGATTTCTCTTTCTGTTACTTCATTATTGGTCTATAAGAAAGCAACTAATTTCTGTACATTGCTTTTATACACTGCGACTTTGCTGAATTCATGTATCAGTTCTAGCAGCCTTTTGGCAGAGTCTTTCAGGTTTTCCATGTAGAGTATCATGTCGTCTGTGAAAAGTGAAAGTTTGACTTCTTCTTTGCCAATTTTGATGCTTTTTATTTCATTTTGTTATCTGACTGCTGATGCCAGAATTTCCAGTACTATGTTAAGCAACAGTGGTGAGAGTGGACATCCCTGTCGTGTTCCTGATTTCAGGGGGAAAGCTCTCAGTTTTTCCCCATCAAGGATGATATTAGCTGTGGGCTTTTCATAAATGGCTTTTATGATGTTTAAGTATGCTCCTTCCACCTGACTTTCTTGAGTGCTTTTATTAAGGATGGATGCTATACTTTGTCAAATGCTTTTTCTGTGTTTATTGACAGGATCACATGGTTCTTATCCTTTCTTTTATTAATGTGATGTATCGCATTGATTGATTTGTGAATATTGAACCAGACTTGCAGCCCACGAATGAATCCCACTTGATCATAGTGAGTAATTCTTTTTATATACTGTTGAATTTAGTTTCCTAGTATCTTGTTGAAAATTTTTGCATCCATGTTCATCAAGGATATGGGCCTGTAATTCTCTTTTTTTTGTGAAGTCTCTGTCCGGCTTGGGAATCAAGGTAATTCTGGTTTCATAGAAAAAGTCCAGAAACTTTCCTTCCATTTCTATTTTTTAGAACACCTTGAGAACTATAGGTATTAATTCTGCTTTAAATGTCTCGTAGAATTCCCCTGGGAAGCCATCTGGTCCAGGACTCTTATTTATTGGTATATTTTTGGCAACTGATTCAATTTATTCCTACTTATGGGTCTGTTCAAATTTTCTGTTTCTTCCCGTTTGAGTTTTGGTAGTGTATGTGTGTCTAGGAATTTGTCCATTTCTTGCAGGGTCTCCAGTTTGTTGGCGTATAATTTTTCATAGTATTCTCTGATAATTGCTTGTATTTCTGAAGGATTGGTTGTGATAAAAAAAAATACCGTGTGTTTTAATGAGAGTAATGTCATTGAAAAAATTAGGACATATGGTCTATAAGACCATGGATGGTAAGCTCTTTCATCCTCCTTTGAGACAGGAAACAGTATAGGAAAGTATGCAGAGAGAAAAGAATTGAATTTGTTGAAAATGAAAAGGCAATGAAAAAAATGAGGAAGGGGCACAACATGGAAATTATACCATATGCATAGGCTTGATGTGAATATATGAGCTGAGACTGATGCCCTAGTGTACATGGAGTTCAGGTGGACTTGGGGCTCAGAAAGGTGAGAGACAAGAAAGAATATATGGAGATCGTGTAAATCTTAAGTTTGTGCTTTTTTCTGTAGCTATGAGGAGTCATGGTATTGAAATTTACAAGGTGGCTTTTTAAAGAGCTCAACTTAAAATATGCATAAAATATGCACTATGCCAGCAACACATGTAAGACTTATATGGATGCTTACTTGGTTGGAAAACAAAACATATGCAAACAATAGAGACTAAATGACCTAGCGCATGTTCAAGTGTCAAAGTATAAAGTCAGCAAGCATTTCTGAAGTGGCTACAACAACCGACTTCGGGGAAAGGTCAACATGAAGACATGCAGGAAGGGTCTTGGAGGAATACATATCACTGGAGTAGAACTTCAAAAGGGGAGCACTGGAGTCAGTGTAAGGTCAAGGGTAAAGGGAGAAAAAAGGAGTGGAGATACCCTATGCATGGAGGGACCTTCCCCAGTTATGTAAACTTGGGCAAAACTTCATTTCTTGGGACCTTCATGTCCTTGTCCTAAAATGTGGTAGCATTTTCATTCCTGCCTAATTCCAGTCTCTTTGTGAATATCAAATAAGACATCAGACTATAAGAGCAGAGGTCTGCAAAATGTAATATCTATACACTGGCCACCTATAGGCACCATTACCTGGGTGCTTACACTGACAGTGCTCCAGCCTATACAGTGCATTGGGAAATAAAAGAATGAGGCTGCCTCATACCCCAATATACAAGGTCACTGTATGGCCTCTTATAATTGATCCTAAATGGGCTTCAAAGAAGAAAGTGCACTGGATTCAGATGAACCATTGTTTATCATTAATGAAGACTGTCATGTGAATAGTCAATGTTTAGAGTGAGGGATGTCAAGAAAGTTAACATTACCTGATAATTGTGATTTGATGCCAGCAAAGGCTGTGGAACAGCCTAGGATTAGTAAGTGAATTAAAAATTAATCTATCATTGGAGTTCTTCCCTTTTTTTTTCAACAGAGTGCTGATTAATAACAGCCACAAATCTTTTTATGATGCTATTCTATTCTATCCTATTCCATTCCATTCCATTCCATTCCATTCTCCTATCCTATCCTATCCTATCCTATTTAGCACCCAAATAACCTTAGAGTAGGAGGCTCAGTCTCCAGCTCCTCCTACCACTCACTCCAGGCCCAAACTTACAAACCTCCTAAATGCTTGGAGGAAGTAGGATAATTACCCAGACTAGCCATGTGGTCTGGAACTCTGCTGCTTCCATGTGGTCTGGAACTCTGCTGCTTCCATTTATGCTCAGCCTCCAGAGGCTGTTAGGAATAAAAGAGCATAGGCCTTGGAGCAAGGCAGATTTAGTAGTTGGCTGACCTTGAGCAAGTTATTTAAGCTGTCTGAGCTTGTTTTCTTATCTATGAAATGGGTGGGAGAGCAGAGAATAAGAATAGTACCTCTTGTGTTTAATTGGAGCATTAAAGAATACCTTGTACTGTTCGCTCTTTGTGACTTTTAACATGGAGACCATTGTAAGAGAAGCCATGCAACATCAAATCATCCTTAAAGTACAGAATTTTAACAATGTGCCAATGTATTGGGAAGTTTGTGTGGTTATCAGAGTATTAATTAAAATTGCTAAACACACATTTGAGCCATACACAGTAGACATGAATTACCTACAGCACTTGTAGGTAAAGCCAATCCTCTTTCAAATCATGTACACCATGTGGAAGCCATGATTCAGATTAGCAAGTCAATATAGCCTTACTTGTTTTCTCAAGTTTGCATGACACAACTTCCCAGCTAGATTTTGTTGAGAAGCATGGTGTTTCCTACCTTTTTTATTCCCAAACATATATAACGCAAAATTGGGTCCTAGAAGTTACTCACAAAGGTCAATTCTTTATTTTGCTACTTGGATTAAAGCCAAAATATCCTAAAACTATCCTCTCTCCTTACTCTCCCATGCACCCACTCTTGCTACTCCCCTTGGATAGCGACAGCCTCCAATTAACACCCCCTCATCCTCTGGGACTAAGACACACTATGGAGTGCACAAAATATAAAGCAGTGACCACTAGTTTCTCAAAACTCCAGAGCAAGATGCAAAGACCAAAGCTGCTCCTTGTTCTCATGGCAGCCTTGGGGTGCACTTAGGCTGGGGTCGGCCCACTTCCTAAAGGTAGTGATAAGAGGAGCCAGGTGAGGCAAAGAAGTCTTCAGGGAATCCATCCAAAGATATGAAGAGAGTTTAAAATTCTTCAAGAGGAAAGCAATTGTTTAATATTTTTTTATTTAGTGGCCTATGTTTAGCTGACTGAATCAGAAACCATTTCATTCTTTTTTAAAGGAGGAGAAATTTTGAGCTATTTCAGGAAGGGGAATAGAAAAGAAACTGTGCAGTGAGAAACCTAGAACTTATTTTTTTAATGTTTATATTTCGAGAGAGAGAAAGAGCATGATTGGGGTAGGGGCAGAGAAAAAGGACATATAATATGAAACAGGCTCCAAGTTCTGAGCTGTCAGCACAGAGCCTGATGCAGGGCTTGAACTCACAAACCATGAGATTATGACCTGAGCCGAAGCTGGACACTTAACCAACTGAGCCACCCAGGTGCCACATTAAGGGGACTTATAACAAGGGTTTGATGGATTTTTTTTTCATTTGATAAAAGTGAAGTTCCAGGAGAGATTGCATGTCACTAAGGTTGATCCCTGATATACCCCACCTCTGCCTGAGGCCCTCAGCTCCCATTATTTGCATGCATTCTTGGTCCCACATACTGTGGCAGTCCTCTTTTCCCTAGCAGTGACACAATTCTGGGGTCTTCTTACTTCACACTCTCATCAAAGTCAACTATACCTGCCTATATTCCTTTCTGAGATATCTGACCACTTTATATAAAGCATATAATAGGATTAAGTGAGCTTGTGTCAACCTCAGGTATAAATTATTAAAAAAAAAAAAAGACTGTAAAAGCATTTTCTGGAGATGATACTTTCACCCAAAGAAAAGCACCAGGATGGGAGTGGCAGACTGGCATCAGTTTAATGCAAGACAGTTGGGGGCATCTGGGACTATCCAGAAATCTCCCCATGCTATGGCTGAGATGACCTGAGGCAACCATTCTTATGATGAGAAGCAGAGATGGTTTGTAAAGGACTCTAAGGCATACTCTTAGTTCATGGAAGCAAACCACAGTGCTGAAAAGTGGTAAGAGGATCCACCCAGTGGCTATAGGTTACTCTACTTCAGTGGAGGCTGAGGGCAAACTGTCCAAAGCTCCCTTCATGCATTTTGCAGAATATGTTTTAAGTACCAAATTCAGAAAACTTGGAAAACAAAAAGCAAACATTCAAAAAAATACTTTACCATTTAATCTATAGACTCAACACAGTCCCAATCAAAATCCCAACAAGTTGTTTTATAGATTTTGATAAACTTATCCTAGAATTTATATGAAAAAGCAAAAGGCTTAGAATAGCTATCACAATATCAAATAACAAGGCCAGAAGATTGACATGAGCCAACTTCAAGACTTATTGTAAAGCTACAGAAATCAAGACAATATGGTATTAACAAAAGAATAGATATATAGATCAGTAGAACAGAATAGAGAACCCAGAAACAAACCCAATTGATTTGAACAATGGTGCCAAAGCAATTCCTTGGAAACATGATAAGCTTTTAAACAAATAACACTGGAACAATTATTTATATGCAGAAAAGAAGAATCCAGACATAAATCTCACAAAAAAATTAATACATATGTAAAGTAAAAAACTATACAACTTCTAGAAGTAAACAGGAGAAAATCTACATAATATTGGATTTGGTGATGAGCTTTTAATATAACACCAAAAGTATCATCAATGAAAGAAAAACTAAATAAATTGACTTTATTAAAATTTAAAACTTCTGCTCTCTGATAGACATTAAGATAATGAAAGGACAAGCCACAGACTGGGAGAAAGTACTTGCAAATTCAAAATTTATTCAAAAATAAATATTCAAATAGTGGAATGTGACTTTTTTCCAAAATATTCAAAGAACTATTAAACTAAAAAAAAAAACAATAAAATTTAAAAATGAGGGGTGCCTGGGTGGCTCAGTCGGTTAAGCATCCGACTTCAGCTCAGGTCATGATCTCACGGTTAGTGAGTTGGAGCCCTGCGTCAACTCTGTGCTGACAGCTCAGAGCCTGGAGCCTGCTTAGGATTCTGTGTCTTCCTCTTTCTCTGCCCCTCCCCTGCTCATTCTCTCTCTGTCTCTCTGTCTCTGTCTCTCTCTGTCTCTCCCTCTCAAAAATAAATAAAACAAAACATTTAAAAAATTTAAAAATGGACAAAAGATCTGAATAGACATATCACCAAAGAAGACTTAGAGATGGTAAATAAACATATAAAATGATACTCAACCATAATTCATTATTAGAGAAGTGAAAATTAAAGCAACAATGAGAGGCACCTAAGTGGCTCAGTCAGTTAAGCTTCTGACTTCAGATCAGGTCATGATCTCACAGTTTGTGAATTCGAGCCCCGCATTGGGCTCTGTGCTGAAAGCTCAGAGCTTGGAGCCCACTTTGGATTCTGTGTCTCCCTTTCTCTCTGCCCCTCCCCTGCTCATGCTCTGTCTCTTCTTCAAAAATAAATATTCAAAAAAATGAGATATCACTACACATTTATTAGTATGGCTAAAATCCAAAACACTGACAATACCAGATACTGGTGAAAATGTAGAGCAGCAGGAACTCTCATACATTGCTGGTGGGAATGCAAAATGGTACAGACACTTTGGAAGTCCCTTTGGCAGTTTCTTAAAAAACTAAGCAGACTCTTGCCATATGATCCAATAGTAATGTTCCTTGATATTTACCTAAATAAGTTGAAAACTAATGTCCACACAAAAACCTGCACATGGATGTCTTTGGCAGCCTGTTTCATAATTGCCAAAACTTGGAAGCATCCAAGATGTCCTTCAATTACCCTTTAGCACTCGAGCCTAAAAAGGATACAGGTGAAACTTAAATGAATATTATGTCACTTAGGTGACACAAGCCAGTCTGAAAAGGCTATGTAGTATATGATTTCCATTACGTGACATTCTGGGAATGGCAAAACCATATTTATAAACAGATAAGCTGTTACCAGTGGTTTGGGGAGATATTGAGGGTTGAATAGATGAAGTGCGATGGAATTTTTAGAGTAGTAAAACCATTCCATGTGATACTGTAATAATGAATATATGACACTATACATTTGTTAAAACCTATATAAATTTATGGCATAAAGAGTGAATCTTATGTGTGCAAATTTTTAACAAGTAATTTACAAGGTTAACGGATCTCAGGATGAAAAGCAACGAAAAAATCTGATTATATTATAAAGATATGAGATAATCTCAATGAATGGGGGGAAGGAAGGTGCTGATTAAAGTAACTGAAAATTAATGGAGATTGTAAGACAAAGGCAAAAACACTGTTCTCTAGTTGATAAAGTTAACCACAGTAATATTGATTAACAATTCTGAAGTTACTATAAATATATACTAAAATTGTACAATTAAGTAGTGCATGGCAAAGGGCAGAAGCCATGTATCTCAGTGTTGAAGCAGGAGGTTATAAATAAACAAGGAGAGAAGGTGAGAAGGATCCATGTGGTAATGGATTGGAGATGGAGACATTAGTATGAGCTCATGTTTAGCTTAATGTAGGTAGAGATGGATAGAGAAAAGTTTATAGATTTGTATATACACATTGCTTAGTGCACACACATATATTCTTTCACTCTGTTACCTGAAAAGGCCTAGAAGCTATGGCACCACAATAGCACTCAGATCTTCGTTTCTAATACCATTCTCTAAAATTAAAGGAATCAGGACCTTGGAACAATGGCTGACTCCATGATGATGGCATAAATTAACAAGATGAGCCTGGAACATCTCTTAGTATCAGAAAGTAAATGGTTTGAAAAAACCACAATTATGAGGGTATGTTCAATGGACACTAGTGCCAACTAAAAGAACTCTCATTGGCCAAAGTTGAACAGGCCATCAATCAGTCATTGTTCCTGTGGATTTCCTTTCCAGGAATATTGGACAATTTCCAGGAATCTTAGAAATTGTTTTAAAGAGAAAGAATGATAAGTAAGCAGAGATGCAACGATATATCATCACTAAAAATATTAACTCCTCTAGAGGCCAAATATCTCATCATGATGAGGTGTTTAGGGATCATATTTAGTGTATTTTAGGTAATCCCTCTCACGAGCATTGTCAACTGTATTCTTATGGACATATCCAGTTCTTTTCCCAGAAAAGTGCACCATTTCTCTGGAATATAGTTAAACAAGACAGCAGACCTAAATTTCTTACAGACTCAGCGTTTCCACTTCAGTGATTGACTTTTTTCAATCTTCATTTGTATTACATAATGTAATTTGAGAAAAATTGGCATCCACTTAGTGGTCTGTATAAGACTCAAAACCTCCTATTTTGTTAGTAAATTCAATTGAGGCTTCCCTAGCCTGTGAGACCACACATTTATATCAAACCCCAAAGTAAATAAAAATGCTAAGGATAGCACAAGTAACAGTTGAGACTGGTTGAGATTACCATTACTTTGAAGGGAAAAAGAGCCATGTAATTAATATAAAGTCTTTCTTTTTCAGTTTGGTGGGAGATACAAACAAATAAACAAAAATCCCATAGTGAAAAATTCTTAGCAGCACACCAGATGAGCTTGGGTGCCTCCAAAGCCCTTCTGAGGTTGAATCAATCACCTCTGATCTATAGTCAGTCATGTCAGAAACATAGGTGACAACTGGACTTGTGACAGGCATCTGAAGTTGGGGGAAAGCAGTCTTAAAGGACTGAGCCCTTAACCTGTGAGATCTGATGCTATTCAGATAGTGTCAAAATTGAGTTGAATTGTAGGACATTCAGCTGATGTCTGACAATTGCTCCCACATTGGAATTGGAAGCTCTCAGTTCACTCAGTAGTAATCCAGAACTTCACCCCAAGTATACACATCCACCCAGCTCAGTCTCAACCACATCTGACAGCTCACAGAGACCACCTCAGGCCCAGGGCTCAAATACTATGCTGGCTCTCCACAAGGCCTACATTATTAGACTCTCCCTGCTGGAAAAGGCTGAAGGCCCTATAATAAAAATCACTCATCTGCCCAGTAGAAAAAATATATCATGTTATCCTTCTCAGCTGTTCTCCTTGAGAACAATACAAAAAACCTCCAGCAGCACAGAGAATGTGCTGGCATTGTGTTGCTAACTTATCTTCAGAAAGGTTCAGGGGAGCTCCCAAAACACAGCCTACCATTTCCAGGATGCCTACAGCCTTTCTACTCAAGGCCTCACATAACATCAATGTCCTTTCTCAACCTAAAGTGGGGATTGTGAGGCTTTTCTATTCTTTGAATTTCCTCAATAACTTTTCAAAGAGAGAGTTGAGAAAAACATTCTGAATTGGTCAAATATACTCAGGTTTAAGGTTTTTTAAGTTATTTTATTTTTATTTTCTACTAAAGTCAATAAAATTTCCCTATCAGATGAATATTTATAAAAGCACTGAGATTTTTTTGTAAAAGATTCTCATTTTTGGAGCCAAACAGACCTTGATTTAAATCTCAACACTGCAGGAGGTTCCTCAGAAAATTAAAAACAGACCTACCCTATGACCCAGCAATAGCACTGCTAGGAATTTATCCAAGGGATACAGGAGTACTGATGCATAGGGGCACTTGTACCCCAATGTTTATAGCAGCACTCTCAACAATAGCCAAATTATGGAAAGAGCCTAAATGTCCATCAACTGATGAATGGATAAAGAAATTGTGGTTTATATACACAATGGAATACTACGTGGCAATGAGGAAGAATGAAATATGGCCTTTTGTAGCAACGTGGATGGAACTGGAGAGTGTGATGCTAAGTGAAATAAGCCATACAGAGAAAGACAGATACCATATGGTTTCACTCTTATGTGGATCCTGAGAAACTTAACAGAAACCCATGGGGGAGGGGAAGGAAAAAAAAAAGAGGTTAGAGTGGGAGAGAGCCAAAGCATAAGAGACTGTTAAAAACTGAGAACAAACTGAGGGTTGATGGGGGGTGGGAGGGAGGGGAGGGTGGGTGATGGGTATTGAGGAGGGCACCTTTTGGGATGAGCACTGGGTGTTGTATGGAAGCCAATTTGACAATAAATTTCATATATTAAAAATAAATAAATAAATAAATAAATAAATAAAAATCTCAACACTGCAACTTAAAGCCTATGGAATTTCAGACCAGTAGTTTGGCCTATCCACCTCAATTCCTCAGATGCAAATTAAGGAGACTACAACTACCTCATATAGTTGCCAAGAGGATTAAAATGATATATGCCACGTTTAGCACATGGCATAGTACCAGTTGGCACATAACAGGAATTTAGCAACTAATAGAGCTTTCTCTTTTTTCTTTCAGTTCTTTGAAAATATAAAAATTATATGTTTATACTTTCTGGTCAAAGGTAATAATCAATATAAAAATCTCATTTTACTGTTGCCCATGCTTCTTTTTTTTTTTTTTTTTTTTTTTTTGCAAGAAACATCAGTCAAGTTGAGCCACATAACAGTATTTTGAGTCATATTTGTTTGTCCCATGATGCCAATATCTTTGATAATTCATGTATTCATAGATCCAACCAAAACAAATTTGGTGTTGTTTTTCCCTATAGTCCTTATATGGTTTTAAATGTCCCCAGTTCTTGACTTTACACCTTAACCTCACCCTTCAGGGAAAAGGAGTCAGCAAAGGTTGTTTCTGGGTACAGATTCCACAGCTATAAAAGACCTCCCTCACTTCTCCATAATTCACCCTCTTGTCTCTGACTCCCAGGGCAACACCACAGAGGTGGAGCCTTCTAAGATATTGGTTTCTGAAGCTCAAGTTGGAGAAGCAAAGAATTAACCTCAGAGGTGAACAATGTAAGAATGACTGAAATTTAAAGATCGCTCTGTAAACCAAGATCCAGACTAATCCAGCTAGATTGGATTAGTCAAGTTGAATCTGACCTCCCTTAGAGGGTGTGCACAAATAGTTGGCCAATCAGTAACCTCATCTTCCTACTGAGGCCAGGGAATCAAATGCTTCATTTGTGTGGATAAGGCCAGAGTGAGCAGGAAGCAAAAACAAAAACAAAAACAGAACACCTGCCAGTTTAAGTATAAATTGATACTCTATTTATTGTGGGACAATAATTCTTAGTGTTATTTTCTAAGATGTTTTATTTAGTCGTCATTTTAGCAATTGTTCCAACGGACTGTAAGCATTCTGTGGAACACTATCAAACTGTCCTATCTAGCAGTGTAATATAGAAAGCTGTTATTTAGTACATACTGAAGTCCAGATCCCCACTGATATAAAAGGCAGTTTCACATACAAGTATAAAAAACAAGGAGTGTTTGCAAAGAAAACCATGACTTCAAGGAATGTGTTTCATTAATTTGTAAAAGAACCTTACATTTGGTACATAGACACTAGAACTAATAACATTTTGTCAAGTGGGAAGGAGCACAAATAGGATCTTTTTCATTTTCTAATAAATATCCTATGAATAAGTTGTTTTGCTTTTCGTACTTACTGAACACATTGATTTTCAAAATGAAATAGTCAAAACTAATAAACACACACTTGATTCTCCAACTTTGATGAATAATTTACCTAAGTCTTTTATATTGAAAGAATATTAAACTTGGGAGGTTTGGAGACTCCTTAGTAGTCTATGGCTCTGCCAAATTAAAATAAAACAAAATAATAAACACAGTGTTCCCAAGTAAAATATAATTTATTTAACCTGAAATATAGAATATGGTTATAAATTCATGAGCGTTGGTTGTGTTAATGCAACATTCTGTGCCCAAAGAGATCATAGTGGAATAGATGAGGGGTATAGCAGAGGCTGGAATCCTGACTCATTTTGTTTAGCCAGAAGCAAGTTTCAACAGAATTTTGGTTGCAGAGAGGCAGTATGGATTTGCAAGGTAGACACTTACTGCTCAGCAAACTGCAAGCTCAAGACAGAAGTAAAAATAGTCTAAAACTATGTTGCTTAATGAAATCAAGACACAAAATAATAGATGAGAGAGAAGCAACAGAGGGTTCTGAATTAAAGAAAGCCAGATGACACAAATAGGTATTATCTGCAATGTTTAAGCCAAAGAATACTTTCACCTGAAATATTTGGATCACTGAGGTCAGTTAACAGAGGGTCACTGTGAAGTTTTAATGAAATGGTTTTGTTTCTTCTGTCACTTAATATTTTCTACAAGCAATACCTAAGTCAGAACAACAGGGGAATAGGGATATAGTATAACTTAAGACCACTACAGAGCTCTGAGAAGGGCAATGAAACAATAAGCAAATAATACATATCAGTTTTTGTTGAAATTTAAGTTGGGGTGAGGGAGTTATTTGTCTGGCTTCTTGCATATATTGTTAGCCTTGCTATTTGAGAAAGGGCAGGCATGGCAATTAAGAGGTAGCTGTAGTGCACACCTGCCCAGAGTGTGGCATTGGGCAGTTACTTAAACTTTCAGGATGGTTACCTCAATTTTAGTAGGTATAATAACAACACCTACCTACAGGGATGTTGAAGAGTTAAATGAGTTAGTGTGTGTGAAATGCTTAGAATGATGCCAGTACACAGTAAGCATTCATCAATACCTATTAGTGTCATCACATCCTCCAACCAAGAATAAGGGTGCACACCAGAGACAGGAAGATGGCAACAGAATAGGAGGACCCTAAGCCCACCTCTTCCCATGAATACAACTAGAAAACTATCAAATCATCCTAAATAGCTGAGAAACTGACCTGAAGACTGACAGAAGAAACTCCACAACTAAAGGGAGAGAAGAGGCCACATAGAAGAAGGTAGGAAATATAGAGACCTGGTTTAGAGGAGAAATGGATCTTGGCTGCTGTGCATGGAAAGGAGCCATGGTCACAGAGAATGTGTGTGTGTGTGTGTGTGTGAGAGAGAGAGAGAGAGAGAGAGAGAGAGGATCACACAGGGGAATGCACAAGGAGAACATTTCCCCATAACCACTGGCATATAAAATGAGATGGGCTGAATTTTATTAGTTCTTGCAACCAGCAAGGCTTAAAGCCTGGAGTGTAAAGGTCAGCAGTCTTGGCTATGATAGAGCCCAGAGGCCAAAGTGCTGGTCTTGGAGAGAAGACAAGGAAAAAACTGAGGGACAGACAGCATGGAAACAGCGATCTGAAAAGTGCCTGGGGCACACAGTGGAAAGAATATTTGCTCTTCTTGGACCATGTCCCTGAGAGGCAGCATTCAAGGAAACCCTTCCCTGAGAACAAAGGATCTGGATGGAGCCATTTCCCTCCCCTGACCCTTAGCATAAATACAGAGCCACCGTCAGGAAGCAGTGCAATGCCAAAATCGGCTGCTTAACTTGTTCACACTAAACCCCACATCCCTGCACACTGATGAAATTGTCCTCAGTTATGCTTACCTCAATCCCAGTGTGGTGGGATCCTCCCCCAGAAACCAACACAAATTCATGCCAAGAGGAAGATATAACAATCATAAATATTTATTCACCCAAAATGAGAGCACCTAAATACATAAAACAATAACAAATATAAAGGAACTAATTGATAATAATACAATAATATTAGGGAACTTTAACACCCACTTACATCAACAGACAGATCATCTAAACAGAAAATCAACAAGGAAACAATGACTTTGAGTGACACTGGACCAGATGGACTTAACGGATATATTCAGAACACTCTATCCAAAAATAGCAGAATACATATTATTTTCAAGTGCACATGGTACCTTCTCCAGAATAGATTATATTAGCCCATAAAACAAACCTCAACAATTCAAGAAGATTGAAGTCATACTTCAATTGTTGGTCATCTTTTCTGACCAACATCCTATGAAACTAGAAATCAACCACAAGAAAAAAATCTTAAACTTTTCAAAATACACAAATACAAATACAAGGAGGTTAAATAATATGCTACTAAACAATTAATGAGTCAAACAGGAAATCAAAAAAAGAAGTAAAAAATTACATGGAAACAAATGAAAATAAAAATAAAATGGTCCAAAATATTTGTAATGCAGCAAAAGTCACCCTAAGAGGGAAGTGTATTGCAATACAGACCTAATTCAAGAAGAAAGAAAAATCTCAAATAAACAATCTAACCTTACATCTCAAGGAGCTAGAAAAAGAACAATGAACAAACACTAAAGCCAACAGAAGGTAGGAAATAAATATTACAGTAGAAATAAATGATAAATAAACTAAAAACAAGCAATACAACAGATCAATGAAACCAGGGGCTGAGTCTTTGAAAAAAATCAATAAAATTGATAAAGCCAAAATTATCAAAAAGAAAAGATAAAGGACCCAAATAAATAAAATCACGAATTAGAGAGAAGAAATAACAACTAACACCACAGAAATACAGCAATTATAAGAGAATATTATGAAAAACTATATACCAACAAATTGGACAACCCAGAATAAATGGATAAATTCCTAGAAACATATAACCTACCAAAGCTGAAATTGGAAAAAAGAAAATGTGAATAGCAATTACTGGCAAAAAAATTGACTCAGTAAACAAAAATTCCCAACAAACAAAAATCCAGTACCAGATGGCTTTACAGACAAATTTTACCTATTCTTCTCAAACTATCCCAAAATATAGAAAAGGAAGAAAAACTTCCAAATTCATTCGATGAGGCCAGCACTACTCTGATACTGAAACCAGGTAATGACACACTGAAAAAGAACCATAGGCTAATATCCATGATGAACACAGATGCAAAAATCCTCATCAAAATACTAGCAACTCAAATCCAATAATACATTTAAAAATTCATTCACCACAATATAGTGGGATTTATTCCTGGGTTGCAAGCATGATACAATATTCACAAATCAATGAATGTGATACACCACATTAATTAAAGAAAAAATAAAAACCATACGATCACTTCAATAGATGCAGAAAGAAAAAAAACATTTGACAAATTATAGCATCTATTCATGATAAAAGTCCTCAACAAAGGAGTTTGAGAGGAAACATACCTCATAATAATAAAGGCCATCTATGAAAAACCCACAGCTGATATCATTCTCAATGGGTAAAACCTAAGAGCTTTTCCTCTATGATCAGGAATAAGACAAGGATGTCCACTCTTACCACTTTTATTCAACATAGTACTGGAAGTCCTAGTCACAGCAATCAGACAACATTAAGAAATAAAAGGCATACAAATTAGCAAGGAATAAGTAAAATTTTCAGTGTTTGCAGATGACATGATGTTACATAGAGAAAATCCTAAAGACTACCAACAAACTGCTATAACTGATGAACAAATTCAGTAAAGTCACAGGATACAAAATCAATGTGCAAAAATCCATTGAAGTCCTATACACCAATAATGAAGCAGCACAAAGAGAAATCAAGGAATCGATCCCATTTACATTTCTCCAAAAAAAAAAAATAAGATACCTAGGAATAAATCTATCCAAAGACATGAAAAACCTCTACTCTGGAAACTATAAAACAGTAATGAAAAAACTGAAGATGACACAGATAAAGGGAAAAATATTCCATGCTCATGGATTGGAAGAATAAATATTATTAAAATGTTTATACCACCCAAAGCAATATACACATTTAATGCAATCCTTATCAAAATACCAACTTGGGGACCCTGAGTGGCTCAGTCAGTTAAGCATCCAACTCTTGATTTCAGCTCAGGTCATAATCTCATGGTTGGTGGGATCAAACCCCACATCAGGCTCTGTGCTGCAAAGTGCAAGTTAGGATTCTCTCTCTCTCTCTCTCTCTCTCTTTCTCTGCCCCTCTCCCACTCTCTCTTTCTCTCAAAATAACATTAAGAAAATACCAACAACATTTTTCATAGAACTAGAACACACAATCTTAAAACTTGTTTGGAATCACAAGGACTCTGAATAGCCAAATCAATCTTGAAAATGAAAAGCAAAGCCGGAGAGATCACAGACTTCGTTTCTATTGCAAAGTTGTAGTAATCAAAACAGTATGATACTGACACAAAAAGAGACACATACGTCAATGGAACAGAATAGAAAACCCAGAAATGGACCCACAACTATATAGTCAACTAAGCTTCAACAAAGCATGAAAGAATGCCCAATGGTAAAAAGACAGTCTCTTCAACAAATGGTGTTGGGAAAACAGAACAGCAACATGCAAAAGAATGAAACTGGACCACTTACATGCTACACAAAAATAAAGTCAAAATGGAATAATGACCTAAATGTGAGACAGGAAATCATTAAAACCCTAGAGGAGAACACAGACAATAACTTCTTTGACATTGTCCATAGAAACTTCTTTTTAGATATGTCTCCTGAGGAAAGGGAAACAAATAAAAAATGAACTATTGGAACCTACCAAAATAAAAACCTTCTGCACAGGGAAGGAAACAATCAACAAGACTAAAAGGCAACCTATGGAATGGGAGAAGATATCTGCAAATGACATATCCAATACAGGATTGGTACCCAAAATATGTAAAGAGCTTATAAAACTCAACACCCAAAACATAACTAATACACTTAAAAAATGGGCAGAAAACATGAATAAACATTTTTCCAAAGAAGACTATAGATGGCCAATAGACATATGAAAAGATGCTCAAAATCACTTATCATCAGGGAATTATAAACCAAACCTTCAATAAGACAACACCTCATACCTGTCAGAATGGCTAAAACCAACCACATAAGAAACAACAGGTGATAGGAGGATGTGGAGAAATGAGAACCCTCTTCCACTCTTGGTGGGAATGCAAAGTGATGTAACCACTCTGGAAAACAGTATGTAGGTTCTTCAAAAAACTAAAAATAGACCGACCCTACAATCCAGCAATTGAACTACTGGGTATTTACCCAAATAATGCAAGAACACTAATTCAAAGGGATACATGCACTCTTATGTTGAAGGCAGCATTATTTACAATAGTCAAATTATGGAAACAATATAAATGTCCATTGAATAGTGAAGGGATAAAGAAGATATGTTCTATATACACAATGTAATATTAGTCATAAAAAAGAATGAAATCTTGCCATTTGCAGTGACATGGATGAAGCTAGAGAGTGTAATGCTAAGTGAAATAAGTTAGTCAGAGAAAGACAAATACCATATGATTTCACTCATATGTGGAATTTAAGAAAACAAAGGAGCAAAGTGAAGTAAAGAGAGAGGCAAACCAAACAACAGACTCTTAACTATAGAAAACAGATGCTTACCAGAATGGATATGGATTGGGGGATGTGTTAAATAAGTGATGGGTATTAAGAAGTGCACTTGGGAGGGGCCAACATGGCAGATAAGTAGGGGGATCCGAACTTCCTATGTCTCTCAAACAAAGAAGGGCTGAAGCCAAAGGACTTTGAATCCCAAGAGTTTTGGAGGAAAAGAGACCGAGTCACTACCAGGGAGACACCAAGACCACCTGATGGACATAGATGGGTGATTGCAAACTGGGGGAGATAAAATGGGCCATGTAGACACAGAGGGGAGGGATCCCCTTCTACAGAGAGACAAAGGAAAGAGAAAGAGAGGCTGGGGAAGTGTAGAACTGTATCTGGACAAGAGAAAAACCTCGGACTGGGAAGGATCCAATCCTTAACTGTGGGACTTTCTCTGGACTGGGGCCGGCTGCCCTGTTCACTAACCTGGGGAGTAGGGGAGCCAGCCCTGGGCTCAGTGGCTAGGTCAGGTGCACAGCATACAGTAGGAGAAAGCGATCCTCTCCCTGGAGTGTTGCGTGACAGGAGAAAAACAGCCGGGACCACATATTGAGCAGCATGGAGAGATGCCTTCCCAGTACCAGGGTGCACAGATTGGGAGTTTGAATCTCAGCCAAGCACCAGAGCACACTAGTTGGCGGAGAGAAACAGATTGCCTTGTCTGCGACCACAGCACAGTGAGGACGGCTTGAACAGAGTGATTTGGGACACCCGGTCCATGGAGAAGAGCCTGGGGGTGGCCATTTTTCTCCCCACCATCACCAAGAGGAGCCTCAGGGATTGGTTCTCGGGGTCCACAGTGGAGGTGGGACCCAGCTACACCAAACCAGGACCCTCCAGGCTGGGTAACTGTATCTACTGGAGCTGAAGAATCAGATGGCCCCCTCCTCCAGATCAGCACTGCTGCATTCCCTGGATTAATTCTAGGACAATTCTTGTTATTTAGATATATTCTTTCTTCCTTTTCTCATTATTTCTTACCTCCTCTAGGTTGGTTCCTCTGGTTGCTGGTTTGTTTAAGCAGACATATTTAATCCATTCTCTTGATACATGTTCTACACCTCCTTCTATACTTTCCTTTCTCTCTCTCTGGAATAATGAAGCTTTATACTTTCTCTGTCTGGGTAACTTTATTGTCATTTCTTTTTTGCCAGCCTCCTTCTTTATTTTTCTTTCTCTCTCTCTGGATTAAGCCTTTTAGTCTCTCTGCCTGGTCAATGTTTATTTTCTCTTTTTCCCCACCCTTGTTATTTCTTTCTTTGTATCTTCTCTTCCATAAGCACCACCTCCACCCATTTCTTTACTTGTAGCTGATGTTTCTGATTTTTTTTTTTACTTTTGGATTGTTTTTTGTTTGTTTCTTGGTATATTTGTTTGTGTGTTTGCATGTTTTCATTTCCTATTTGTATGTCTGTTTGTTTTCCTTTCTAAGGCTACTTCAAGGAACAAATCAAAGCACACCTCATGGAGGGTCCAAAACATCACTATGAGTAGGGAAATAAAATAACCAAAGTCACAACAACAGAGAGCAAGTAACACTCTCCAAAAAACACCTCCTGAAGTGCCAGGCCCTGGAGAGTGTATGATCCCACTCTAATATAGCAGTGCTCACAGGTACAGCACACATAACAAGCTTTTAAAACTCATAAGGGACAGAAAACTAGCCAAAATGATGAAACAGAAGAATCACCCTCAAAAGAAATTGAAGGAAGAAGTGACAGCTAAAGAATGGATCAAAACAGATATAAGCAATATAACTGAACAAGAATTTAAAAATATAGTAATAAGATTAATCGCTGGGCTTGAAAAAAAATGCATAGAAGAGCCCAGAGAATCTATTGCTGCAGAGATCAAGGAACTAAAAAATAGTCACAGTTAATTTAAAAATGCTATAAATGAGGTGCAAAATAAAATGGAGGCAGCCAGAGCTGATTGAAGAGGCAGAGGAGAGAATAGGTGAATCAGAAGATACAAATATGGAAAAAAATGAAGCTGAGAAAAAGAGATATTAAAAAATCCAGGATCACAAGGGGATAATTAAAGAACAAAGTGATGCAATCGAACAGAACAATATCCATATCATAGGAATTCCAGAAGAAGAAGAGAGAGAGAAAGGGGCTGATGGTGTACTTGAACAAATCATAGCTGAGAACTTCTCCAGTCTGGGGAAGGAAACAGACATTGAAATCCAAGAGGCACAGAGAAATCCTTTCAGACATAACTTGAACCAATCTTCTGCACGACATATCATAGTGAAACTATAAAGAGAGAACTATCAAAGCAGCTAGGGATAAACAAGCCTTAACACACAAAGGTAGACGCATACAGGTAGTAGCAGACCTAGCTACTGAAACTTGGCATTCCAGAAAGGAATGGCAAGAAATCTTCAATGTGATGAACAGAAAAAAATATGCAGCCAAGAATCCTTTATCCAGCAAGCCTGTCATTCAGAATGGAAGGAGAGATAAAGGTCTTCCCAAACAAACAACTGAAGGAATTCATCACCACTAAATCAGCCCTACAAGAGATCCTAAGGGGGACCCTGTGAGTGAAATGTTGCAAGGACCACAAAGTATCAGAGACATCACTACAGCCATGAAACCTACAGACATCACAATGACTCTAAACCCATATCTTTCCATAATAACACTGAATGTAAATGGGCTAGATGCTCCAACCAAAAGACATAGGGTATAAGAATGGATAAAAAACAAGATCCATCTGTTTGCTGTCTACAAGAGACTCATTTCAGAACTGACACACCTTCAGATTGAAAATGAGGGGATGGAGAACTATTTATCATGCTACTAGAAGTCAAAAGAAAGTTGGAGTAGCCATACTCATATAAGACAAACTAGACTTTAAGTTAAAGGCTGTAACAAGAAATGAAGAAGGGCATTATATGATAATTACAGGGTCTATCCATCAGGAAGAGCTAACAATTATAAATGTCTATGTGCCAAATTCAGAAACATCCAAATATATAAAACAATTAATCACAGACATAAGCAATCTTATGGGTAAGAATGTGGTAATTTCAGGGGACTTTAATATTCCATTTACAGAAATGGACAGATCATCTAGACAGAAAATCAGTAAAGAAACAATGTCCCTGAAGGATACACTAGTCCAGATTCACTTGACAAGTAGATTTAGAATTTTACATACTAAAGCAACAGAATATACTTTCTTTTCGAGTGCACATGGAACATTCTCCAAGATAAATCACATACCACGTCACAAAACAACCCTCTATAACTATAAAAGAATTGGGATCATACCATGCACACTTTCATTTCACAATGCTATGAAACTTGAAATCAACCTCAGGAAAAAGTTTGGAAAGCCTCCAAATCATGGAAGTTAAGAACATCGTACTAAAGAATGAATGGGTCAACAAGACAATTAAATAAGAAATTAAAAAATATATGGAAACAAATGAAAATTAAAACACAACACTCCAAACCCTTTAGGATGCTGCAAAGGCAGTCTTAAGAAGAAAATACGTTGCAATCCAGGCCTATCTCAAGAAACAAGAAAAATCACAAACACAAAATCTAACAGCACACCTAAAGGAAATAGAAGCAGCACAGAAAAAAAAAAAAAAAACAGCAGAAGAAGAGAAATAATAAAGATCAGAGCAGAAATAAACAATATAGAAACCAAGAAAAATAGTAGAACAGATCAATGAAACTAAGGGTTAGTTTTTTTGAAAAAATAAACAAAATTCATAAACCTCTAGCCAGGCTTCTCAAAAAGAAAAGAGAGAGAACCCAAATAGATAAAATCACAAAAAAATGGATTTATTACAACCAATCCCTCAGAAATGTAAGCAATTATTACGAAATACTATGAAAAAAATGTATTCCAACAAATTGGACAACCTGGAAGAAATGGACAAACTCCTAAACACCCACACACTACCAAAACTCAAACGGGAAGAAATAGAAAACTTGAACAGACCCATAACCAGCGAAGAAATTGAATCAGTTATCAAACATCTCCCAATAAATAAGAGTCCTGGACCAGATGGTCTCCCTGGGGAATTCTACCAGGCATTTAAAGCAGAGTTAATACCTATCCTTCTCAAGCTGTTCCAAAAAATAGAAATGGAAAGAAAACTCTGGACTCATTCTATGAAGCCAGTGTTACTTTGATTCCCAAAGCAGACAGAGACCAGAAAAAAAAAAAAAAAAAAAGAAAGAAAGAAAAAAGAAGAAAAAAAAAAGAAGAAAACTGCAGGCCAATATCCCTGATGAATGGATGCAAAAATTTTCAACAAGATACTAGGAAATCAAATTCAACAACATATAAAAAGAATTATTCACCATGATCAAGTGGGATTCATTCCTGTGCTGCAGAGATGGTTCAGTATTTGCAAATCAATCAATGTGATACAGCACATTAATAAAAGAAAGGATATGATCCTGTCAATAGATGCAGAAAAAGCATTTGACAAAATACAGCATCATTTCTTAATAAAAACGCTCAAGAAAGTTGGGATAGAAGGGACATACTTAAACATCATAAAAGCCATTTATGAAAAGCCCACAGCTAATGTCATCCTCAATGGGGAAAAACTGAGAGCTTTTCTCCTGAAATCAGGAACACGACAGGGATATCCACTTGCATCATTGTTGTTTAACATAGTGTTGGAAGTCCTAGCATCAGCAATCAGAAAACAAAAGGAAATCAAAGGCATCAAAATTGGCAAAGAAGAAGTCAAACTTTCACTTTTCACAGACGACATGATACTCTACATGGAAAACCTGAAAGACTCCACCAAAAGATTGCTAGAACTGATACATGAATTCAGCAAAGTCGCAGGCTACAAAATCAATGCACAGGAATCGGTTGTATTTTATACACCAATAATGAAGCAACAGAAAGAGAAATCAATAAACTGATCCCATTTACAATTGCACCAAGAATCATAAAATACCTAGGAATAAACCTAGCCAAAGATGTAAAAGATATGTATGCTGAAAACTATAGAAAGCTTATGAAGGAAATTGAAGAAGACACAAAGAAATGGAAAAACATTCCATGCTCATGGATTGGAAGAATAAATATTATTAAAATGTCAATACTACCTAAAGCAATCTACACATTCAGTGCAATCCCAATCAAAATTGCACCAGAATTCTTCTTGAAGCTAGAACAAGCAATCCTAAAATTTGTATGGAACCACAAAAGACCCTGAATAGTCAAAGTAATATTGCAGAATAAAACCAAAGTGGGAGGCATCACCATCCCAGACTTTAGCCTCTACCACAAAGCTGTAATCATCAAGGCAGTATGGTATTGACACAAAAACAGACACATAGACTAATGGAATAGAATAGAGAACCTAGAATTGGATCCAAAAATGTATGGCCAACTAATCTTTTACAAAGCAGGAAAGAGTATCCACTGGAAAAAAGACAGTCTCTTTGGCACATGGTGGTGGGAGAACTAGACAACAACATGCAGAAGAATGAAACTAGACCACGTTCTTATACCATACACAAAAATAAACTCAAAATGGATGAAAAACCTAAATGTGAGATGGGAAAGCATCAAAACCCTAGAGGAGAAAGCAGGCAACACCTCTTTGACCTCAGCTGCAGCAATTTCTTACTCGACACAACTCCAAAGGCAAGGGAATTAAAAGCAAAAATGAACTATTGGGAACTCATCAAGATACAAAGCTTCTGCACTGCAAAGAAAACAGTCAACAAAACTAAAAGGCACCCAACGGAATGGGAAAAGATATTTGCAAATCACATATCAGATAAAGGGCTAGTATCCAAAATCCATAAAGAACTCACCAAAATCCACATTCGAAAAACAAATAATCCAATGAAGAAATGGGCAGAAGACATGAATAGACACATTCCCAAAGAAGACATCCAGGTGGCCAACAGACACATGAAAAGATGTTCAATGTCACTCATCATCAGGGAAATACAAATCAAAACCACACTGAGATAGCACCTCACACTAGTTGCAGTGGTTAATAGAAGAAATCAAGAGACTATAGATGCTGGTGAAGATGTGGAGAAACAGGAGCCCTCTTGTACTGCTGGTGGGAATGCAAACTGGTGTAGCCGCTCTGAAAAACAGTGTGGAGATTCCTCAAAAAATTAAAAATAAAACTACCCTATGACCTAGTAACAGCACTGCTAGGAATTTAACCAAGGGATACAGGAGTGCTGACGTATAGGGCACTTGTACCTCAATGTTTATAGCAGCACTTTCAATAATAGTCAAATTATGTAAAGAGCCTAAATGTCTATCAACTGACGAATGGATAAAGAAAGATGTGGTTTATATATACAATGGAATACTACTTGGCAATGAGAAAGAATTAAATCTGGCCATTTGCAGCAATGTGAATGGAACTGGAGGGTATTATGCTAAGTGAAATAAGTTAGTCAGAGAAAGACAGATACCATATGTTTTCACTTTTGTGTGCATTTTGAAAAACTCAACAGAAGACCATGGGGGAGGGGAAATGGGAAAAAAGTTACAAACAGAAAGGGAGTGAGGCAAATCATAAGAGACTTAAATACAGAGAACAAACTGAGTATTGATGTGTGTGGGGTGGAGGGGAAAATGGGTGATGGGCATTGAGAAGGGCACTTGTTGGGATGAACACTGGGTGTTGTATGGAAGCCAATTTGATCCTGGTGATGTATGGAGTGGTTGAATCACTATATTGTACACCTGAAACTAATATTACACTGTATGTGAACTAACTGGAATTTAAATAATTTTTTTAAAAAAAATAGGGTTGCACACCACTTGTAGACCCTACCAACCAGATTGGCAGCAATTCATGAATTCACAGGAACAGTGGCTGATTCATGGCCTGTTCAAGGTGGCTCCCTGGACTACACTATTTCAAAGTCAGGTTTCTATTCAAATTCAGTACTTTTCTCAGATATAAGATTGGCAGCAGCATATTGATTGAAGCTGAGTTTCAGAACCACCTCTTCCTAAGAAGTGCCAGAATCTCTTTCAACATTTCTTTTTTTTTCTTTATCAGTTCTACCATCAAATTCATTCCATATTGAAAATGTATACTAAATCTGATTAAATAGTCTCTGAAGGTGGGATCAAGATGGGGAAGTAGGAAGATCTTGTGCTCACCTCCTCCCACAGACACACCAAAATCTAATCTATATAGAGAACAACTATCTCTGAGAACAAACTGAAGACTAGCAGAACAGATCATACACAACTAAGGATATAAAGAAAAAGCCACATTGAGGTTGCTAGGAGGAGCAGATATATGGTTCAGTCAGTATCCACACACCCAGCATGGTGGTCTGCAAGCAGGAAGGATATCAGAACGGTAGAGGCTTTGCTTGAAGAGCAAGGAGTTGGGACTCCACATTGGGCTCCACAGTTTAGGGGACTTGAACTGGGAAGGTGAGCCTCCATAACATCTGGCTTTGAAAACATGGGGCTTATCTCTTAGAAACCCAGAAAGCAGTAGGATATCCAGATCTCACTATTAAGTGGCATGCCCATGATCTCACTTGCTCTGAGACCCAGCACAGAGACAGCAGTTTGAAAAACACCTGGATCATACATGGAGATCCACTGACTAATTTTAGGGCTTGTGCCACAGGAGTGAGGATCTGTTATAACATTCCCCAGGGACAGAAGCACTGGCGGGCATTCATTTTTTTCTAGCTGCCCTACCACTGACATCTGCTGTACTAGCTCTGCTCATCTTGACCCAGAATTCCCCTGTGGATTTGCCCTGTCTAACCGATCTGCTGGGTCTAGGCCCCTGCCAAATGGTTCACTGCCCAGCCACTCTTGGCAGACAGCCTCAGCCTGCACCAGAGCCCATTCCACGTGGTTCACAACCCCACCATACTTGGCAGATGCCCTCAGACAACATCAGAGCTTCTTCCAAGCAGTTCCCTGCCCTACCAGTCCAGCGAGTACCTTCAGTGAACAACTGAGCTCCTTCAAGCACCCCCAACCAAGGAAGCAAACACTGAACACCAGAATGCCTAGAAAAGTCTCAGTCACATTTCATAGCAAGCTACACCAGATGTCTATCCGACCCACCAGTGCACCCACAGCATTCAAACCAGAAGAGCCAAAGGCCATCCCTGTTTACAAGCATGCTTGTAGCAACCACAGCCAGACATTGCAGGCAGCCATGCCAGGGGACAGCCCCACACACCAGTGAGTGTGCACCAATTGTGACCCAGCCACATTAAGAGGGTACACACAGACCACACAAGGGTTAGTTATAGAGCAACTGGCTCAAATAACCAGAGGGATTTGAATTACTGAGCTCCACAAGGCACCTTCTGCATAAGTTTACTCCTTTAAGACCAGGAATCATAACTGATCAGTCATAACTGATCTACCTGATACATAGAAATGAACAAAGAATTAGGCAAAATAAGGAAAGAAAGGAATATGTTCCAAATGAAAGGAAAGACAAAACCTCAGAAAAAGAAGTAAAGGAAACTGATGATGGAAACAGATATCAAAGTGCAGGAACGACAGAAATTCCTAAGGAAAATGAACCCAAAGGAAACTACACGAAGACACATTATAATCAAAATGTCAACAGTTAAAGAGAGAATCTTAAAAGCAGCAAGAGAAAAACACCTAGTTACATACAAAGTAGTCCCCATAAGACTATAAGTTGACTTTTAGGCAGAAAGTTTGCAGACCAGAATGAAGTAGCATGATACATTCTAAGTGGTGAAATGAAAAGATTTACAACAAAGAATACTCTACAACAAAAGTTATCACTCAGAATTGAAAGATAAATAGTTTTCCAGACAAGAAAAGGCTAAAGAATTTTATCACCACCAAACCAGTCTTATAAAAAATGTTAAATTGACTTTTTTAAACAGAAAAGAAAAGGCCATAACTAGAAATAATAAAATTATAAAAGAAAAAACTTTCACCGGTAAAAGTAAACATAAAGGAAGTGTAGCAGATCAGCCACCTACATAGCTGGTGTGTAGGTTAAAGGAGAAAAGTAGTACGATCATCTAGATCTACAATAATTAGTCAGGCATAGAAAAATAGTAAGATGTAAAATATGACATCAAAAACATAAAATGAGGAGGGATTAAAATGTAGTCCTTTTAGAATGCACTTGAACTTAAGCAACCATCAACTTAAAATAGACTGCTATAGATATATGATAGATAGATAGATAGATAGATAGATAGATAATAGATAGGATATTATATATGAACCTCATGGGAACCACAAACTGAATATCTATAATAGATACATAAAAAGCAAAGAGAAAGGAATACAAACAACACTAAGGAGAGTCACCAAATCACGACAGAAGAGAGCAGAAGAAAAGAACAGAGAAGAACTACAAACAACCTGGAAACAACCAACATATTGTAAAAAGTACACATCTATCAATACTTACTTTAAATGTAAATGGACTAAATGCTCCAATCAGAAAACATAGGGTGACTGAATGGATAAACAAAACAATATCTATGTATACTGCCTACGGGAGAGTCACTCCAGATCTAAAGACACACAGAGATTGAAAGTGAAGGGACGGGAAACATCTATGCAAATTGAAACAGAAAGCAAGCTGTGGTAGCAGTACATATATCAGATAAAATAGACTTTAAACCAAAGACTGTAACCAGAGACAAAGAAAGGCTTTACATAAAGGGATCAATCCAACAAGTGGATATAATACTTGTAAATATCTATGTACTCAGCATAGGCACACCTAAATAAATAAAGCAAATATTAACAGACATAAAGGGAGAAACTGACAGCAATACAATAATAGGTGACTTTAACACCCTGCTTACATCAAGAGGTAAATAATCCAGGCAGAAAATCAATAAGGAAACATTGGCTTTAAACAACCCGTTAGACCAGGTGGACTTAATATACACACAGCATTCCATCTAAAGTAGCAGAATACACATTTTTTTCAAGTGCACATAGGACGTTTTCCAGAATAGACCACATGTTAGGCCACAAAACAGGTCCCAGTAAATTTAAGAAGTTTGAAATCATATAAAGCATAGTTTTTACCAAAATGGTATGAAACTAGAAATCAATTACAAGAAGAAAACAAACACATGGAGGCTAAACAACACACTACTAAATAACCAATGGGTCAATGAAAATTTCAAAGAGGAAATCAAAAAATACCTTGAGGCAGTTGAAAATGGAAACACAGCAGTCCAAAATGTAGGAGATACAGCAAAAGGAAGTTTATAGCAATACAGGCCTACATCAAGAAACAAGAAGGGGCGCCTGGGTGGCTCAGTCTGTTGAGCATCTGACTTCAGCTCAGGTAATGATCTCATGGCTTGTGGGTTCAAGCCCCACATCGGGCCCTGTGCTGACAGCTCAGAGACTGGAGCCTGCTTCAGATTCTGTGTCTCCCTCTCTCTCTCTCTTTGTCTCTCTGCCCCTCTCCTGCTTGCTTGCTCTCTCTCTCTCAAATAAATAAAAACATTAAAAAAGGAAACAAGAAAAATACGAAATAAATAGTCTAACCCTACACCTAAGGAAACTAGAAAAATAAAATAAAATAAAACCCAAAGTTAGTAGGAGGAAGGAAATAATAAAACTAAGTTCTGGTTCTTTGAAAAGACAAACACAATTGATAAATTTTAGCCATACTCATAAAGGAAAAATAGAGGACTCAAATAAAACCAGAAACAAAAAAGGAGACATTACAACTGATAGCACAAAAATGCTAAGGATCATAAGAGACTACTATGAATAGTTATATGCCAACAAATGAGATAACCTAGAAGAAATGGACATATGCCTAGAAACATACAGTCTTCCAAAACTGAATCAAGAAGAAATAGAAAAATGAACAGAATGATTACTAGTGATGAAATAGAATCAGTAATTAAAAAAATATCCTCCCAAAAAACAAAACAGTTTACACAGATGAATTCTACCAAACATTTAAAGTAGAATTAATATGTATTCTTCTCAAACTATTCCAAATAATTGAAGAGGAAAGAATGCTTCCAAACTCATTCTATAGAACCAGAATTATCCTGATAACAAAACCAAAGATATCACAAAGAAAGAAAATTACAGGCCAATATCTCTGATGAAATTGATTCAGAAATCCTCAACAAAATATTTGCAAACCAACTTAAACTATACATTAAAAGGATCATACACCATGACCAAATGGGATTTATTCCAAGGATTCAAGGATGGCTCAACATCCACGAATCAGCCAACATGATATACCATATTAGCAAAAAGAAAGATAAAAATTGTATGATCGTCTCAATAGATGCATAAAAAGCATCTTATCAAATTCAATATTCATTTATGATAAAACTCTCAACAAAGGAGAGAGAAAATGCACCTCAACATATTAAAGGCCATATATGACAAACCCACAGCGGATGTGATATTCAATGGCAAAAAGCTGAAAGTTTCTCCTCTAAGATCAGATATCAAAAGACAAGAATGCCCAGTTATGCCACTTTTATTGAACATAGTATTGAGAAGTCCAGTTACAGCAATGAGAGAAGAATAGAAATAAAAGACATCCAAACTGAAAAAAAAAATTACTAAAACTTTCAATATTTGCAGATGACAAACACTAAAGTCTCCACCAAAAAAAAAAATAGAATAAATTAATTCAGTAATGTTTCAGGGTATAAAATTAGTATACATAAATCGGTGGCATTTCTATACACTTATAAACTATCTGAAAGAGACATTAAGAAAACAATATCATTCACAATTGCATTAAAAAATACCTAGGAATAAATTTAACCAAGGAGATAAAAAACATATTCTGAAAACTTTGAAAAGTTGATGAAAGAATATACCAAATATACCATGCTCATGGATTAGAATTAATATTGTGAAAATGTCTATATTATTTAAAGCAATTTACAAGCTCAATAAAATCCCTATCAAAATACCAATGGCAGTTTTCACAGAACTGGAACAAAGAATCCTAAAATCTGTAAGGAAATATGAAAGACCCCACATAGCCAAAGCAACATGGAGAAAGAACAAAGCTGAAAGCATCCTGCTTTCTGATTTCACTATATTACAAAGTTATAGTAATCAAAACGCTATGGTACTGACACAGAAGCAGACACACAGATCAATGGAACACAGAACAGAGTCCAGAAATAAACACAGACTTACATGGTCAATTAATCTTTGACAAAGGAGGCAAGAATATATAATGGGAAAATTATAGTCTCTTTAATAAATGGTGTTAGGAACACTCGACAGCTACATGTAAAAGAATGAAACTAGACCACTTTTTTATACCATTTACAAAAATAAAAAATAATTTAAAGACTTATGTGTAACACTAGAAACCATAAAACTATCAGAAGAAAATATAGGCAGTGAGCTCTTGGATATTGGTCTGAACAATATTTTTTTGGATCTGTCTCCTCAGGTTAGGGCAAAAAAGCAACAATAAATAAATGGAACTACATCAAACTAAAAGGCTTTTGCACAGCAAGGGAAATCATCAACAAAATGAAAAGGCAACCTATTTGCAACCCATTTGCAAGATATTTGCAAATGATATAACCAATAAAGCATTAGTATCCAAAATGTATAAAGAATTCACATAACTCAATATGAAAAAGCAAAAAATCCAATTAAAAAGTAGGCACAGGACCTGAATAGACATTTTTCCAAAGAAGACATACAGGTGGTCAACAGACACATGAAAAGGTGTTCAACATCACTAATCATCAGAAAAATGCAAATCAAAACCACAATGAAATATCATTTCACATCTCACAGAATGGCCGTATCAAAAAGATAAGAAACAACAAATGTTAGCAAGGATGTGAAGAAAAAGGAACCCTCCTGAACTGTGGATGGGAATACAAAATGGTGCAGCCACTATGGAAAGCATTATGGAGTTTCCTCAAAAAATTAAAAGTAGTATTACCATATGATTAAGCAATTCCACTCTCAGTATTTATATGAAGAAAATGAAAACAGTAATTTGAAAAGATTCATGCATCCCTACGTACATATGTTCATTGCAGCATTATTTACAATAGCCAAGATATGAAAGCAATCTAAGTGTCCATCAATAGATCAATGGATAAAAATGTGGTGCATGTGCACACACATGCACACACACAAACACACATGAATATTGCTCAGCCATAAAAAAGAATGAAATCTTGATATCTGTGACAAAATGGATGGACATAGAGGGCATTATGCTAAACAAGACAAGGAAGACAAATGCTGTATGATTTCACTTATATGTAGAATCTAAAAAACAGACAAAACAAAACAGATACAGAGAATAATTTGGTGGTTGACAGAGGAGAAGAGGAAGATGGGTAAAATAGGGAAAAGAGACTAAAAGGTACAAACTTTCAATCATAAAATAAACAAAACATGAGGATACGATGTACAGCATAGGGAATATACTCAGTAATACGTAACAACCTTGTACAATAGCTAGATTTATTGTGGTAATTGCTCTGAATGTATCTAAATGTTGAATCACTATGTTGTACACCTGGGACTAATATAATATTGTATATCAACAACACTTTAATACATACACACACACACACACACACACACACACACACCAAGTCTGATCACATTTAATTAACTCAAGTAGAAGACAGGAATCTCTTTCCAGACAGCATCTCCATAGGTGGTTCATGCTGGACAGTCTTGAGCCCTGTATTATTTGGTTCTCCAGAGAACCAGAACCAACAGAAGATGATAGATAGATAGATAGATAATACATAATAGATAATAATGATGATGATGATGATGATGATGATAGCTAGATAGATAATAGGTAGATGATAGAGAGATAGATAGATAGACAATAGGTGGATGATAGATAGATAGATGATATGAAGGGATAAGTTATAAGAAATAGGCTCACACTATTATCAATGCTGAGAAGTTTCAAGATCTTCAGTCCACACACTGAAGGCCCAGGAAAGCCAATGGTATAATTCCATCAGGAAGGCTGCAGCCTCAAGACCCAAGTGCTGATGTTCCTGTTTGTGTCCAGAGGTGGGAAAAGACCAATGCCCATCTCAGCAGCAGGTAGAAGGAGCTCCCCCTTACTCATTGGAGGCTTTTTATTCTACTCAGCCCTTCAACAGATTGAATTAGGCCTGGTGGAGAAGGCAACTTGCTTTAATCAATATACTGATTGAAGTGTTAATCTCACCCCAAAACACCTTCACAGACACACCAAGAATAATGTTTGACCTAATATAGGGCCCAGTCAAGTTGACACATAAAATTAACCATTATTCGCCCCATCCTCCTGAACACGTGTGGACACATGAGTGCACACTGACAACTTACAGACTTCCCTGGACCTAAGTAGGTGGAACTAGAGTGACTAATCATGTTGGTTTGCCTGGGGCTAAGGGAGAAGCCTGATACTTGCCTCTCAGCCCTAGGCAAACAGAGACAAATTGATCAGCCTAGGCAGAATCCTATCAGTTGCTACCAACTGCCGCTCCACATCTTTCTTAACATTGACTTACTTAATTCATAAACTTCCACCTTAATACATGACCTATGACTTCAGTCCGTTGTAAGGAAATTAATTCCTTTCCAGGAGAAATCTTACTGTAATATAGTAATGTGTGCCTTGCAGACTTTTGATCAAATGCTACATTCCTAGATTTACTCTCCCCAGGACAACCTTACAATATGGCAGGTGGCTTCCCACACACTCAAGTGAAGGGGAATTAAGCTCCACTTCTTGGGAAAAGTATAAAGAATCTGTGACCTTTAAAACCATCATCTCAGCGAAGGCAAATTTTATACATTTCATAAAACTACCTGTGTCCAACTATCTGAAAACTAAATCAGTAAAAATTCCACAAGCTCTCACCAGAAGCAGACTTCTCAAAATCATTCAACTATCATCTATCTACTCAGCCCTTTCTAATTAAGGGAAATTGAACCCTTCTGCTGTCATAATTCAATTCCAACACCTTGAAAATATTGGGAGTCTCTAGAACTACCACTCCTGTGAGTTCTACCTTTGAAACGGAAGTAATAACACATATTTCATAGTCAGTTTTGGGGATGACACATCAATACTCTTGCCATTACCCCATAAGTTGTAGGGTCAGGCAGTGACCCAGAAAGACAAACAGTGGAATAGAAAGAACCTAAACATCTCATTAGTTCATTGAATCCAGCCACTACCTCCAAATCAAAGAAGGGTAGTTATGTGCTTTCCTGTTTCTACACATGGCTTTCATTTTTTTTACTTATTTTCTTATTTTAATTTTTCTCACACACAGTTGGATTCATGAGAAAGGTGGGGAATGGAAAGGACAGATGACAAAGAATGATTATTTTTATCTCTGGGCTTAAAATTCCACTAAAGATTTTTTTCATAGAGAAGTTAATATGAGGGTCCAGTAAATTGCTTTTTTTAAATTACTACACCATCGTATTTCGTTGAAACAATAGAGCTTCCTGAAAGGAAATGTGACTCAGTTTTTACTTTGTAGAGTATTTTGCAACTAATGTTGCTGTATATTCTTTAGGTGGTCAGGTGGTTTTACCTTGTACCTCCAACAAGTACTACAAAGAAGAAAAGATTCTGAAGAATCAGTCAAGTTTTCTGTCTAGTCCAAGTAACACCCCTGTCTTAACCACTAGCAGGAGAAATGAAGCATATTATCAATCTATATGAAAACACCAATGATACAACAAGAAATAATTCAGACTGCCCTCATGTGGTTTTGCCAGAAGAGATATTTTTCACAATATCCATCATCGGAGTTTTGGAAAATCTGATGGTCCTTCTGGCTGTGATGAAGAATAAGAATCTCCAGTCACCCATGTACTTTTTCATTTGCAGCTTGGCCATTTCTGATATGTTAGGCAGCCTATATAAGATCCTGGAAAATATCCTGATCATGTTCAGAAACATGGGTTATCTCAAGCCTCGTGGTAATTTTGAAACCACAGCAGATGACATCATCGACTCCCTGTTCATCCTCTCCCTCCTTGGCTCCATTTTCAGCCTGTCTGTGATAGCTGTTGACCGCTACCTCACAATCTTCCATGCTCTACAGTACCACAGCATTGTGACCATGCGCCGTGCCATTGTCGTCCTGATGGTCATCTGGGTGAGCTGCACAGGCAGCGCCATTACCATGGTGATCTTCTCCCATCACATCCCCACAGTGATCACCTTCACATCGCTATTTCCTCTGATGTTGGTCTTTATCCTGTGCCTCTATGTGCACATGTTTTTGCTTGCTCGGTCCCATGCCAGGAAGATCTTGACCCTTCCCAGAGCCAACATGAAAGGGGCCATCACACTGACCATCCTACTTGGGGTATTCATCTTCTGTTGGGCCCCCTTTGTCCTTCACATCCTGTTAATGACGTTTTGCCCAAATAACCCTTACTGTGCCTGCTACATGTCCCTCTTCCAGGTGAATGGCATGTTGATCATGTGCAATGCAGTCATTGACCCCTTTATATATGCCTTCCGGAGCCAAGAGCTCAGGGATGCATTTAAAAAGATGATCCTCTGTAGCAAGTGCTGGTAGAATTATTGGTCCCTGATTTTAGGAGCCATGGAGATAATATTGTCAAGGGACAGAATAACATGACATACCAACAAATGCTAATGCTTCCCAACTGTCCTTTCCTTCCCTAATGTGCATGAGGATTATCCCACAGACTAGTGTTTGTAATAGCTTAACCCTATGTGAAGTCTTGTAAGTACAACTTTCATAACTAAGGAGATAAAATAATATATTAAAAAGAGGTACAGAATACAAAGCACAGACAGTAGTACAAATTTGAGAGCTTTGCACTAAGGCAAAAACTTGTTCCTCTATAGCTATCTATCAAGTCTGTTTCTGGGGTGGCCTTTCCGGCCTGGAGACCATTGTAATCAATTTCTAGAAGTTAAAGTACAAGGACAAATACTAAGGGCACAAGCTGCAATATCTTTGTAAGTCAAAGATGCCAATAAATTACTGCAGTTGAATTTGCCTATCATGCACTACCACACAGAATCCCTGCTCTCCCTTTCTTCCTCCCTCCCTCCTGCCTGCCTGCTTTACTGTATGCCATCTCAAATTTTTTGGAAACAGGCATGGTATAAATTATAAATGTCAAATAAGCAACTTTGAGTCTTCAATAATAAAGGAACCTTCTCTGTTAGTCTTCTTTCCTCATGTAGTATACCACTGGCCTTAAAGTCCTTTCCTCGTTAAAACTCCTCATGCTTTAGAAGCATAAATTTCAGAGGAAGAAATAATAATTTAATCCACTTGTTTCCTATATGGAAACAAAGGCCAGAAGAAAATTGTGACTATTTGAAGAAAGTATAACCAGTCTTTGTGTATTTGTTGGAACATTAGGAGTAAAGGAAAAGAGACCCCAAGCCCCAATATATATTTTGGAGTGTGTGTGTGTGTGTGTGTGTGTGCATGTGTGGGTGTTCACTATTCTTTGGAACTATAGGGGAAACAAAAACAAAACACCACTTCAAGAACAGCCCTATTATTGAGACCCAAGCCAGAGACTGATGAAAAACATTTTACCTCCTGCCACAGATAAGTCTAAGAGGCAGATCCAGTCACTGGAAAACTTCATCCTACCATCAGCCACAGGAAAGATGCTAGATATTGAAAAGTGGCACCCCAGTGACAATATAGAAAAAAATTGGTAAGTTCATCCATTATTAATAGTTAAAGATAAAGCTTAAAAAAGAAGCAAATTCTGACCATAAATCCTCACTAAGTTGGAGAGTAACTTAAAGGGATGAATGATGAGAGGAAAGAAGTAAGGTCTTTAATCCACAGAGCAGGGCTGCTTGGAACACAATGAGAGTGGTTATGTCTTCTGGAAGAGGAAATACTTGACCCTCAAGGGAATTTTCCTTGAGCTGTCAAGAGAAGAAGCCAGCCACAAACAGGACTGCTGGTCTGGTAGTGGGTTTGACATCAGATGGGGGTAAGCACATGAACTTAAGAAGCAAAGCAGGAAGTACATAGTTAAAGGGAAGATGGCAGCTGGCACGGTGTACATCACAGATTGAAGATGGAACCCAAAGTATGTCTTGCCTTCTGTGTTCTGTGTTCCTTCCTTGGTTACTTCTCACCAAATGCACAATATTATTCTAATGGACGCTAATGTGGATTTAAGTTTTTAAGTACATGTAAGTTTATTTTTCATAAAATCTAAAGCACAGCTTATAAATGATTTTAAATGTTATTTCCACCGAAGAATAATGTATAAACATCTTTTCTGTGATTAAATTGAGTATTCTCAATAAAATGTAAACTTTCTTTGATGCTGTGCTATTCTATGATGCTGTAGGGGTGAGTAGTGTAACTTAACACCTGTCATAAAAGGTCCCAAACTGCCATGCTTGTTGAAATCTGTATTTGTTTCCATCCCCTTATCACTCCCAAGCTGTCAGTTGTCACATCTGTTGTCAGAGGAAATTCCACCTCTCACTGCCTTTCATTTGTTGCATTTAATCTGAGAAACAAAATCAAGAAAGTTATTCTAATAGTGTATAAAGCAAAAATAAAGACTGAGTGCCAAGTCAAAGACATTTCCAATTCTAGGTCCTTAGCTATATTCAAATCAGTTCAAAGTCTTTAATACTAATAATTACTGAAAAAAGTGTGGTTCCCTACCTGTACCTTCATATGTAATTCAAACAAAAGCAGTATTAAGCCTCACACATCTGAGTTAAGGAAGATCAACAAGGCTCAGATTTTTCCCATGATGATCACTTCAATTTTTTTTTATCAAAATAGCACATTTTAAAACTGTTTTGCTGATGCCATAAGCATGTGTACAGTTTTATTGATAATCTAGCCTTGGACCAGACAGCTAAGATTAGATAAAGGATGAAGTACTATAGCAGACTTGATGTCCTCTTTTTTTTTTCATCTCTTTGCCTTTCTTTTTGTTGTTCGTGTTATTTTTTATTTTTTAGGTTTTTTATATAGAAGTATAATTGACATAAAATGTTATATTATTTTCAGGTGTACAATATAGTGATTTGACAATTCTATACATTATTCAGCACTCACTAAGATAAATGTGGTCATCATATGTCACCATACAACCTTACTACAATATTATTGACTCTATCCCCTATGGTATACTTTTCATCTCTGTGGCTTATATTTATTTTAAAACTGGAAGTTTGGACTTCTTAAGCTATTTTATCTATTTTGTCTATTCACCCTCCCACCTCTCCTCTGACAACCACCAGTTTGTTCTCTGTATTTAAGAGTCTGTTTAGTTTTTTGTTTATTTGTTCATTTGTTTTCCTGTTTTAGATTCCACAAATAAGTGAAATCGTATGGTATTTGTCTTTCTTTTTCTGACTTGTTTCACTTACTCTCTAAGTTCCTATAGTACTTTTGAGCCCTCTCTAGTTGTTGGAGAACTGGATAAAGTACACCAAAGATGGCTGATTGGACTAAAACAAACTCTGGTGTCTAGCTTAGAGACCCCTCCTCCAGTTTCTTCTTCCTTTGTTTGTTGTGTGTGCAAAAACCCCCACAGAGGGGCGCCTGGGTGGCGCAGTGGGTTAAGCGTCCGACTTCAGCCAGGTCACGATCTCGCGGTCCGTGAGTTCGAGCCCCGCGTCAGGCTCTGGGCTGATGGCTCGGAGCCTGGAGCCTGTTTCCGATTCTGTGTCTCCCTCTCTCTCTGCCCCTCCCCCATTCATGCTCTGTCTCTCTCTGTCCCAAAAATAAATAAAAAACGTTGAAAAAAAAAATTTAAAAAAAAAAAACCCACAGATATGGAGGCTGTCAGCTATAAATTACCCTCCCCACTTACAGTCCAGGCTCAGACTTTGGAGAAACAGTCTCCTCTGAGCCCACCGGTGTTAAATAAATCTCCAATCCACCAAGATCTCCAAGTGCCACTTGGTTTTTCCACCAGCGTTCCAGCCTGGTTCCATAACATATTAAAAAAGGAGGGAAGTTTCCTCTTCCTCTCCCTCACTTTCCCATTACTATGTTATGGTCTGAATGTTTGTTTTCCCTCAAAATTCAGAGTTGAAACCTAAACCCCTAAAGGTGGTGGTATTTGGATGTGGGGCCTTTGGAAAGTGATTAGGTCATGAAGGTAAAGCCTTCATGAATGGGATTAGTGTCCTTAGAAAAGAGACCCCAGAGAAATCCTTCATCCTTTCCACCACATGAGAACACAGCAAGAGAAGTCATCAGCTGTGAACCAGTCTGACCATGCTGGCATCCTGATCTTAGACTTCCAGCCTCCAGAACTGTGAGGAATAAACTTCTGTTGTTCATAAGCTACACAGCCTATGACATTTTGTTATAGCAGCCTGCAAAGACTAAGACACCCATTTAGTCATGGACAGATATGAGTAGATAGTTCAATAAACACCCCATTCTTTCATCCATACATTTACTGGGCTGAGGATGGAAAGGGACTGAGAGCAGCCAAAGAGCACCCCCAGATCATCTGTTTAAGAGCTGTCAAATCAATAAATCATGAACAATTGTCAGAGTTGATGTTTCCTGGGCTGTGTGGAGATCTAGGAATTAAAAGCAGTGACAACAGTACCTATGTACTACTGAACAATTACAATAAACCAGGTATTATTCTAAAAGCTTTGCATGCCTTAGTCCTCACAACAATCCTAAGAATAGGTACTATTATACCTTCACTTTCTTCTTCTTCTTCTTCTTCTTCTTCTTCTTCCTCGTGAATAAGCGGAGGTTCTGAGATATTAAGTACCTTCTGATTCAGCAGACTCTGAAGTAATAATCTTCGTGATCCTTGCCTCCTGGTGTTTCACATCATATAACCCCTGTCCCTTGAGTATAGTTGGGACTGTGATTCGCTTCTAACTCATAGAATGTGGCAAATGTGATGGGACATCACTCTCATGATTATATTACATTATATAAAACATCATCTTGCTACAGGCTGGCTTGAGTAAACAGACATTTGGAAAACCTCAGGTAGTAAGGAATTACAGGCAGTCTCTGGGAGCTGGGCAAAAAACCAGAAGTTCTGAGTCCTGAATGCTGCTGACAGCCACATGAGTCTGGAACCAGCCCTTCAGCATCAGATGAGAATGCAGCACAGCTCAGGCCTTGATTTTAGCCTTGTGAGATACTGAGCAGAGTTTCCAGCCAAGCCATGTACAGTTTTACGAGGCATGGAAACTGGGAGATAACAAATGTGTGTTGTTTTAAACTAATTTTATGGCAATTTGTTATGCAGCTATGGAAAATGAATATACTTACCCAAATCAAAACAGTGCATGGCAGAGTCAAAAGTCAACTTCCAGGCTGCCACCTGCCCCAGAGCTCTGTAATTATGATGCCTCACACACAAACAAATGGCCATATCATGGCATAGTGACTGTTCACTTTGTCTCATTCTACACCAAGACAGGCAAGGTGGGAGCACCTGAGCCTACTGCTCCACCTCACTGAGCACTTAAACACTAAAGTGAGGATGTCACTCAGAAAGAAGGACCCCATTGTTCCCACCCACCTCCAGAGATACTGGCTCAGGGATTTTGCCTGAGGGGAGAAGTAGGCTCCAAAACAAATAGCTCCTAATATCTTTTCAAAGTAGCAGACTTCATTTTCAATAGTGTGGATAAGTTCCCGTACTCTTGAAAACAGTAGAGGTTTGGCAAAAATTAATTGTGAGAACAATAGATACATTGAAGGTATAGGTGAGTATATATGCTGGGAAGTTTGCTGAAAGAAGTGGGGCAGCAGTGGGAGCCCTTTTAGGGTCAGAACAAATCTCAATCACTGACCTTGAGAACTTTCCCTATAAGCGATCCCAAATTTAGTTAGATTAGTTTTTGGAGCAATTTATGCATCAGGACATTGTGGAAAACAACAGAGTCAGCAATTAGTGGTGATTATCAGCTGTATATGGCCAGGGAAAGAGCCATCAAATAGCCCTGTCCAAACCATCATCATTCCAAGGCAAACCCAAAACTGTATCTCCTGAGGGTGATGAGGGAGCATAAGGCAAGCTGACACCCCACAAATCCTCCCTTGGGTGGGATATGTATGATATTCCTAAGGCACTCCAGACTCTCAAAGAACAAAGGAAAGGGAAAAACAAATGGTTAACCTATAGAGATCACAGTCATGCAGGAAATGAGTCTTCATCCCTTTGCAACTATGTTAATGATTTATAAGAAAAAAGGCAATCTCCAGAAAACTATAGATTCAGTTTCCTGGAGCCCTAATATCACCCCCCTCTTCCATAGTGATGTGGGGGACAAAGGCAAGAAGAAAATGTAAATAAAATTAAATTTCTTTATAAACTGCAGCACATTGACAAATACATGAAGCAGGCAGAGTTGACATTTCTCCAGAACTCCCTACTGTCTTAATGTTAATGCTTTGCTAGAGGGAAAACCAACCTTAGCTTGACAATAACAAGGCCTCCAGTATCTTATGAGTCCTCTTTAGAATATGAAAGTTCTTTTGGAAACTTCCCTATTGCCTTTACCTCCTGTAACTCCATATTCTATAATCAGTCATTCCTCACAACCCCAGTGTAGCGCTTTCTATCTGCAGGTCCTGTCCTGATGCTTTAATAAAAACACCTTTTTGCACCAATGACATCTCAAGAATTCTTTTTTGGTCGTCAGTTCTGGACTCTCACCACCACTCCAAAACTGCATCAAGGGGAATGTCAGAGGCATAATACTGCATCATACTGCAGGGTGAAATAATTCAGCCAGTCACTAAACAAATAAATAGGCAACTAAAAATAACAAGCCCTAGAAGGGGGAAAGGGAACCAGGACCCGGAGTTGTTCCATTATATTACCTAAAATGTCTAGTTCCCAGTAAAAAATTACAAGACATGCAAAAAACACAGGAAAGTGTGATCCATATGCCAGGGGGAGAAAAGCTGGCAATAGAAACTGCCTGTGAGAGCAACCAGATGTCTAATAAAGATGCCAAAGTAGTTATTATAAACATGTTCAAAAAATTAAAGAAAACTATGATTAAAGAAGAGAAAGTATGATGGCAATGTCACTTCAAAAACAGACTATCAATAAAAAGATATAAATTTTTTTTTAAATGCAAATTATAGAGATTAAAGTGCAACAACTGGACGATTTAAAGAGAATGCAGAAGTGAGACCACAGAAATAATGGAGTAGTGAGCTCCAAGATTTGGTCTTTTCACTGAAGCAAAAACTGACTACATAAAATTTTCTGAACTCTAGAATCTAACCAAACACAGCAACCAGAAAAGTGTTTAATAAAGAAAGAAGCAACTAAATTTCTGTAAGAAAACATATGGCATCTTTTTTCAGTTTTATTGACATTTGGTTGATGTGCAACACTGTATAAGTTCAAGAGGTACAACAGAATGATTTGACATATATATTGTAACATGATCACCACAATAAGTTTTGTTAACAACCATCACCTCATATAATTACAAAAAAAAATTGCTTTCCTTGTAATGAGAACTTTTAGGACTTACTCTTTTACTCTTTTAGTAACTTTCAAATATACTATATAGCAGTGATGTGGTTTGAAGTGTTGAGGTTCAGAACCAACAGCTAAGAAAGAGTTCTTGAGACATCTTTGGTGCAAAAAGTTGATTTTATTAAAGCATGGGGACAGGACCCCATGTTGCACTGGGGTTGTGAGGAGTGACTGATTATAAAAGATTTTCTAACTGAAGACATTTTAACCAGGGAGTGAGTAGCATGACAAAAGTTTTCATTTTAGAAACATCTCTGGCACTTGTGTGGATCATGAATTAAACAACGCAAAGCAGGGATCATCTAAATACTGTTTTTGTTCTTTGGGCAAGAGATGATGGTGGTCTGGATCACTAATGGAGAGTAGGAGGTGCAGGAATTCAGTCTTGAGGTAGATTGGACAGACATGCCCAAAGCTTAGATGTGGAAAGGGGTATAAAGGAACTTGAGATGGCTCTGGGTCTGATTGGGCTGTAGAGAGGACATTACAGACAGAGATGGAGAATGGAAGACGAGAAGTGTGTTGTGAGGTGCCCAGGAAACAGCATAGATTTCAATTAGGGAGTTGGCATTTTGAGTGAGGAACACAGGGAGGCCTAAGCAAGATTAACTTGGGAGTCAATAGCAGAGTAGGTGATAATGGAAGCCATGTGAGTGAATGGCACATTGAGGGGGGAGTATACAGAGAGCCAGGTGTGGGAACCAAACTTGGAAAACTGCTAGATCCAGGGAAAGGCTTCCAAAGCTGCCTGTGTTTAGGGCTGCTGATGAGGCTTCTGTCTCTGCTGAGTGAGCAGATTCCCTCTCCTGGGATCTGCCTCTTACTTCTTATGCTCAGAGTCTCACAAGGTTGGTTGTGCAAACTGTTCTTTCATGTTCTCTCCATGAGAACCCACCACCAGCGCTGGAGAGGATGGCTGGTGTCATTCCATTTCCTTTGCTCACCTCAGTTTCCTCTTTTAGATTCCTATGAAAAAAAAAAATTCCTCCTTCTCTTTTAAACCAAAAGAGAAGCCCTTAAGAATATAAAGTAATGAAAATGCCATATTCTCAGGAATCCCCTGACCCACCTACCCCATAGAAGGCCCAATTCTGGGTTCAGCTCTGATATGCTGCTTTCTGCATATTAAATATTCCTTGGTAAGAAATACAGCACACTACACTGCTTCATCACTGCCACCCCATAACCTCATGAGGCACAGGAGCACTGAGTACCATTTTCTTCCATGACAACAACAACACAACAAATTAAACCTTTTCCATTTTATAGGATACATTGTGGTGCAGTAGGAAATACACTTTGGCTGAAGCAGGAGATCTAGATTCTTGCCCTAGTTATAGTAAGTTAGCAACTACATACCTTTTGGTAATTCCTTCATTTACCTGCACTTGCTGTAATGAGAGAGTTTATGAGGCCAGTTAATGAGAGTTTATGAGGTTTTTCAAAATTCAGGTGGAGTTCTGCAAGCCCTCAGGGACCAGGGAGTGACAAGGCTCTGAGCAGGAGGGACCCAGACTCATCATCCCTGCTATTCAGAATGATATGAGATACCTCTAGTTCTTGAGGTCTTGATTAATCTTTTCTTAATATTCTTAGGAATAATTACCATGATTTTTATTATGAGATATTGAGAAAGAGAGAAATCCAATACATCTTGACAGTGACATTAGAAGCCAGCAGACAGAAAAATCAAAGCTTCCCAAGTGCAGTTAGGCTTTAGTACCATTTACCCCTTATATTTTGCTCCTTTGCTGAACTCAGAGTCTACATACATAGACAGGTAACAGGGATATTTTAATGGCTCTTGGAAATGGTAATATCACAAGAAAGACTTTGCCTGACAGTTCTCAATCCTCCAGTATCAAGTTAACATGAGAAGAATTGCACAGGCCTTTACCAAAGGAAATGTTCGTGGAGGTTCATGGAGGAAAAAGTGCCTGCAGCAGCGAAAATGAAGGCAAAGCAGCCCAGCTGTGAGCTGCAGGCAGTGCCCATGCCTGTGGACTCGGCCAGCAGTTTTCCACATGGCAGTGCAGGTGCACAGCAAGGCTTTCAGATACTCAGGTTATGTAGAGGAAATACCTTTTATGTGCTCATTCATTTCTTTCGATGTTTAATGCTGCCCTTCATGTTAAAAAATAACGATGCTGTCCCAGGAGCCAAAGGGTATGCCTGTATATATCGTGCATGATTTTCTAGGGGCCTGTATCACAAAGGCAGCCAAAGCTCTACTGCTCTTGGAGAGAAAACACTTACAAATTTTGTGTCCCTGGCACAAGGCTCAAGCCAACTGGATTTAATAAGCTAGACACTGGTCCAGTAGACAAGCTAGGTGAATTTCATTGAGAACATGTCTAATTCTGACTTTTATTAAAAAGAAAAGACAGCTGAAAGTCACAATTTCAGAAGCAAGTAATTTTTATTTTATTCCTTTGGGTTAAAATTACCACCCATACCACCAATTTCTGCATATTAAATATTCCTTGGTAAGAAATACAGCACACTGTGTCTGAGTCTCAGTCTCTGAGCTGAGACTCAGAGGGATGTAACTGACATGGTCTAGCTAATAAATTCATTCAAGAACATCCTAGCTTATTGCTCCACAAAAATATTCTGAATGTGGTGAAGCTAATTTTAAGATCTTGGAAGGATGCTTGGAAGGATGCTTGTATTAATTTACTAACAGTGTTTGTAGGCATGCAGATGTAAGAAAACATGTATAAAATAAAACTGTATAAATATTATGGAATATCTCAAACAAAATGGACCTGTTTGAGCATCATTTTGTAAAAAGTATTCTTACCTTACCCATTCAGTTGAGGCACTGGCATTTAGTGAAACCACCTTGTTCAGACACTGCGCTCTTCATCCATTTCTTCATCAACATTTGTTAATATCTAACATTCTTAATATAACAGATATGGCACATTACAAATAATATTTGGATGCATTTCTAGTAAGATTTTTGTAATTATTCATTAACCCATCTTCAGGATAGTGGTGAAATATTAGGATTATCTGACATTTCATTGCTCTGTCCACACCCTCACCTTTCTTTCTGTACCTGGTGCTCTTCTGGTCCATTCAGACCTCCCACAATGGGACACATCAGACATGTCACTCCTTTACATCTCAACAGATATTTTATGCACAGAGATTTTGGCTCCTCTCTGTTTGCATCTGCTCAAAGTACAGTTTTTAAAATTCAAAGACCACTACCCCACCTGAGCAAATTTCTAATATATCTACTGCTCAAATTACTTCTAATCTTTTTGCCAAATAAATATTTTCTAAAATGCTAGTGATTAATTCCCTTTCAAAGGAGATGAATTCTGCCAAATGCTCCTACTGAGTGCCTTCCTTCTATGAATGTCTGAAACCTATGACAAGATAGTATTTTGAGATTTAATGGTTTCATACCAGTACCTCAAAGGGAAAATGCAATGACATGGATAATTCAAAATAGCACCCATATTTGATTTGAAATATGTTGTGCAATTTTATCCCAACAATAACCTAGCTGCTGCCTTAACTAATTTGGTACTAAAGCTAATATTAAATTAATTTTCACACTTTGACCATAAGAAAGCCTTTTATCTTCTCACCCCTATACATATTTATTCAAATTCAGTTAACATCTCTCTCTAGGTGTGTCTATTTTGAAATTCTTTTTCTACAAGTGATATGGGGAGAGGCAGAAATGCAAAAGAGATAGAATCAAATCTTTCTGAGCATGGGAGTTAATCAACATTACAGATACGCTGGGGTCCACTTCACTCCTCCCTGCCTTTTTCTGCTCTCCCAGAGCCAACTACCAGGGGTTCTGCATTGCAAGACTCCAAGGAGCACCATTCCTGTTACACTGAATGGGAGTTCCACTGCAAATGAAGTCATGTGAATGGTGCTTCTTGAAGTTGTGCAAGACAGTGCAGACTTTTATTCCATTAATATTTTTGTATTGTTTCACTTTTTACAAATGTTATATCAATAGTAACATAGTAAACATATTTTTCAGTAACTTTTTTTGCTTGTATTAATACCAGTAGGTATAGATCATTCACTTCACTGCTGTATTTTATTCCATTGTATGAATAAAACATAGTTTGTCTATTATCCTATTGCTTTATATTTAGGTTGCCTCAAATTGTTCGCTATTATGAGTAATGCTCCTATAAATATTGCTGTGTAAGTCTGCTTGTGAACATGTAAGAGTTCTTCTGGAGCACACAGGGTGGGCTCACTTTAAATTAACTGGAAAATGCAAATTTATTTTCCAAAATGATTGTGTCAAGTTCTAATTCCACCAGCAATGTATGAAAATTCCTGTTTGCCTGTATCTTCATCAATTCATGGTATCTTCAGACTTTCATCAGTTTGACTGGTATCAAATGTCTATCCTGATGACTAATAAGGTGGAGTAGATTTTCATGTTTGTTAACCATTTGTGTTTCATGAAATCTTACTGATGACACTTACTCATTTTATTGGTTTGTCTTGGGTTCTTTGGGATTTTTCTATGTAGACACCGATAAAATTTGCAAATACAGCTCTTATTCTTTTCTCCTCTTATTTCTCTGGCTAGGACCTCCAGTAAATTGGTGAAAAGAAGCAAAGATTGAGGAATTACTTATATTTTCTTAACTTTACTAGGAATGCTTTTTAAAATGTCACCAATATATTTATTTTTCAAAAATAACTTTTTATCAAATTGAAGATATTCTTCTTTTGCCTGGTTTCCTAACAGTATCTTTATCATTAATGAATGTTGAATCTTACATAATATTTTTTCAACATCTATCACATAATCATTTTTCCTCCTTTAATTTATTAATGTGGTATATTACATTAATAGATTGCTTAATACTGAGCTATATTTTCAAACTTTGACATGCATTATATCAATTATGGCCATATTTATAAAGTCAAAATATGTTGTTTGACCAAAGACTTATTCTCGAATTAGACTTATATATTCAAAATTATTTATAATGATATAATTTAATATATATTGCATGAACAAACTTTAACAAATTTTATGAGAAATGGGAGCAGTACCAACAAGCCAAAATTCAATATATGTGGCTTCCATAAATATTCCCATTAAAATAACGGAAAAGAAGGAAAAAGAAGAAATTCTACATGTAATAATTAGCTGGCTACTCCTTTACATACATTTAGTGATGGTTTTTAATCTATTTTGTGCACATCCATGTTTGCTACACATGAAGCAGTTTGAAGCTAGAAGAGATTTGTGAAGCTAGAAGCTAGATTTGTGATATCAATCTCTTGTGGATATTACTATATGGTCATTAAAGAAATAGCAAGCAACTGTTATTTATTTTGCCAATATGTGTTGCGTATTTAAAATCTAACTATTCTTCAGAAAGTATTGCTGAGAAAGTAATCATTATTCTTCTCTGCAAATCTACATACATGCTCCCTTATTGACATAAGTGTAGTTTGTGTTATAATTGAAATTTTTGGCTGTATATTAAGTCTTTAGGAGCCCTTAAATATGTATGTACACTCATGCAGTGAAAGTATAGCTTTCTTCACATTTCCTAATGTCTAAAGGTCAGACTTTAACCATGTTCCCAGAACTTTGCCCAAAATAGGGATTACAGAGGGCAGGAGACCCACAAAAGACTAAGTACACCCTCAAGAACAGTGCATTTCTCTTGATTTGGGGGAATTATTAATAAATTTACCTATTTTAATTCTTTAAGAAAGTTCTATGTTGGTAGAATGTATGCCACATGTGAGATGACAAATTCTAAGAGCTCATAACATGTTAAGACTCTTTGTTTTATCTGTTCCTAATTTATCCTTCCCAATTTTCTAGCAGCCTAGCCGTCTGGGGGTTGTTGAATGAGGATGGAACATTATATGGACTAATCATGGCCTCTCCCAGCCCTTGCTGAAGAATGCTAAAACTTTCCCCCTGCTTATTTATAACAGCCTGCCTCTTTGATGATACTCAACTGAAAAGAGCTGGGGCACATGGAAAACTGTCCCAATACCAATAAAGCTAAAATGTTGATCCAATAACTTCATAGAATATACCTAGAAGTGGTAAGAACTTCCTTTTTCAAATAGGAAAATACTGTCATGACAAGTGATAGAGTGATTCAGAATTCACACTACTGGGTTCAAATCCAGATCCATGTTTACTATTTATATAACCTTGGACAAGATATTTACGTTAATTAGATTTCATAATTCCACCAGTTATATAGGGACAGTAATGTTACCTACCTCAGAGGATTTTTGTGAGAAATAAATAAGACAGCGCTCAGCACAATGCTTGCAACATGGGAAATACTTAATAAGTGTTAATTGCTATTATTGTTGTTGTTGTTTTTGTTGTTGTTATTTTCCTTCCTCCTCCAGTGTGAGACAAGTAGGTAAAGCTTTTTATTTAATTAATTAATTAATTAATTAATTATGTCTCTAAGAGAGAGAGCACAAGCAGGGGAGAAGGGCATAGGGAGAGAGAGAGAGAGACAGAGAGAGTATCTTAAGCAGGCTCCACGCTCAGCACAGAGCCTGATGTGGGGCTCAATCCCATGACCCTGGGACCATGAACTGAGCTGAAATCAAGAGTCAGGTGCTCAACCAACTGAGCCACCTGGTGCTACTGATAAAACTTTTTAACCACAGCATAAAAATGCTCTGCTTAGCTTAATGTTTCCTTGTCTGATACTCTCACTATATACAGCCTTTTCTTTGCTCACCTTCCCCATGCTTTTAAACTCTAACTCCAAATATGTAAAAGTACTTCTAATTTAAAAGCCCATCTCTACACTCATTCTAACAATAAGCAAGAATTTAAGTCTAAAAAACCATGGTTTCAGCATAATGGCAAAACCACTTCTGCATGACCTTGGCAAAGAAAAACCCAGTTCTAAAAATTTTGAGTGCTTTACTGAAAACTACTTGCATGCTTCTAAATATTGCCATGGCAGGTCTTAACTACAGCTCTAGATTTATAGATTATGTTATTATGAGTTTCACTAGTTTCTACTCCTAAAAACAATCCAAACAGGCACATTGATTAGTGCTTAAAAGTTCAGATTCTGGTGTCAGAGAGAGCTAGATTCATATCTGGGGAAGCCTGAGAAAATTATTTAAGTTCTTTGAAGCTTCATTTCTTTCATCTATAAAACTGAGTTAATACTCCCTCTTGATATGGCTACATAGTGATATAATGAGGATTTGATGAGGCAATGTCTTTAAAGCACTTAGCATAAAATACAACACATATGTTGACTAGTACATAGTTAACAAATGACAGTATGGTTATTTATTATTATTTCTAACATTTCATATAGTTAAACAGAGACTGAGGTTAAGCTATTAATTCTTAATCTTGGGCTGTGACCAAATTTATTACAGAGGACATTCTGGAAGCATCATAAAAAAATATTTAAAAGAAAGTTCAGGTATAGTGGAACAGGCTCCTAAAAACCAGCTCTCTAGCAGATCGCTATAAACTCTGGATACAATGTTTAAATACATTAAAGACCATGAAAATTGAACAAAAAGCAGGCATGTTTTGGAGAGGAGTTTTACCTTGGAGGAGGACACTGACATGAATGAGTCCCCATTTCTTTGGTTTTGATCTGAAGGACATCAGTCTCAGTGTAGTGCAGGATGATTCAAATTCTTATGTAAAGTCTACCATCTTTCTGGCCTAAGGAACCAGTGAAGGGAGGTGTCATAGAGGAGATAAATCAGAAAAGACGGACCTCTAAATTTTAAGTATGAATCCTGCCCAAGCCTCGGTCTGACCCCTGAACCAAGCATATAGAGAAAAGACTGTACAGATTGCATATAAGGCTTAAAGAACTAAACAGGAATTTGAACTGCCAACACTACAGGTGATAAAGCATTTTCAGTTTAAGTCTGAGTTTACTGCATGCTAAACAAAATCATAAGAATCCTTTAGAAGAATATAATAAAAATCAAAGTCTCTACAACATAATATTCACAATTTCTAGGATCATGTCCAAAATAGATCAACATATGAACTAGGAAAATTTACCCTTAAAAAATAGGAGAAAAACAACTTTATATCTTCCCTTGCACTCACTGAGACCCCTATTCTAGAAGATGGGCCCTCCTGAGGCAACTCTAACTGGACGTGTTAAACAAAAACTGTACTTTCAAAGCTTCTGCTTGTTCTGTATGGTTAATAATTAGATTCAGATAGAAAGTAAATTTACTTAGAAGATCATTATAATGGTCTATTTTATTGTTTGTTGGTAATTTTGTTTTAACTTAAAAAAAAAAAACTCGGGCAGGAAGAAGATTGAGCAAAAGAGAGCTAATAAGATCTTCACAACAAAGTTAGCAAATATTTTGATTTTTCCAGCAGCAGCCCAAGGAAGAGGTGATCAGTTCAGGGCAAAGGTAGTTAAGGGGAAAAGTTCAGGATTAGGAGGGTAAGAGTGGAACTTGGCAAATCATAGCAGACAAGTTCTTAGGAGAAAGGGGGTCAGTAAGAAATTTCCTTTTATAACAAAGATGGTCAAGGCCTTTAAAAGCAGAGATCACTAATATACAATTTCAAGTAGTTTCTTATTCTATAGCATGTGGTAAAACTTCTCAGTTAGCCCAAATAATCCAGAAAAGCTCTACTAGTGAGGAAGGATTGAGAAGTCCACAAGAGCCAGAGCTCAGAAGGGGTAGCCACCAAGGGTTCGCAAATTCTCTGAAAAGCCTGAGAGTTTTTGATGTGTTGGACTTACAACAGGATATGGAATGGGAAATCAGTGCTGTCTTATTAAATTCTGAGAGAAGGAAGATCCCCCAAAGCTGGAGAAATTAAAAGCACAGTTTATGAGAACATAAATTCCTACTGGAAAAAATATAATAGTTGCAAAACCAAAATACTTACTTTTTTTTTTTTTTGCTTTAAAAATATAAATGATGGTTTTAGTCGTGGGCTTTTCCCAATTTTCAATTTCATGTGATCTATGTAGAAAGAGCCTGTGATAGAAAACTTTATTTCTATTGAATTTTCAAAATCAAATATCTGCTTCTCAACCCTGACCACTAAGATACTAATGGTTATTGACCAGAATCCCCCAATGGTCTTCAAACCAGTCACCAATCATAGTCTTCTAACCCCAGCTACATACAAATATATTATATTTACTTTTCACCAAGACTTGGAAAAGAAATAAACATCTCAGGAAAACTCAACCATGGTTGCTACGTTTTTTAAACTAAATTCCTCATGATACAATAAAAGTAAGAATATATAAGGAAAACGTTCTCAATCATGAACTTTCTGGAGAGACTTTCATGCTCTACGTTTTGAATTTTGTTCTGAAATAAGAAACCCAGAATTCAGAAACTAGTCACTTGTTAACTAATAAGGTGAATAATTCTAAGAGGGCTTTGACTTGTAATTTATTTTGCCAATTTTATACAAATATAGTTTTTTTTCCCTAAGATCTCTCATAAGAATGATAGTATTCATCTACAAAGCACACTGAAATCCTTACTTTGTAGGCATAGTCCTGTGAATGCAAAGTATCATTATAAATGATAAAGTAGTTCAGGGGTGCCTGGATGGCTCAGTCGGTTAAGCATCTGACTTAATTTTGGCTCAGGTCATGATCCAGGGTTGTGGGAACAAGCCCTGCATCAAGCTCTGTGATGTGGACCCTGCTTGGGATTCTCTCTCTCTCTCCTCCCTCTCTCTACTCCTCCACCACTTACGCACTCTCTCTTGCTCTCTCTTAGATAAATAAATAAACTTTAAAAAAATAATAAAATAGTTAATAATGTAAACAAAATCATCATTCCTGACCTTCTGCCATTTAACTTTACAATGAAAGTATCACCATACTTTTTCCTCGTTTCTGTCTTTTCATTTCCCTTTCTGACCTATTAATGGACTTTAAACTTTAATATTTTAATGCTTCACAACCTGCCTCCAGGTTACTTAGCTCTAGGGAGATCATCAACTAGACTCTTCTAAGTAAATACGGACATCTGGATGAGTTTTCAGTCATAATCCATTTGGGAGCAATGACAGTATTTGGTTCTCTGGACCAGTCTCAGAATTTATCCTTGCAACAACTTTGGTTATAAATGTAATGTACTTTCATCACCCAAAGTCAATTTCTTCCAGCAAATGGTTGGCTAAAGATCAAAGGTTCTAAAATTTGGTAATTTTCCTTAATTGGGGTTTCAGCCACATGATCAACAAATTTGAGCAATTTAAAATTGTCTTTTGAGAATTCATTTCAGGGAAAACAAAAGGAAAATCAATTTTCTTAAAATTACCCAGTGACTCAATAGAAGAAATGAGCTCGTCTTAAACAACTGACAATAAATATAAGAATATTTTCTGAAGTTAACTTATAGAAAATTTTAGGTTGCAGAATGTGTAGTTGTACCTGTGTTCTTTTTTTTTTTTTTTTTGACCATCTCTAATTCGATTTATTTTCTTTTTTTTTCAATATATGAAATTTATTGTCAAATTGGTTTCCATACAACACCCAGTGCTCATCCCAAAAGGCGCCCACCTCAATACCCATCACCCACCCTCCCCTCCCTTCCACCCCCCATCAACCCTCAGTCTGTTCTCAGTTTTTCACAGTCTCCTATGCTTTGGCTCTCTCCCACTCTAACCTCTTTTTTTTTTCCTTCCCCTCCCCCATGGGCTTCTGTTAAGTTTCTCAGGATCCACATAAAAGTGAAACCATATGGTATCTGTCTTTCTCTGTATGGCTTATTTCACTTAGCATCACACTCTCCAGTTCCATCCACGTTGCTACAAAAGGCCATATTTCATTCTTTCTCATTGCCACGTAGTATTCCATTGTGTATATAAACCACAATTTCTTTATCCATTCATCAGTTGATGGACATTTAGGCTCTTTCCATAATTTGGCTATTGTTGAGAGTGCTGCTATAAACATTGGGGTACAAGTGCCCCTATGCATCAGTACTCCTGTATCCGTTGGGTAAATTCCTAGCAGTGGTATTGCTGGGTCACAGGGTAGGTCTATTTTTAATTTTCTGAGGAACCTCCACACTGCTTTCCAGAGCGGCTGCACCAATTTGCATTCCCACCAACAGTGCAAGAGGGTTCCCGTTTCTCCACATCCTCTCCAGCATCTATGGTCTCCTGATTTGTTCATTTTGGCCACTCTGACTGGCGTGAGGTGATATCTGAGTGTGGTTTTGATTTGTATTTCCCTGATAAGGAGCGACGTTGAACATCTTTTCATGTGCCTGTTGGCCATCCGGATGTCTTCTTTAGAGAAGTGTCTATTCATGTTTTCTGCCCATTTCTTCACTGGGTTATTTGTTTTTCGGGTGTGGAGTTTGGTGAGCTCTTTATAGATTTTGGATACTAGCCCTTTGTCTGATATGTCATTTGCAAATATCTTTTCCCATTCCATTGGTTGCCTTTTAGTTTTGTTGGTTGTTTCCTTTGCTGTGCAGAAGCTTTTTATCTTCATAAGGTCCCAGAAGTTCATTTTTGCTTTTAATTCCCTTGCCTTTGGGGATGTGTCGAGTAAGAGATTGCTACGGCTGAGGTCAGAGAGGTCTTTTCCTGCTTTCTCCTCTAGGGTTTGGATGGTTTCCTGTCTCACATTCAGGTCCTTTATCCATTTTGAGTTTATTTTTGTGAATGGTGTGAGAAAGTGGTCTAGTTTCAATCTTCTGCATGTTGCTGTCCAGTTCTCCTAGCACCATTTGTTAAAGAGACTTTTTTCCATTGGATGTTCTTTCCTGCTTTGTCAAAGATTAGTTGGCCATACGTTTGTGGGTCTAGTTCTGGGGTTTCTATTCTATTCCATTGGTCTATGTGTCTGTTTTTGTGCCAATACCATGCTGTCTTGATGATTACAGCTTTGTAGTAGAGGCTAAAGTCTGGGATTGTGATGCCTCCTGCTTTGGTCTTCTTCTTCAAAATTACTTTGGCTATTCAGGGCCTTTTGTGGTTCCATATGAATTTTAGGATGGCTTGTTCTAGTTTCAAGAAGAATGCTGGTGCAATTTTGATTGGGACCTGTGTTCTTCTTAAACATTTTTATGCATGTAATCAGTGAAAAAGCTGCTGACCAGCAGACTCATATTGTATGTGCTTAAAGAGTACTAAAATTTTACTCTTCTAAAGAAATAAATCAATAAAATTCTCTTTAATTTGGAGAAAGAAATTCAATCTTTTGTACTCAGTGTTTTCACTGAAGAATGTTTCCAGTGAATCTGGGCTTGTGACTACTCTTTACCGATAGAATATGGCAGAAATGATGCTATATCATTTGTAAGACAAATCCTTCAAAGAAATAGCTCCTGTCTGGCCTACTCTTTATGGGGATAAAACCCACTGGAACCAGGCTTCAGTGCTGTGAGGAAGTCCCAACTAGCCCATGTTGAAAGTCCACATAGAAAGCCTACATGAAGAGGAAATGAGGCCCTCAGCCAAAAGCCAGCATAAAGCACCAGACATGGGGGCAAACCAACCTTCAGATAATTCCAGCTCAGCCTACGTGCCTGCCCAGACATCGCTGAGCAGAGGCAAGCCAATCTTGCTATTTCTCATCTGAATTCCTGACCCACAGAATCCACGAACATAATAAATGGTAGTTTTACACTACTAATTTTGAAGATAATTTCTTAATTTTAAGTTAATTTATTTATTGTGAGAGAGAGATAGAGAAAGCAAGGAAGGGGCAGAGAGAGAGGGAAAGAGAGAATTCCAAGCAGACTCCACACTCTCAGTGCAGAGCCCGATGTGAGGCTCAATCTCACAAACTGTGAGATCATGATCTGGGCTGAAAACAAGAGTCAGATGCTTAACTGACTGAGCCACCAGGCACCTCAGTTTAGAAATAATTTCTTATGCTACCATAATAACAGGAATAAGAGTGAAAAAGGGAGATATCAAAAAAAGGCACTGAAGAAGGATTGCCAAGAGCTTGTGTCATGGAAGCCAGGGACACAATAAATAAGAATTCTTAGCAATGAACACTGAACAGAGGCCAAAGAGAGTGACAAATAGGGATTTTGCAAACAAAGTAAAAATGCCCCTTAGTGTCTGCTGTAGGAAAAACATACTGCAAGATTTTGAGGTATAATGGAAAGTAGGAAGTGGGGACTGTAACCAGAGGCAGAAGTCAAGATAGATTATTTATAGACAGAGGTAAATAGTTTCTATTTAGAAAGTTGGGTAGAAGTTGATGGTAAAAAGTTAAGTGGGCATATGTGGTGTGGAAGCAGAAGATAGTGGAAAGTACAAGACAGATGGGTCATAAAAAGGAGAGAAGACACTTCTTCCTCTGAGAAGAAAAAATGAGAAAAGGATGAGTAAATAATTTAAAAATATTTTGAGAAAGAAAAGAAGGAAATCAAAGGAATTTATTTCAAGTAGCCTTTTTCCCTCTAGCAAAATAAGAAATAAACTTATCTAGACAGATCAAGAAGGAAAGAAGTGAATGCTGGAGGATAATGTATATGTTTTTTTTTATTGTCCTCATTGTTTAGTTTACTGTCCTAATATTTTTTCATTATTTCTGAAAAATACTAAAAAATACTAAAACCAATTAGCCGGTAGAGTCAAGTCACCAGTAATGATTTTTCAGAAGACTTACTTCTGGGTTCCAGCTAAATAATAAAATATTTTATTCCTTAGTTATACATTCTCTAGAAAATATATGTAACACACATACATTGATTGGAATATTATATAACAACTTTGTCTTTTCTCCTGTTTTAGTGTAAGGACAAGTTTTGTTATTCATTAATTTAGAGTGGGCTATTGTTTCCCCATCTCCTTATTCTAGAGAGAATTTAATCCAAGGTTATAAAAGCAAAGTAAAACTTGTTTATTCATCTCTCTTCCTTTCTTTACCACCACCTACTTTAATTCCAATATGTCCATAAGAACAAACACTCTCAGGTGCCTCGATGGCTCAGTCAGTTAAGCACCGGACTTCAGCTCAGGTCATGATCCTACAGTTTGTGGGTTTAAGCTCTGACAGCTCAGAGCCTGGAGCCTGCTTCAGATTCTCTCTCTCTCTCTTTCTCTCTCTCTGTCTCTCTCTCTCCCTCCCCCTCCCCTCAAAAATAAACATTGAAAAAAAGAACAAACATTCACTGCTCCCCAAATTTGTGCAGACTACATCCTGCTTTCCTGATTCCAAATTTCTCTTTGGGAGAAGACAGGAGTTATGAACAGCTCCATGCCTAGTGTCCCCACTTCTCCAGCCCTTTGCTCCTTATTTTGGTTTCTGCCATTCCTCTGCACTGCCTTTAACAAAACATCTTAGGTGCCTCACTACAGCTGCATCAGAGCATCCTTTTGGAGGCCTTCAGCATTATATACCTTACATAAGAGAACAAGAAACAGTCACAAAACTTTCTGACTCAGATCAACCAAGAGAGAATTGGCAGTGAACTAGTGCTTCTCAACTCACTCAGATCTGACTAATCAATGAATCAGCCAGTGATCCAGGATTTGTGACCAATTAACATGGCAAGACTAGTCTGAATATTTGTTGAGATGAGTGGGCTGAAATATGGCATTTTATTGTGAACTCCTAGTTTACCTGAATTTCCACTCAGTTGTGTTATGTCAGCTATCACTTTCAAGCCCCACCCTGTCTGCCACTTACCAATATCAGAGCACCTACACTTGAAAGAGTGATTAGTTTTATTTAAGCATATTAGAACATTTAAGGATATTAGAAAATTTCAGATGGTCATAATAAATTCTAGTAACAAGTGAAATTTTGTCCCAAAATATACCTCCACCTACCTTCTTCACCCATTGCATGCCTTTACCATAGGATAATTATTTCCTTAAAAAGAGGTTACAAACATTCTTCTCAAAGCTAGAACAAGCAATCCTAAAATTTGTATGGAACGACAAAAGACCCCGAATAGCCAAAGTAACATTGAAGAAAACCAAAGCAGGCATCACAATCCCAGACTTTAGCCTCTACTACAAAGCTGTAATCATCAAGACAGTACGGTATTGGCACAAAAACAGACACATAGACCAATGGAATAGAATAGAGACCTCAGGATTGGACCTGCAAATGTATGGCCAACTCATCTTTGACAAAGCAGAAAAAAGTATCCAATGGAAAAAAGATAGTCTCTTTAACAAGTGCTGCTGGGAGAACTGGACAGCAACATGCAGAAAAATGAAACCAGGCCACTTTCTTACACCATACACAAAAATAAACTCAAAATGGATGAAGGACCTGAATGTGAGACAGTAAACCATCAAAACCCTAGAGGAGAAAGCAGGCAACAACCTCTTTGACATCAGCCACAGCAATTTCTTAGTTGACACGCCTCCAAAGACGAGGGAATTAAAAGCAAAAATGAACTATTGGGAACTCATCAAGATACAAAGCTTCTGCACTGCAAAAAAAAAAAAACAATCAACAAAACTAAAAGGAACTGACAGAATGGGAAAAGATATTTGCAAATGACATGTCAGATAAAGGACCAGTATCTAAAATCTATAAAGAAATTACCAAACTCCACAAAAAAAAAAAAAATCCAGTGAAGAAATGGGCAGAAGACATGAATAGACACATTTCCAAAGAAGACATCCAGATGGCCAACAGACACATGAAAATATGCTCAACATCACTCATCATCAGGGAAATACAAATCAAAACCACACTGAGATAGCACCTCATGCTGGTCAGATTGGCTAACAGAAGAACTCAGGAGACTATAGATGGTGGCAAGGATGTGGAGAAATGGGAACCCTCTTGCACTGCTGGTGGGAATGCAAACTGGTGTAGCCACTCTGGAAAACAGTGTGGAGGTTCCTCAAAAAAATTAAAAATAGAACTATCATATGACCCAGCAATAGCACTGCTAGGAATTTACCCAAGGGATACAGGAGTGCTGATGCATAGGGACACTTGTACCCCAGTGTTTATAGCAGAACTTTCAACAATGGCCAAATTATGGAAAAAGCCTAAATGTCCATCAACTGATGAATGGATAAAGAAGATGTGGTTGTGGTTTATATATACAATGGAATACTACTTGGCAATGAGAAAGAATGAAATCTGGCCATTTGTAGCAACATGGATAGAACTGGAGGGTATTATGCTAAGTGAAATAAGTCATACAGAGAAAGACAGACACCATATGTTTTCACTCATATGTGGATCTTAAGAAACTTAACAGAAGACCATAGTGGGGGGGGGGGGAGTTACAGAGAGGGAGGGAAGCAAACCATAAGAGAGTCTTAAGGACTGAGAACAAACTGAGGATTGGTAGGATGTGGGGGAGAGAGGAAAGTGGGTGATGGGCATGGAGGAAGGCACTTGTTGGGATAAGCACTGGGTGTTGCATAGAAACCAATTTGAAAATAAATTATATTTTTAAAAAATAAATAAAAGGATACAAAGGTGAGGCAGTTGTTCAATAACATTTCAGTGAGTTTTTTTTTAATCTCATTCATCTGTTTGCCTCGAGAAACAAGTTTTTCATGGTCTAAGTGACTTTTTAAGTCCTTCTCAACTCTATGTCTTCATATCACCAGGATGAATTTTAGTACCAAAAGGAAACTTTTGCCTAAATAATACAAAAAAAAACTATATTCCATAAAATTTTCCTCTAAAAGAATTAATCAATCCAAATGTGGTACTATAAAAAATAAGAGAGCAGATTGTCCCTAATTTGTAAAAAAAAAAAAAAATTAAAAATAAGAATAAAAAGAATCATACAAGTGAACACTTAAAGAAATATAAATAGCTACCAAGATTAAAAACACAGGTAAGTAATATGTCGGTATTAAGTAAAAACAAAATATGGCATATAAAGTGTAGAATATGAGGAAGAGTCAGGAATGTAGCGTGTATATAACTCAGGTGAGGCCAAAATTCACCTCCAGGAATCAAATTTATAGACCACCTTCCATTATCAATAGCAATGGAATATAAAAGATGGGTGAGCAGTTGTCCAGCTTTGCCTAGGACTGAGGGATTTCCCAGGATGATGGAATGTTTATGCTAAAACCAGAGTAATCTGGGCAAACCAGGGTGGTCTGATAGCCTGAAAAAGAGTCAGTAGAAATATATAAGCTTCAGCAATAACCTAAAGCCACTGACTTGAAAATTTGAGAGGTTTGGTTGTGACTCTTTTCCCTGTCCTATGGTGGCCCTGGCAGAGAAGCCAACAGAATATGGGCAGATTATAGGTCAGCAGGAAAACCAAAAGTCTACTTAGTCTGCAGATCACAGATCAGCATGCACACAATTAATACATGACTGTAAACACAATTTCTAGCTGAGTGGTATTGTCCAATGAGGCAAATCACACACCTTATCTAATGAGCCTAACATATTTGTTTGTCAGAAAAAAAAATAGTCACATACATGTACTTACTTTCCTCCACCTAAGCTTTACACAAAAGCAAATGGAAATCACAGTAATGCATGCTGACAGCCAAGGTCCCCACAGCTGTTTGTGGGCCTAGATTCATTGCCATCTCCTTTCATTGGATTGTACTGCTGGGCTCACCTGTAGCTAACCGCTGCAACTGTGCACCTGCAGCCTGACTCCTGTCAGTAGCCTTCACTTCTGTGAAGGCTTCCCTATGGGAAGACTGCAGCTGCATGAGTCATCACTGACAACCAGGAGCTGTAGCTGCCAATGCACCAACAGTTGGTCATGAACCTTGTTGCTGGTCCTAACCCTTGCCATTACACGTGTATCTGCAGTTGTCCCATGCCACTACACAGGCACCAGCAGTCAACCCCCACAACCAAGCATATGTACACACTACCAGCTCTTGCCACCACCACCAGCTACCCTGGTCCCTAGCCAATGGACCTGGTAATACCAGTGACATCTCTAACTGTCCTTCCTCCAACACAGATCTCACCAAGAATCACACAATTATAGATCTTGCAAGCCCCTGAAACTTAAGCTAACAAGGCATCACACACCCTCCTGGAATAGGAGCTGCCACATGCAGTACATTTGGTAGTACCAGTAGACTAAGGGTCACAGCATGCCCCAGCATGCCACTACCCATAGAAGAAGGACTTTTCTTGTCAAAGTCAGCCCATAATGTGGGAAGAGTTTCTTCAAATGCACATACAACTACACAAGCCTGCAGGGATCATGAAAAATCAGGGAAACATGACATCACCAAAGGAACACAGTAAACTTTCAGTAACCGACCTCAAAGAAGTGGACATATTTGAATTGCTGACAAATAATTAAATTTTTTAAAGATGCTCAGAGAGCTACAAAAGAACTAAGATAGAACATTTAATGAAATCAAGAAAACTACAAGAACAAAATAAGAAGTTCAACAAAGAGATAAGAATTTTTTTTAAAAAATAAGCAAATGTCAGAGCTAAAGAATACAATGACTGAAGCAAGGAATTGAATAATAGAGCTTCAACAGGAGACTGTATCAAGGAAAAGAAAGAATCAATGACCTTGAAAACAGATCATTTAAAATTATCCATTCAGGGATACCTGGGTGTCTCAGTTAAGTGCCCGACTTCAGCTCAGGTCTTGATCTCACAGCTTGTGGGTTTGAGCCCCATGTCAGGCTCTGCAAGGACAGCTCAGAACCTGGAGCCTGCATCAGATTCTGTGTCTCCCTCTGTCTCTGCCTCTCCCTTGCCTGTGTCCTCTCTCTTTAAAAAATAAACTTAAAAAAAAGAAAAAAGAAAACAAAATTATCTATTTGGATGATGAAAAAAGAAAAAGAATGGAGAAACCCTGTAGGACAACATTTGGGATACAATTAAGAAAAATAATCTGTGAATTATTAGGTTCCCAAAAGGAGAAGAGATGGATAAAGAGGCAGAAAAATTATTTAAAGAAATAATGATTGAAGGGGAGGAGTTAAGATGGTAGAGTGGTAGGGGGACCCAATTCTTGCCTTGTCCCTTGAACACAGCCAGATAAATACCAAGTTATTCTGAATGCCCAAGAAATCAATCAGGACAGAGAGAACAAACTGCATATCTGGAAGGAGAAAAACTGCCACATTGTGGAAGGTAGGAGTTGTGGAGAGTTGATTTGGGGGAGAAAAGAATTGCACATGCTATAGATGGTAAGGGAGCCCTGATCATGGAGATGGTAAGGGAGCCCTGATCATGAAGAGAGAGAGAGAGAGAGAGAGAGAGAGCAGACTGAAGGGGATTCCACAAGAAAAACACTTCCCCAAAACCATGACTGGGAAAAAGAGAGGGGCTGATTATCACAAGTTTTTACAGGCAGCAGAGCTCAAGTTTTGGTAGTCTGCACCAACACCAGGGTCAAGCCTGGCAGGTTTAGTGATGCTCTTGTGGGAAGGAGGGCAAAAGGATAACACAGCTTGGTCTGAGGATCCCCTTTGTCACACCAGGAGACAGTTCCCCTTCTTGGAGCACATTTAGGAGAGGTGGCACTGCCTCTCAGGGGACAAAAAAAGGCAACATTGAGCTGCACCACTAATTAGCATAGCAGCAAAAGCACCTCCTGAAGGCATCTAGCGTGTAAGCCAGCTTTTGGCTGCATTTTACCATACACTGCAAGCCCCTCCGTGGTCGTTCAACTGCTTTCTGGAACAAATCGGCACCAGCCACGGTGCGACAAGATCTTACCCCAGAGGATCAGCATGGGTCTGTGTGCACCAGGTCCCTAAAATTTGGAGTTCTGAAACCCAGCCATGCATCTGAGATAAAACACAGGAATACTGCAGTGCAAGGCAGGCACACAGCCCAGACATAGACAGTGTCTGGATCTGACAAAAGCCTGGAACACAAGAGGGGAGATTGTTCACTCTTCTACAAGGGCTTCCTGAACAGCAGAGGTGCAAACTCTCCTCTCTAGGGACAAGAGAGTGGGGTGACACTATTTTCCCCTGATCAGCACAGACACTTTAGTGAGTAACTCAGCGCCCCCAATGGATACTAGAGCTGCTTACACCAAGCCCAGGGCCATGACACCCTGTATGAACATCTTTACTAGGGCAAGTCGGCCTGAGAAACAACACAGTAGGTCCCTCCCACAAATGACCAGCGCAACACCACCCCCATCATGTGCACCAAGTCTACTGATCATTCACCTCTAGGGTAAATAGAATCTAGCCTTTTCCAACAAGCAGATGAAAACACACCTAGTTAAAACTCACCACAAACTGGACAAGCTCCAAACATTCAACACTGCAGGCAAGGAGAAATTCTGTAGAGGACTGATCTGAGGAAAGAGCAGCCAAAACACAACAGCAAAGTGCACACAGCATACACCAAAAAAAGTCCTGAAGCACCAGGCTGTCAACAGTATATGACCTCTTCTTAACATAGCCATTATCTTCAGGAGAAGGAAACAGTTTTTCCTAATGCACAGAAGGCACAGATCCAGGCAAAATTCCAAGACAGAGGAATTCATCCCAAAAGAAAGAACAAGTCATTGCCAGGGATATAATTAAAACAGATATAAGTAATATTCCTGAACCAGAATTTAAAACAACAACCATAAGGATAATATCTGGGCTTGAGAAAAGCGTAGAAGACACTAGGGAGACCCTTTCTGCAGAGATAAAAGAACTAAAAGCTAGTCAAACCAAAATTTAAAATGTTATAACCGAGATCCAAAACCAACTTGATGTATTGACAATGAGGATGAAAGAAGCACAGAAATGGATCAGTAATATAGAAGATAAGATTACAGAAAATAATGAAGCTGAAAAGAAGGAAAGAAAAATAATGGATCACAAATGTAGACATGCGGAGCTCAATGACTCCATAAAGTTTAATAAATTCATATGATAGGAGTTTCAGAAGAGTAAGACAGGGAAAAAGAGGCACGAGGTTAATCTGAGAAAATTATAGGAGAAAATGTCCATAATCTTGGGAATGAAACAGACATTTAAATCCAAAAGGCAAAGACAACTCCCATTAAAATAAACAAAAGCCAGCCAACACCAAGAAACATTGTAGTAAAATTTGCAAAATACATAGGTAAGGAAAGAATCCTGAATGTGCAAGGAATACAAAGTGCTTAACCTACAAAGGAAGAATAATAAGGTTTGCAGCAGATCTCTCCAGAGGAATATGGTAGGCCAGCAGGGAATAGCATAATATATTCATTGTGCTGAATGGGAAAAATATGAAACTGAGACTACTTTATCCAGCAAGACTGCCATTCAGAATACAAGGAGTCTTTTGTTTCCCAGACAAACAAAAATTAAGGAGTTTGTGAGCACTAAACCAGCCCTGCAAGAAATATTAAGAAGGATTCTTGGAGTGAGGGGGAAAAAATCCAAAAGCATCAATGACTAGAAAGGAACAGAGAACATCATCAGAAACACCAATTTACAGGTAACACAATGACACTAAACTCATATCTTTCAATAATCACTCTGAATGTAAATGGGCTAAAAGCTCCAAACCAAAGACATAGGATATCAGAAAGGACTAATAAGAAAGAACACAAGACCTACGTATATGCTGCTTCCAGGAGACTCATTTTAGACATAACATCACCTGCAGATTGAAAGTGAGGAGATGGAGAGCCAACTACTATGCTAATGGATGTCAAAACAGCTGGAGTAGCCATACTTAAAACAGACTAACCAGATTTTAAAACAAAGACTGTAACAAGAGATAAAGAAGGGAATTATATCATAACTAAGGGGTCTACCCATCAAGAGGATCTAACAATTATAAATATGTATGCCTCAACTGGAAAGCACCCAAATATATAAATCAATTAATAACAAACACAAAGTCATTAATAATAATAAAATATGAGTAAGGAACCTTAACATGCTACTTACAACAATGCACAGATAATCTAAGCAGATGATCAACAGGGAAAAAAATGGCTTTGAATGACATATTGGACCAGATGGACTTAGATATATTTAGAACACTCTATCATAAAGCAGAATACACATTTTCTTTTTTTTAATTTTATACTTTCTTTTTTATTTATATTTTATTTAGTTTTAATATGCAGTGAAATATTGGTTTTGAAGCAGAATTCAGTGATATATCCCTTACATACAACACACAGTACTCATCTCAAGTGCCTTCCTATTCATCACTCATCTAGCCCATTTACCACTCAGCTCCCTTCATCAACCCTCAGTTTGTTCTCTATCATTAAGAGTCTCCTGTGGTTTGTTTCACTCTTTCTTAAATTCCACATATGAGTGAAATCATACAGAATTTGTCTTTCTCTGATTGATATATTTCACTTAGCATAATACATTTTAGCTTCATCCATGTCATTGCATATGACAAGATTTCATTCTTTTTATCGCTGAGTTATTTCCCATTGTAGATACATACCACCTCTTCTTTATCCATTCAACAGTCAATGGACATTTGGGCTCTATACATAGATTGACTATTGTTGGTAATGCTGCTATAAACATTGGGGTGCATGTACCTCCTTGAATCTGTATTTTTATGTCCTTTGTATAAATGCATAATAATGCAATTGCTGGATCATAGGTAGTTCTATTTTTAGTTTTTTGAGGAATCTCCATACTGTTCTCAAGAGTGGCTGCACCAGTTTTCCTGGCCACAAGCAGTGCAAGAGGGTTCCCCTTTCTCCACATCCCCCCAACACCTGTTATTTCTTGTGTTGTTAATTTTAGACATTCTGACAGTTGTGAGGAAGAATCTCATCATGGTTTTGATTTGTATCTCACTGATGATAAGTGATGTTGAGCATCTTTTCATGTGTCTGTTAGGCATCTGGATGTCTTCTTTGGAAAAGTGTCTATTCATGTCTTCTTCCCATTTCTTAACTGGGTTGTTTGTTTTTTGGGTGTTGATTTTGAAAGTTCTTTATAGATTTGGATACTAATTTTTTATCAGATATATCATTTGCCAATATCTTCTACCATTCCATAAGTTGCATTTTAGTTTTGCTGATTGTTTCCTTTGCTGTGCAAAAAAATTTTATATTGGTTAAGTCCTAATAGCACATTTATGGTATTGTCTCCCTTGCCTTCAATGAAGGTTCTAGTAAGAAGTTGCTATGGCTGAGATCAAAGACTTTACTGCCTGTGCTCTCCTCTAGGATTTTTGTTGTTTCTTGTCTCACATTTAGGTCTTTCATCCATTTTGAATTTATTTTTGTGTATGGTGTAAGAAAGTCATCCAGTTTCATTCTTCTGCATGTTACTATTCAGTTTTCCCAACACAATTTGTTGAAGAGACTATCTTTTTTCATTTGATATTTTTTCCTGCTTTGTCAAAGATTAGTTGACCATAGAGTTGTGAGTTGATTTCTGGTTTCCATTAATCTAGGTACCTGTTTTTGTGCCAGTACCATACTGTCTTGAGGACTACAGCTTTGCAATATAGCTTGAAATCCAAAATCATGATGCCTCCAGTTTTGTTTCTTTTCCAGGATTGCTCTGGCTATTCGAAGTCATTTGTGGTTCCATACAAATTTTAGGATTGTTTTTTCTAGCTCTGTGAAGAATGCTAGTGTTATTTTCATAGGGATTGCATTATATGTGTAGATTTCTTTGGGTAGTATAGACATTTTAACAAGTTTGTTCTTCAATCCCTGAGCATCGAATGCTTTCCATTTCTTTGTATCCTCTTCAATTTCTTTCGTAAATCTTCTTAGTTTTCAGAATACAGATCTTTTACCTCTTTGGTTAGATTTATTTCTAGATATCTTATGGTTTTGGCTAGAGTTGTAAATTGGATTGATTCATTGATTTCTGTTTCTGCTGCTTCATTATTGGTGTATAGAAATGCAACAGATTTCTGCACATTGATTTTATATTCTGTGATATTGCTGAATTCACGTATTAGTTCTGGCACTTTTTGGTGAAGTCTCTCAGGTTTTCTTACATAGAGTACAATGTCATCTGCAAATAGTGTAAGTTTTACTTCATCCTTGCTAATTCATATGCCCTTTATTTCTTCATGTTGTCTGATTGCTGAGGCTAAGACTTCCAGTACTGGTAATAGTGAGAGTGGGCATCCTTGTTGTGCTCCTGACGTTAGGGTAAAGGCTCTCAGCTTTTCCCCATTGAAGATTATATTAGCTGTGGGTCCTTCGTATATGTCTTTATTATGTTGAAGTATTTTTTTTTTTATCTATCCCTACTTGGTTGAGGATTTTTTTAAACAACAGTGATGCTGTATTTTGTCAAAAATTTTTTTCTGCATCTATTGACAAGATCATATGGTTCTTATCCTTTCTTTTATTAATATAGTGTATTATACTTATTGATTTGAAAATAGTGAACCAGCCTTGCAGCCCGGGAATAAATCCCACTTGGCTGGGATGAATAATTCTTTAACGTACTGTTGAATTTGATTTGCTAGCCTTGTTGAAAATTTTTGCATCCAGGTCATCAAGGATATTGGCCTGTAATTCTCCTTTTCAGTGGGGTCTTTGGGCTTGGAGTCAAGGTAATATTTACCTCATAGAATGAGTTTGGAAGTTTTCCTACCATTTCTATTTTTTGGAACAGCTTGAGAAGAATAGATAGTAACTCATCTTTAAATCTCTGGTAGAATTCCCCTGGCAAGCCATCTGGCCTGGGACTTTTGTTTGTTGGGAGATTTTTGATTACTGATTCTTTTTTTCTTTTCTTTTCTTTTCTTTTCTTTTCTTTTTCTTTTTTTTTTTTTTTCTGGTTATGAGTCTGTTCAAAATTTTTTATGTCTTCGTGTTTCAGTTTTGGTAGTTTGTATATATCTAGGAATTTGTCCATTTCCTCCAGATTGCCCAGTTTGTTGGCATATAATTTTTCATAATATTCTCTTATAATTGTTTCTATTTCTGTGGTGTTGGTTGTGATCTCTCCTCTTTCATTCATGATTTTCTGTATTTGGGTCCTTTCTCTTTTATTTTTGGTAAGTTTGGCTGGTGTTTTCCAAGTTTGTTTGTTTATTCTTTCAAAGAATCAGCTCTTAGGTTTGTTGATATGTTTCACTGAGTTTTTTGTTTCTGTATCATTTATTTTTGTTCTGATATTTATTATTTTCCTTCTTTTCCTTCTTCTGGTAGCTTTAGGCTTTATTTGCTGTTCTGTTCCTAGCTCCTTTGGGTGTGAGGTTACATTGTGTATTTGGAACCATTTTTGTTTCTTGAGATAGGCCTGAATTGTAATATGCTTTCTTCTTAGGACTGCCTTTGCTGCATCCTAAAAGGTTTGAATGGTTGTGTTTTCATTTTCATTTGTTTTCATATATTTTTTAATTTCTTCTTTAATTTCCTGGTTAACCCATTCATTTTTTAGTAAGATATTCTTTAACTTTCATGTCTTTGTGGGCTTCCCAAATTTTATCTTGTAGTTAACTTCAAGTTTTAGAGAGATTTGATCTGAAAATATGCATGGAATGATCGTGATCTTTTTGTACTTGTTGAGGGCTGATTTGTGACAGAGTATGTGATATATTCTGGAGAATGCTCCATGTGCACTAGAGAATGTGTTCTGCTGCTTTAGGATGAAATGTTCTGAATATATCTGTTAAGTCCATCTGGTCCAGTGTGTCATTTAAAGCCATTGTTTCTCTGATGATTTTCTGCTTAGATGACTTGTTCATTGTTGTAAGTGGGGTGTTGAAGTCCCTTAGTGTTATTGTATTAATTATCAATGAGTTTCTGTATGTTTGTTATTAACTGATATATACATCTGGGTGTTCCAGCTTGGAGACATAAATATTAACAATTGTTAGATCTTCTTGATAAATAAAATACCTTAATTATGATATAATGCCCTTCTTTATCTCTTGTTACAGTCTTTGTTTTAAAATCTAGTTTGTCTGATATAGGTATAGCTAATCTGCTTTCCTTTGACAGCCATTAGGATGACAGATGATCCATCCATGCCCTCACAATTAATCTGCAGGTGTCTTTATATCTAAAATGAGTCTCTTGTCGGCATCATACAGATCAATATTGGTTTTGTATCCATTCTGATACACTATGTCTTTTGATTTGATCATTTAGTATAATTACATTCAGACTGATTATTCAAAGATATGAATTTAGTGCCATTTTGTAACCTCTCTAGAGTTGGATTTTCTGATGATCTTCTCTGGTCCTTTCTAGTCTTTGATGTTTTGGTCTTTTTTTTTTTTTCTACCCACTCAGTCCCCCTTAAAATTTTGTGTAGGGCTGTTTTAGCAGTCAGGAACTCCTTTAGTTTTTGTTTGTCTGGGAAACTCTTTATATCTCTTTCTATTCTGAATGACAGTCTTGCTGGATACTTTTCCCATTCAGAAAACTGAATATTTTCTGCCACTTCTTTCTGGCCTGCCAAGTTTCAGTGGACAGGTCTGCTGCTAACCTTATGTGTTTACCCTTGTAGATTAAGGACCTTTTGTCTCAGGTGCATCAGAATTTTCTATCTTTGTATTTTGCAAATTTCACCATGATATATCATGGTGTTGACCTGTTTTTATTGATTTTGACAGGAGTTCTCTGTGTCTCTTGGACTTGAATGCCTGTTTCCTTCCTCAGATTAGGGAAGTTCTCAGCTAAAATTTGTTCAAATAAACCTTCTTCCCGATTTTCCCACTCTTCTTCTTCTGGGACTCTTATGATACAAATATTGTTTTGTTTTAGGGAATAACTGCATTCCCCAAGCCTCCCCTTGTGATCTTATACTTTTCTTTCCCTCTTTCTTTTAATAAATTATTTTTCATAATTTTATATTCTATATCATCTATTATCTCCTCTGCTTCTTCAGTCTTTGTTGTGACTGCATCCAGTCGGCTTTGCATCTCAGTTATAGCATTTTTTATTTCAGCCTGACTAGTGTTTAGGTCTTTGATCTCTGAAGCCAGGGTTACTCTGGTGTCTTCAATGCTTTTATCAAGCCCAGCTAGTAGTCTTATCACTGTTGTTCTAAATTCTTGTTCATATATATTGTTTATATCTATTTTGAGCATATCCCAGGCTCTGATTTCTTCTTTACCTTTCTTTTGGGGTGAATTACCCCATCTTGTTGTTTGAGCTAAATTTCTGTCTTTTGTGTGTTTTGAATGCTTTAATGTTTCCTACATCTTAGAGTAATGTTATATTTAAAAAGGTTGTGCACTCTCCAGAACCGGGCACCTCAGGAAGTGTTTCTGATGTATGGTGTGTGCATTCTGCTGTTGTGTTTTGGCTGCTCTTTCCCACTGGTCAGTTCTCTGCAGAGCTCCTTCTTCCTTGTAGTGGAGAATGTTGGACATTTATCTAGGTGTGATTTAATTTGTTTGTTAAAATAAGCCTGGACAAAAAAAGAGGGGGAAGTCTGATCCCCCCCAAAAAAGGAAAGGGAAAAAAAAACCCAAAAAAACCCCAAAAAATAGACAATCTAAAATTATAAGGCTGATTCCAAAGAAAAAGAAAGAGAAAAAAGGAAAAAAGAAAAAAAGAAGACTGCCCCCCCCAAAAAATACAGAGAAAAGCAAATGAAAAAACAAACAAACAAACAAAAAACTATAAGCCTGATTCCAAAAGATGAAAAAAGGAAAAAAAGAAAAAAGTAAGTCTGGTCCTATTTCCACCAGAAATGCAGGTGTCATTTTGAAGTGCTTGATTTTCAGTACAATAGTGCATGTGGTGTGCTGCCTATGCTTGTCGACTGGAGGAGAAGCCCACTGCATTGGTTAAGAGTCAGTCTCTAGTTTAAGCAGTGACCAGGAACAGGGAGTGAGGTTTGGTGTAAGCGGGTCCTACCTACACTAGGGGCCACTATGTTGCCATCTAAAGTCCTACTGTGTTGGAGTTGGGGGGGGGGAATGGTTCCACCCCAATCTCCTGTCCCTGAACAGGGGAATCTAACACTCCCCACTATTCAGGGAGGTCTCACAGAAGAGCAAGGGCAGTCAGCGCTCTCTGTACCACAGCTCTCCTTTGTTATTTTTTTCCTTTGGCACATGCCTGGAATTCAAAACTTGAAATCTTAAAGGACCTGGAACTGCATAAACCTGCCCCTCTCCTAGGGAGTAGAACCTCTTTATGCTGTGTCTGATGTTCTTTGCCCCAGAAAAGAGTCTCACCCCTGTACAGAGCATAGAATCTATGGTGTAACACCACTAAAAGCAGCAACAAGGTTATATGCCCCCTGGGCATGTCTCTGTCTCCTGCCACTTAAAGGTGTTTTGCTGGCACCTACAGGGTCTTTTTTCCTTGTAGAGGCAATATTTCCTCTTCCAAAAGTACTCCAGGAGGAGGAATGTTCTCTTCCAATTTGCCCCCAGAGATCCCTACAACATGCTATGCACTCTGGTGTCATCTCCCTCCTCCCCAGGAACAAGTGCCACAGCTCTGCTCCAGAGAAAGTCACACATTTCCAAACCTCAGTGCTTGAGTCCCACACTTTGAAAAAAAGAAAACAAACCCAAAAAAACCCCACAACACTCAGTACTTCTCTCTCCCCAGTTCATGGTCCAGAGAGATTCTCCTCTTGTGCAAACCCGATGCTGCACTCTCTCAACGTCTCTCTCCTTCTCTCCTTTTGTCTCTCTGTGGAATGGTTCCCTTCCCCCCACAGCACCACCATTTTTCTCACCCCCAATTCACTTCTACACACCTTGCTCCTGCCACGCAGGAGCACACCATGGAGATCCTTGTGCCAGTCTGCAGATAGATTTCCTGGGTGTTCCAAGTGACGTGACCTCAATACAGATGTGATTAAGAAAGGAAAACCCAGGGTCCCCTTCTCTGCCATCTTAACTCCTCCAGAATACACATTCTTTTCGAGTGTACACAAAACATTCTCCACTATAGACCAAATACTGGGTCACACATCAGCCCTCAACAATTACAAAAAGATTTAGATCACACCAATGCATGTTTTCATGCAAAAACTGAGAGCCTTTCCCTATGGTCAGGAACAAGACAAGCATACTCACTCTCACCATTACTATTCAACATAGTACTGGAAGTCTTGGCCTTAGCAATCAGACAACAAAAAGAAATAAAAAGCATCTAAATCAGCAAGAAAGAAATCAAACTTTCACTATTCCCAGATGACATGATACTCTACATGGAAACCAAAAAGACTCCACTAAAAAATTGCTGGAACTGATACATGCATTCAACAAACTCGCAGGATATAAAATCAACACAGAGAAATCTGTTGCATTTCTATACCACAATAATGAAGCAGCAGAAAAAGAAATCAAAGAATCAATCCAATTTATAATTCCATCAAAAACTGTAAGATACCTAGGAATATATCTAACCAAAGTGGTAAAAGTTCTGTGCTCTGAAAATTATAGGACACTTATGAAAGAAATTGAAGAAAACATAAAAAAAGGAAAAACATTCCATGCTCATGGATTTGAAGAACAAATATTGTTAAAATGTCTATACTACCCAAAGCAGTCTACACATTCAATGTAATCCCTATCAAAATAACACCAGCACTTTTCACAGAGCTAGAACAAACAATTTTAAAATTTGTATGGAACCAGGGGCTCCTGGCTGGCACAGTCAGTTAAGCATCTGACTCTTGACTGGGATTCTCTCTCTCCCTCTATCCCTCTCTCTCTGCCCCTCCACCCTTCTCTCTCTCAACAAATAAACTTCAATAATAAAAGAAAATAAAATTTGTATGGAACATGAAAGGACTCCAAGTAGCCAACATATTGTTGAAAAAGAGAAGCATAGCAATAGCCATCACAATTCTGGACGTCTAGCTGTATTACAATGCTTTAATCATCAAAACAGTATGGTACAGACACAAAAACAGACACATAGATCAGTGGAACAGAATTTCGGACTGTTCTGAATAATAGTAATTCATAATCACCGTACTTTCTGTTTCCTGGAGGAAAGCTTTATTAATTATAAGGGAAAGGGAATATATGGAATTAAACAATTATAGTAAACATAAAGAGGGAGAGAAGTATAGAGAAGAACAAAGAAGCGTTCATACATCAAATCAGGTACTCACAACATCCAACCTCTGGCTACTGAAGCCCCACAGTGAACAGCCCAGTTGGAGTCCCAGCTGATGGTCCTGGACAGAGTTTCAGTCCTCAGGTGAGGCTTCCAACTAACTATTCTCATGAGGGCAACAGATATACCATCCATGTGTGATTTATGGTTAGTTATTACGTTTACCTAAATGCAGTCCTGAGCGAGATGTTTTTTTTTTCCTCTTCTGTTTCTCTTATCATATCTCACAATCTTAGGATACTGGCATTTGTTTATTCCTCTTCCCTCCTGGGTCCATCCCAGGAGGGTAGCCTGGTCTGGGTCCAAGAGGAATGTGAAGCTCATTAATCCCTCTTGGTATCAGAAACAGAAGGGCCAATTCTGATTCTAAGACCAGATATGGAGCACAAGCCAAGTCACCAGTGATTGTGTTTGTGCTTTCTGGGTAGAATACATGACAAGTCACACAAATTTTATACAGAACAAAGACACAGAAATGGACCCACAACTAAATGATCAATTCATCTTCAACAAAGCAGGAGAGAATATCCAATGGAAAAAAGTCTCTTCAACAAATGGTATTGGGAAAACTGGAGAGTTACATGCAGAAGAATGAAACTGGACCACTTTCTAATACCATACACAAAAATAAATTCAAAATGGATGAAAGATCTAAATGTGAGACAGGAAACCATCAAAATCCTGGAGTAGAACACAGGCAACAACCTCTTTGGCCTTGGCTGAAGTGAGTCCTTACTAGACATGTTGCTTGAGGCAAGGGAATCAAAAGCAAAAAATGAACTTTTGAGACCTCGTCAAGAAAAAAAGCTTCTAAAGATTTTATTCTCCATGATTAATTCATTCACCTCAAGAGTAGTGGGAAAATCCTGACAGTGATCAAGTTTAGGTTCTGCTTATTTTATCCTAAATCTGTATGTTGGAGATAAAAATGGTACAAGATATTATATGTTATATTTCTTATGTAATAATTTCTTTAATAATATCATTGACTATGGGCAACTGCTAACCCTCAATATATAATTAAAAAAAGATTTGATAAGTAACAATCTATACTTTATAGGTGAGGTAAAACTCAAAAGTAGAAATGCATAAATGTAAACACAGGGTTATCATCACTCAAAAATTCATGAAAAAGAAATAAATTTAAATGATTATAATGACTATCATTGTTGTGTGCAAGTTGTGGAGATTTTATAAAATCCCAAAACTTCTGGCTTAACAATAAGTGTATTAAAAATGGGATAAATTATTAAATTTCACAACAGCATTACAAAAAAATATAAGAATCACGTGTAAATCAACTATATGAGAAACTGGTTTAATGAAGAAACTTTAACTTCTGCTAGTTCCCATCTGACTTTCAAGAAGCTATATTGCATTTTAAAAGTCACATAAACTAAGCCCTGATACTTCATCTATAAAATGAAATTGTCTAACTATATAACATCAAAAGTACCTTTGATATCTAAAAGTCCATTGTTCTATAATAGATAAATGTAACAAATGATCAGTTTTATAAAACTTTTATGCATATTTCATTAAAGCTCCATCTGAATGTCATCTAATCTATTCCACTAAGGAAAACATACAAATATGAGGGCTGCATAGCAATCTATTTAATTTACACTTACTTTGACAGAATTTCCATGTCTTAATCTCCAGCTTGGTTTGTTGTTGCTGTTGTTGCCGCTGCTGTTGTTGTTAATGTGTTTTGTACATTTCAGAGTATACACAGAGGGTTTTGTCTGTATTTTTGTCTAAAAGTAGAACCCCACCCCTTTTTCAGACCTATGCTGCTTCAGCATGGCATACAAACTATGAGATCATCTGGATTCAGATCCCAGCTCTGCATAGGACTTACTCTCCTGGGACCTTGAGCAAGTGACTTCACTTCCCCTGTTTTTTCTTCTCTGTAAAGTCAGGATAGTATCTGTATTCATGAATTTGTCAGGAGGATTAAAAGAATGTTCTTAATTCTGGGCACATATTAAGCCTGTATTAGTGCTTGTTAAATAGTTGTTTTCAGAATTATATTTCCTTAAGCAGATACAGAAATGTATCATGGGTTTTATTTTTTTTTCCTGATGCTATATTTGATATTGTCATATTTAAATAACATTCCCATATCTTCTCTTTATTTCAGGAGTCAGTAGCAAGTGTAAAACTGAATAAGTGACATGGGGGTGCCTGAGTGGCTCAGTTGGTTAAGTGTCTAACATCAGCTCAGGTCATGATATCGCTGTTCATGAGCTGGAGCCCTGCATCAGGCTCTGTGCTGGAAAGCTCAGAGCCTGAAGCCTGATTCAGATTCTGTGTCTCCCTCTCTCTCTCTGCTCTGCCCCTCTCCTGCTTGCCTTCTGTCTCTCTTCTTTCTCTGTCTCTCTCTCTCTCTCTCTCTCAAAAATAAACATTAAAAAAAAATTTTAACTGAATAAGTGAAATCCCCCTGATTTCTGTACAAGTTATACCATTAGAGTTAGTCTTCACTACAAACACACATGATGAAGCTAACATTCACATGTCATGGCATGAACCTTGGTATTTCCCCTGTTTTATATATCTACATTTTTATTAAAGTTTCTTCTTCAAGGTAATTTGTTTGGAGGGTGGATAAAGTTACAGGAAGGAAAGGTAACTGAAGGGAAGCAAATAAAGAGATCATTTAATTTCTATATCTTGTTTAAAAAACAAGACTGTGGTATGTTCTGTATTGTCATTGACTTGTTAGATGACCTAAGCAAGTCACTTAACATTTACTAAACTTCACATGTTAAACTATAAACGTTAAAAATTGAATAAAACCTGGAATGGCTATTACCACTTCTCAATGGTTTGATACTCCCAAGCTACACCACATCTGATCCAACCCAAAAACTACTCGATTCCCAGATAAACACGGAACACAGGTTCCTTTCCTTCTTCAGGGGTTCTCAAATGTGACTACATATTATCACCTAGATGCTTTTTAAAAAAATTTTTTTTAATGTTTATTTATTTTTGAGAGAGAGAGAGAGAGAAAGCATGCAAGCGATCAAGCAGGGAGGAACAGAGAAAGAGAGGGAGACACAGAATCTGAAGCAGGCTCCAGGCTATGAGCTCTCAAATGGTACATCCATACAATGGAATATTATTCAGCAATAACAAGAAATAAGTTACCAAGCCATGTAAAAACATGGAGGAAACTTAAATGCATATCACTAAGTGAAAGAAACCAGTATGAAAAGTCTACATACTGTATGATTCCAATTACATGCCATTCTGGAAAAAACACAACTGTGGAGGCTATAGAAAGATTAGTAGGTGTCAGGGGTTGTGGAGAGGGATAAATAAGCAAAGCACAAGAATTTTTAGGGCAGTGAAATAATTTTGTATGATGCTATGATGTGGATAAATATCATTACATTTTTGTCAAAACCCATATAATGTACAACACCAAGAGTGACCCTTAACGCAAACTATGGACTTTGGGTAATAATGATGTATAGGTTCCACATATGCCCATAGATGTGAAAGGTAGCAAATATGCCATTGTCGCATAAAGATTATTTTGAGCTGACATCAGTTGAGAAACAGAGGAAAAGTTATCTATCTCCCCCATCTCTGCATAAAGGCAGAGTATAAATTTCCCTTTGTGAAGGTGTGAAGATGTTCCCCCTCCTGCATCTTTTATCAGGAAGAGGAGAATTACTCCTAATCACCAGAGATGCTCTTATCACACTGCAGGCTGAGTAAGATTCAGGTCTGGATAACAATCCTAATGAAAATGACCTTTATCTTCTTTCATTAGTTTCCCCATATATTTACCTCCCCACAATTTATTGCCCCTAGAACCCCAAACCCCTTTTCTTGTGTCTTGTCACTTCTCTACAATTTGTCTCTTTGTTAAGATGGCATCTAAAAATCCACGTTCCACTCTGAGTTACTCATCACTGAGGTCTCCCATGTGTGTGCATTATACACATAAATAAACTCTGCAGGGTTTTTTTCTCCTCCTGTTAATCCTTTATCAGTTTGATTTGCAGGTCCTCAAGGACTGAACTTAAAAGGATAAAGTAAAAAGGGTTTTCCTCCTTTACAATTGTAACAAATGAACCAATCTGGTGCAGGTGTTGATAGTGGAGGTGTTTTGGAAACTGTTCTGGATCACCCGGCAGAAGAACCAAGTGGCACTAAGAGATCTTGGAAGGAAGGAGGTTTATTTTACATCAGTGGGCTCAGAGGAGAACATTCTCCAGAGATCTGAGTGCCGAATGCTGGTGGGAAGGGTAACTTATAGCATCATCTTCTACATTCTGCATTCTGCATTCGTGGTGGCTTTTGCGTGCATAGCAAACAGGGCAGGAAGAACCCAGAAGAGGAGTCTCTAACCTGGGAACTAGAGCTTGTTTTACTCCTATCGGCCATCTTATGGTGCAGAACTTTACTTATTTTCCCAACAGTAGTAATTTAGCACCTGAGGCAAGCAGGGTGGGGAACAGGAATCTGGAAGGAAGTCTTCAGGCAGGGACTGAAAGTCCCTTATCAGTCCTGTTGGACATGATATAACAGATTTTTCCCTAAAAGGGGAGGCTGGGCAGTGGAGGAGTAGGCATATGGGAAATCTATACTTTCACCCAATTTTTGCTGTGAACATAAAACTGCTCCAAAAAGTAAAATCTAAAAAAAAAAAAAAAAAAAATTAAAAGACTAGGCAGGGGGAGAAGATGGCGGCATAGGAGGATGCTGGGCTCACCGCGTCCTGCTGGTCACTTAGATTCCACCTACATCTGCCTAAATAACCCAAAAAACCACCAGAAGACTAGCAGAATGGATTCTCCAGAGCCAAGCATAGACAAGAGGCCCACGGAAGAGGGTAGAAAGGGCAGAGAGGCAGTGAGCACTACACGGACTGGCAGGAGGGACCTGGGGCGGTGGAGGGGCAGCCCGCCAAGCAAGGCAGAGCCCCCGAGTCTGACTTGCAAAAGCAGAGGGGCCGGACTGCATGAGTTCTGACAGCCAGTGGGACATAACATCTGGAATGTTAAAAGTCAGCAGCTCTGCTCAGAGAGCGGGAGGGTGAGAGGACACTGGGAGGGAGAGTTGTTGAGCCCTGCAAGACAGAGCTCAGCTCATTGGGGAACAAAAGCACTGGCCAGCGCCATCTCCCTATCCCATCCCCCAGCCGAAATCCCAAAGGGAATCAGTCACCGAACTTGCTTGCACTGCGCAAACACCCAATGCTGTGCATCTGTGTATCCATCCCTCTGTTGGCTCTGCCTCCCTCCTGGTGCTGCAGGGCCGCTCCCACAGGGGACCACCTACGGCAAAGCTAATTAAGCCTGCCCCTCCCGCTCCTGTGCACCCTGATGATCCACCCTGGCTAATACACCAAATCCCATCAAAACAGCACGACAAGTCTGTCAGTGTGCAAGTAGCCCAGACAGGGGCCACACCACTCCACAGTGAGTCCTACCCCTGGGAAAGGGGAAGATAAGGTATACACCAGTCTGATTGTGGCCTCAGCTATGGGTTGGGGACAGACATCAGGTCTGACTGCAGCTCCACCCACCAACCCAAGTTACTCCAGACAGCACAGGGGAAGTGCCCCGCAGTTCAGTGCCACTCCAGGGACTATCCAAAATGACGAAACGGAAGAACTCTCCTCAAAAGAAACTCCAGGAAGTAGAAACATCTAATGAATTCATCAAAAATGATTTAAGCAAAATAACAGACCATGAATTTAGAATAATAGTCATAAAATTAATCGCTGGGCTTGAAAAAAGCATAGAGGACAGCAGAGAATCTATTACTACAGAGATCAAGGGACTAAGAAATAGTCATGAAGAAAGAAAAAATGCTATAAATGAGGTGCAAAATAAAATGGAGGTGGCCATAGCACCGATTAAAGAGGCAGAGGAGAGAATAGTTGAATTAGAAGATAAAATTATGTAAAAAGACGAAGCTGAGAAAAAGAGAGATAAAAAAAATCCAGGAGTATGAAGGGACAATTAGAGAACTAAGTGATGCAATCAAGCACAACAATATCTGTATAATAAGGATTCCAGAAGAAGAAGAAGAGAGAGAAAGGGGCTGAAGGTGCACTAGAAGAAATCATAGTTGAGAACTTCCCTGATCTTGGGAAGGAGACAGGCATTGAAATCCAAGAGGCACAGAGAACTCCCTTCAGACATAACTTGAATCGATCTTCTGCATGACATATCATAGTGAAACTGTCAAAATACAAGGATAAAGAGAAAATCCTGAAAGCAGCTAGGGATAAACACGCTCCAACATATAAAGGGAGACTGATAAGACTAGTGACAGATTTATCTACTGAAACTTGGCAGGCCAGAAAGGAATGGCAGGAAATCTTCAATGTGATGAACAGAAAAAATATGCAGCCGAGAATCCTCTATCCAGCAAGTCTGCCATCCAGAATGGAAGGAGAGATAAAGGTCTTCCCAAACAAAAACTGAAGGAATTCATCACCACTAAACCAGCCCTACAACAGATCCTAAGGGGGATTCTGTGAGTGAAATGTTGCAAGGACCACAAAGTACCAGAGACATCACTATGACCATGAAACCTACAGACATCACAATGACTGTAAACCCATATCTTTCTATAATAACACTGAATGTAAATGGACTAAATGCTCCAACCAAAAGACATAGAGTATCAGAATGGAAAAAAAAAAAGAAAAAAACCAAGACCCATCTATTGCTATCTACAAGAGACTCATTTTACACCTAAGGACACCTTCAGATTGAAAGTGAGGGGATGGAGGACTATCTACCATGCTATCGTCCAGTCTTTTGACTGGAAGTCAAAAGAAAGCTGGAGTAGCCATACTTCTATCAAACAAACTGACTTTAAATTAAAGGTTGTAACAAGAGATGAAGAAGGGCATTATATACTAATTACAGGCTCTATCCATCAGGAAGAACTAACAATTATAAATGTCTATGCACCAAATACGGAAGCCCCCAAATATATAAAACAATTAATCACAAACATAAGCAACCTTATTGATAAGAATGTGGTAATTGCAGGGGACTTTAATACTCCATTTACAACAATGGATAGATCATCTAGACACAGGATCAATAAAGAAACAAGGACCCTGAATGATACATTGAACCAGATGGACTTGACAGATATATTTAGAACTCTGCATCCCAAAGCAACAGAATATACTTTCTTCTCGAGTGCACATGGAATATACTGGGTCACATACTGGGTCACAAAACCGCCCTTCATAATATACAAGAATTGAGATCATACCATGCATACTTTCAGACCACAATGCTATGTGAAGCTTGAAATCCACCACAGGAAAAAGTCTGGAAAACCTCCAAAGGCATGGAGGTTAAAGAACACCCTACTAAAGAATGAGTGGGTCAACCAGGCAATTAGAGAAGAAATTTAAAAATACATGGAAACAAATGAAAATGAAAATACAACAATCCAAACGCTTTGGGATGCAGCAAAGGCAGTCCTGAGAGGAAAACACATTGCAATCCAGGCCTATCTCTAGAAACAAGAAAAACCCCAAATACAAAATCTAACAGCACACCTAAAGGAAATAGAAGCAGAACAGCAAAGACACTCCAAACCCAGCAGAAGAAGAGAAATAATAAAGATGAGAGCAGAAATAAACAATATAGAATCTAAAAAAAAATGTAGAGCAGATCAATGAAACCAAGAGTTGGTTTTTTAAAAAAATAAACAAAATTGAGAAACCTCTAGCCAGGCTTTTCAATAAGAAAAGGGAGATGACCCAGATAAAATCATGAATGAAAATGGAATTATTACAACAAATCCCTCAGATACAAGCAATTATCAGGGAATACGATGAAAAATTATATGCAAACAAACTGGACAACCTGGAAGAAATGGACAAATTCCTAAGCACCCATACGCTTCCAAAACTCAAACAGTAAGAAATAGAAAACTTGAAGAGACCCATAACCAGTGAAGAAATTGAATCAGTTTTCAAAAATCTCCAAATAAGAGTCCAGGACCAGATGGCTTCCCAGGGGAATTCTACCAGACATTTAAAGCAAAGATAATACGTATCCTTCTCAAGCTGTTCCAAAAAATAGAAAGGGAAAGAAAACCTCCAGACTCATTCTATGAAGCCAGCATTACTTTGATTCCCAAACCAGACAGAGACCCAGCAAAAAAAGAAAACTATAGGCCAATATCCATGATGAATATGGATGCAAAAATTCTCAATAAGATACTAGCAAATCAAATTCAACAGCATATAAAAATAATTATACACCATGATCAAGTGGGATTCATTCCTGGGATGCAGGGCTGGTTCAACATTCACAAATCAATCAATGTGATACATCACATTAAGAAAAGAAAAGATAAGAACCATATGATCCTTTCTATCAATGCAGAAAAAGGATTTGACAAAATTCAGCATCCTTTCTTAATAAAAATCCTCAAGAAAGTTGGGATAGAAGGAACATACTTAAACATCATAAAAGCCATTTATGAAAAACCCACAGCTAATATTATCCTCAATGGGGAAAAAACTGAGAGCTTTCTCCCTGAGATCAGGAACACGACAGGGATGTCCACTCTCACCACTGTTGTTTAACATAGTGTTTGGAAGTGCTAGCGTCAGCAATCAGACAACAAAAGGAAATCAAAGACATCAAAATTGGCAATGATGATGTCAAGCTTTCACCTTTTGCAGATGACATGATATTATACATGGAAAGCCCGACAGACTCCACCAAAAGTCTGCTAGAACTGAGACATGAATACAGCAAAGTTGCAGGATATAAAATCAATGTACAGAAATCAGTTGCATTCTTATACACTAATAAGGAAGCAACAGAAAGACAAATAAAGAAACTGATCCCATTCACAATTGCACCAAGAAGCATAAAATACCTAGGAATAAACCTAACCAAGGATGTAGAAGATCTGTATGCTGAAAACTATAGAAAGATTATGAAGGTAATTGAAGAAGAGATAAAAAAAAATGGAAAAACATTCCGTGCTCATGGATTGGAAGAATAAATATTGTTAAAATGTCAATACTACCCAAAGCTATCTACACATTCAATGCAATCCCAATCAAAATTGCACCAGCATTCTTCTCAAAGCTAGAACAAGCAATCCTAAAATTTATATGGAACCAAAAAGACCCCGAATAGCCAAAGTAATTTTGAAGAAGACCAAAGCAGGAGACATCACAATCCCAGACTTTAGCCTCTACTACAAAGCTGTCATCATCAAGACAGCATGGTATTGGCACAAAGACACATAGGCCAATGGAATAGAATAGAAACCCCAGAACTAGACCCACAAAAGTATGGCCAACTAATCTTTGACAAAGCAGGAAAGAACATCCAATGGAAAAAAGACAGTCTCTTTAACAAATGGTGCTGGGAGAACTGGACAGCAACATGCAGAAGGATGAAACTAGACCATTTTCTTATACCATTCACAAAAACAAACTCAAAATGGATAAAGGACCTGAATGTGAGACAGGATACCATCAAAACCCTAGAGGAGAAAGCAGGAAAAAACCTCTCTGACCTCAGCTGCAGCAATTTCTTACTTGACACATCCCCAAAGGAAAGGGAATTAAAAGCAAAAATGAACTATTGGGACCTCGTGAAGATAAAAACCTTCTGCACTGCAAAGGAAACAATCAACAAAACTAAAAGGCAACCGACAGAATGGGGAAAGATATTTGCAAATGACGTATCAGACAAAGGGCTAGTATCTAAAATCTATAAAGAGCTCACCAAACTCCACACCCAAAAAACAAATAATCCAGTGAAGAAATGGGCAGAAAACATGAATAGACACTTTTCTAAAGCAGACATCCAGATGGCCAACAGGCACATGATAAAATGCTCAACGTCGCTCCTCATCAGGAAAATACAAATCAAAGCCACACTCAGATATCACCTCACGCCAGTCAGAGTGGCTAAAATGAACAAATCAGAAGACTATAGGTGCTGGCGAGGATGTGGAGAAATGGGAACCCTCTTGCACTGTTGGTGCAAACTGGTGTAGCCTCTCTTGAAAACAGTGTAGAGGTTCCTCAAAAAATTAAAAATAGATCTACCCTATGACCCAGCAATAGCACTGCTAGGAATTTACCCAAGGGATACAGGAGTGCTGATACATAGGGGCACTTGTACCACAATGTTTATAGCAGCACTTTCAACAATAGCTAAATTATGGAAAGAGCCTAAATGTCCATCAACTGATGAATGGATAAAGAAATTGTGATTTATATACACAATGGAATACTACTTGGCAATGAGAAAGAATGAAATATGGCCTTTTGTAGCAACGTGGTTGGAACTGGAGAGTGTGATGCTAAGTGTAATAAGTCATAGAGAGAAAGACAGATACCATATGTTTTCACTCATATGTGGATTCTGAGAAACTTAATACAAGACCATGAGGGAGGGGAAGGAAAAAAAAGGTTAGAGAGGGAGGGAACCAAGACATAAGAGACTCTTAAAAACTAAAAACAAACTGAGGGTTGATGGGGGTGGGATGGAGGGGAGGGTGGGTGATGGGTATTGAGGAGGGCACCTTCTGGAATGAGCACTGGGTGTTGTGTGGAAACCAACTTGACAATAAATTTCATATTTAAAAAAAAAGACTAGGCAGACTAAACCAAGCAAAACAAAACAAATACCAATGCCTGGGACCCACTCAGATCAAATAGAGCAGTCACTGAGGGTGGAGTCCAGAAATAGATATTATTTTTAAGCTTTTATTTAAATTTCAGTTAGTTAACATACAGTGTAATATTAGTTTCAGATGTAGAATTTAGTGATTCAACATCCCCATACAACAGCCAGTACTCATCACAACAAGTGCACTCCTTAATCCTGATCACCTATTTAACCCATTCCCCCACCTATCTCCCCTCTGGTAATCATCAGTTTGTTATCTATAGTTAAGAGTCTCTTTCTTATTTGCCTATCTCTTTTTTTTCCCTTTTGTTTGTTTGTTTCTTAAATTCCACATATGAGTGAAATCATATGGTATTTGTCTTTCTCTAACTTATTTCACTTAGCACAATATTCTCTAGCTCCATCCACATCATTGCAAATGGCAAGATTTCATTCTTTTTTATGGCTAATATTCCACTGTATATATACATCACATCTGCTTTATCCCATTCATTAGTCCATGGCCATTTGGGTTTTTTCCATAATTCGGCTATTGTAGATAATGCTACTATAAACATTAGAGTACATGTAGCCCTATGGATTAGTATTTTTGTATTCTTTGGGTAAATACCTAGTAATGCAATTGCCGGATATTAAGGTAGTTCTATTTTTAACTTTTTGAGGAACTTCCATACTGTTTTCCAGAGTGGCTGCACCCATTTGCATTTTCACCAGCAGTGCAGTAAACTTTCGCTTTCTCCAAAACCTTGCCAACACCTGTTGTTTCTTGTGTAGTTGGTTTTGTCTTTCTGACAGGTGTGAGGTGATATCTCATTGTTTGATTTACATTTCCCTGATGATGAGTGATGTTGAGCATCTTTTCTCTAAATGTTTATTTACTTATTGAAAGAGAGAAAAAAAAAACACAAGCAGGAGAGGGGTAGAGAGAGAGAACCACTGCCAGCACAGAGCCTGATGAGGGGCTCAATCCCACAGATATCCGAGGTCATGACCTGAGCTGAAACCAAGAGTCAGACGCTTAACCATCTGAGCCACTCAGGTGTCCCGAGCATCTTTTCATGTGTCTATTGGCCATCTGTTCTATACACCAATGATGAAGCACCAGAAAGAGAAAATAGGGAATCAATTCTATTTACAATTGCCCCAAAAAAACATAAGATACCTAGAAATAAACCTAACCAAAGAAGTGGAAGACCTGTACTCTAAAAACTATAAAACACTAATGAAAGAAATTGAAGATGACACAAAGAAATGGAAAAACATTCCATAATCATGAATTAGAAGAACAAATATGGTTAAAATGTCTATACTACCCAAAGTAATATACACATTTAATGCAATCCCTATCAAAATACCACCAGCATTTTTCACAGAGCTAGAACAAACAATCCCACAATTTGTATGGAACCACAATAGACCCTAAATGGCCAAAGCAACACTGAGTAACAAAAGCAAAGCTGGAGGCATCACAATCCCAGACTTCAACTTATATTACAAACTATAGTGATCAAAACAGTGTGGTACTTGCACAAAAAGAGACACATAGATCAATAGAACGGAATAGAAAAACCCAGAAATGAACCCACAATTATGATCAATTAATATTTGACAAAGCAGGAAAGAATATACAAGGGGAAAAAGAGTTTCTTCAACAACTGGTTTTGGGAAAACTGGACAGCAACATGCAATAGAAAGAAACTGGATCACTTTGTTACACCATACACAAAAATAAATTCAAATAGAATAATGGCCTAAATGCGAGACAGGAAGCCATTAAAATCCTAGAGAACACAAGGAGTAATCTCTTTGACATCAGCTCTTACAACTTTCTAGGAATGTCTCCCAAGGCAAGGGAAACAAAAGCAAAAATAAACTATTGGGACTTTATCAAAATAAAAAGCTTCTGCACAGTGAAGGAAACGATCAACAAAACTAAAAAACAATCTATGAAATAGAAGATATTTGCAAATGACATATCTAATAAAGGGTTAGTATTCAAAATCTATAAAGAACATATAAAACTCAACACCAAAAGACAAATAACCCAATTAAAAAGATGGGAGGAAGACATGAATAGACATTTTTCCAAAGACATTATTTTATATTTTAAGCTCCTGTGTTGATTCTAAAGAACAGCCAAAGTTGAGAACCACTGAGGCACTTTCTACATCCTCATTCTCACACTTTCTGCTTTTCAATCTCAGAAAGAACTTTAATCTAAAATGAATTTCAGTTGCTTCTTCTATCTACCGTCTCTCCTTTCTGCCTACCCAGTGCACTGTCATTGATTATATAAGATACAGGCTCACCAAAACACACTGTTTCCTTTCTCCCCTCCCCTTCCCTATTGTTACTCAGGAAAACCACACCCTGAAGCCCATCCCATACACCTCATCCTCAAGTACAGATGCTCCACACTCCATAAGACCCATCCACTTTCCTCATGTGTCAGACCTCCAAGTGCCACTGGAGAAACACACCTGTGCCTGCTATGGCCCTAAGCCCTTGTAGTCTCTTGCCTCATGTTATTCTTCATCTTTTCTTCTTTCCCCAAATAATCTATTTGTAACCTTATGCTATCCTCTGTCAATACCTCGTTCAATCTTAACCTCCTACCACTGGCATACTCTTTTACCTTCTGCTTACAAAACACTCTAACACTGCCTCTCTTCCCTCTAATGCAGAAGATTTCCCTTCTTCATGGCTTGGAAAGCCCATCTGGTCTCTTGGCCCCACATTTTCATGCTTCTCTGGGACTCAATTTTGTCATTTAGTTTTTCTTTCTCTAATAACACATAAATCTCTTTTTCTTTAGTAATTTTATTCCTCACTCTATAAACATGTTAAATTTCACTTATCCTAAGAATTTTCCCTTGACTTCACATTTCTAACTACTGTCTGATTTCTGTTTTCTCCTTATTTAAAATTGTTGAGGGAATAGATTAGAACAATGGTATTGTGGTTATGATAGCTTTAAAGAGTCCTTAACATTTAGAGACCTGATGAAATATTAAAGAATGAGATAATATGATGTCTGAAATTTACTTTAAAATAATAAAGAATAAGGTCAAGTAGAAGGAGGTACAGATGAAACAAGATGGCCATGAGTTGATTATTGTTGAAGCAAGATGTTGGGAACAAAGGTTCATTACTCTGTTCTGTCTACTTTTATAGATGTAAATGTTTCCAAAACAAAAAAGGTTTTTAAAATCTATAAGCATTGCTCCCACTTTTCAGAGTCACTCGTCAGCCCACTATGACCTGGCTCCCTCCCATTTGGGCAAAAGAGGTCTCAATATAGTTACCTGTTTACCTATGACCTGCCAAAAGCCCCAATCCTTGGAATTTCCTGACAATAAGAGCAATGAAAGGATTTTTTTAAGTTTATTTATTTTTGAGAGAGATAGAGAAAGTGCAAATGGGGGAGAGGCAGAAGGAGAGGGAGACAGAGAATCCCAAGCAGACTCCACATTGCCAGCACAGAGCCTTATGTGGGGCTTGAACTCATGAAACCATTAGATCATGACCTGAGCCAAAACCAAGAGTCAGACACTTAACTGACTGAGCCACCCAGTTGCCCCAAGAGTGTCTTTTTAAAATATTTATTTATTTTGAAAGAGTGTGTGTGAGTGAGTGTGTGTGTGTGTGTGTGTGTGTGCATGAGCTGGGGAGGGACAGAGACAGAGTATCTTAAGCAGGCTCTGCACTGATAGTGCAACACAGGGCTTGATTTCAGGAATGGTGAGATCATGACCTGAGCCAAAACCAGGATTCGGACACTTAACTGACTGAGCCACCCAGGCGCCCTAGGAGCATGTTTTGTTACAACATTTGTCCTCTTGAACCATCAAGGTGAGATGGGTGTCTTGTTATTCATAATAAGCCCCTTTCCATCACAACTGTTTATGTTAATAAAATGACTTTTGTTATATTTGTTATTGTCAATCACCCTCTTCTTCCTGTAAAACTCTGCTGTCTTTGCTTCTGCAACATGATAGACTTTGATTTCATTTGTACCTTTAGGCTGGAGACACACAACTACATATCTTCAACCCAAACTTTTCCACTGGCTTTATTCTTTTTCTTCCTTTGAGAGAGAGAGAGCTCAAGGAGAAAAGGGTGGAGGGAGAGAGAGAGAAAGAGAGAGAATCCCAAGCAGGTTCCATGCTCAGCATGGAGCCCAACATGGGGCTTGATCTCATGACCCTGGGATCATAATCTGAGCTGAAATCAAGAGTTGAAAACTCAACCAACTGAGCCACCCAGGCACCCCTCCACTGGTTTCATTCTTTTTTTAAAATTTTTTTTAACGTTTACTTATTTTTGAGACAGAGAGAGACACAGCATGAACGGGGGAGGGGCAGAGAGAGAGGGAGACACAGAATCGGAAGCAGGCTCCAGGCTCTGAGCCATCAGCCCAGAGCCTGATGCAGGGCTCGAACTCGCGGACCGTGAGATTGTGACCTGAGCTGAAGTCAGACGCTTAACCGACTGAGCCACCCAGGCGCCCCTCCACTGGTTTCATTCTTGAATAACCACATGCCTAATGGGCATCCTTACTGAAGTCCCATGAACACATTCAGCCTCAAGCCAAATCCAGAATCCCCTAAGTTTTCTCCTCCTCTGCTCCTATCTGTGAAAATATTCTTCTTGCACCATCTTCTTGTTATCTTAGACTCTTCTTATCTTCACCACTCTCTCCCCTACCATAACCCATCAGTCACCAATTCCTGTTGACTTTGCCTCTTCAATGTCACTTCTCTCCATATTCACTACCACCTCTTGTCTCAGCCATGATCATCTTTCAATTAGAGCGCAGTGGCAGCCTCGTTCTTGGTATATTAGTTTTCACACAACTCTCTCTTATCTGTGCACCTTCTCTGCCTGAAGTAGCCAGAGATGTGCTTTCCATAGTTGCATATCTGGTCATATCATTTTTCTGTTTTAAACCCCTGAAAATTTGCCATGCTAATATAATGAATATACAAGTTCCTTATCCTGATTCACAATGGCCTCTAAGACCTTTCTTTCTCATTGTCCCAGTTCTCAGCACTCCCTGGTTTTCAGTTTACATTCCAGATTACTAAATTGTTTGTCTTTTGCCTTATGCCACTTCATGATTCTCATCTCATTCTATTTGTTCATGTGTCACTCCTGCCTGGAATGTCCTTCCCTCCACTATCACATGCTCTTTCTTAAATATTTCATTCAAACATCTTCTTCTCCAGGAAGATTTCTGTAATCATCAGCCCTATCCAATTAGGGTCATTGTCCTTTCTTTGATGCTTCTGTATCCCTGTGAATCCCTGCCAATAGCTCTGTATCCCCCATTTGACCACAAACTTCTCCAGGACAAGAACTTGTCTTTTTTATTTTAGAGTCCCCAGCACTTATCTGGGCAGCTGATAAATTGCAGGTACTTGGTAATTGTTTAATGACTAAATAAATGATGATAAAGGCATGTTTGAGGAATTAATTAAATATCATGTTATCTAAAAGAAGACTCAAATGAAAGCTTTCTATCACTGGCATTTGATATAGATATTTTACAGTCTATAAAACTTTTAGTGGTTCTTGTAAAAGAGTCCCAAGAGATCTCCCTTGCCTCTTACGCCATATGAGTACACAACAAGAAATCTGCAAACCAGAAGAGGACCCTTACCTGATCATCCTGGAACAGGGATCTTGGACATCAAACCCCCAGAACTGTTGGAAATAAATATCTGTTGTTCATAAACCAAAAATATATTTTTTAATTTTCCAAAGTCAAAGTAAATGGAACTCATAATATTTCTAAATATAATGCCTACAATGATTGTTTAATGTGACTAGCCAAAATGATTCATGAGACATTTTTGTAGTCTATGTCAGAATGCTATAAACAAAAAGAAATATAGCATGCTTTTGTACAGATCTTTAAATCAATACTTTTATGTTTATTTGAAAATATTACAAACAATAATGATCAATTGATTACCACCATGTACCAGGTACTGTGCTAAATAATTACCCCCATTATTTCATTTAGATCTGGCATGTTAGTCATGTTAACTCATATAGAAAAGAAGTTTAGGGGAGCTGGGTGGCTCAGTCAGTTGAGCGACTGACTTTGACTCAGGTCATGATATCACAATTCATGAGTTCAAGCCCTGTTTTGGGCTCTGTGCTGACAGCTCAGAGCCTGGAGCCTGGTTCAGATTCTGTGTTTCCCTCTCTCCCTGCCCCTCCCCTGCTTGCACTCTTGTCTCTCTCTCTCTCTCAAAAATAAACATTAAAACTTTTTTAAAAAAATAATTATATTACAAAGGATATAAAAAATATTTGAATCAATAGCCAGATGACAAGATACACAGGGCAAGGTCTTGAACAAAGAAGCTTCTGTCCCCATGGAGTTTGGACCTGTGGTATGGTATGGTTGCTTGTGGAAGCATTCTGTTGCCCTATCTGGAAACTTTCCAAGCTTCTTTTTTTTTTTTTTTTTTTTTTTTTTTTTTGTGGAAGACTTCATTACAAAGGCATTATTGATTAAATCACTGACCATTGAATCATTGGTGACTGATTCAATCTCCAGCCCCTCTCCCCTCCACAGAAGTCAAGGGGTGGGACTGAAAGTTCCAACCCTTTACTCATGATTGGCTTCTTAGTGACCAGCCCCCCCCCCATAGGTGCTTTCCAAAAGTCATTTTATTAACATAAGCAGTTGTGATGCAAAGGGGCTTATTATGAATAACAAGACACCCATCTCACCTTGATGGTTCAAGAGGGCAAATGTTGTAACAAAATATGCTCCTAGGGCACCTGGGTGGCTCAGTCAGATAAGTGTCCAAATCCTGGTTTTGGTTCAGGTCATGATCTCACCATTCCTGAAATCAAGCCCCGTGTTGCACTATCAGTGTAGAGCCTGCTTGAGATACTCTCTCTCCCTCTCTCTCTGCCCCTCCCCACCTCATTCAAGCACTCTCTCTCTCTCTCAAAATAAATAAATAAATGTTAAAAAAAAAAAAGAAAAAAGATGCTTTCATTGATCTTATTCTCAGGAAACTCCAAGGATTTTGGATGCTATGAGTCAGGAACAATGGACTAAGATTGAATATGTATGATATATGTCATATTTAGTCATCTGAATGACCAAAGTCATCTGAATGACCAAATATATGTTTCTTATAAGTCACAATATCACACAAGGAAATTATCCATATTTAAAAAAATTTTTTTTCAACGTTTTTTATTTATTTTTGGCACAGAGAGAGACAGAGCATGAACGGGGGAGGGGCAGAGAGAGAGGGAGACACAGAATCGGAAACAGGCTCCAGGCTCTGAGCCATCAGCCCAGAGCCTGATGCGGGGCTCGAACTCACGGACCGCGAGATCGTGACCTGGCTGAAGTCGGGGAAATTATCCATATTTAAATTACACATTGTGCAGACCTTGGTAGCTTATGAGAGGTTTCCTTACTTGTAAACTAAGAACATTTTCCTAAATAATCTCATAGAGGTTCTATGATTATATAAACCTGAAGATTTTGATTTGCCATTAATATGAATCCTAGAGCATCATGATTAGTAAAGGTCAAAAGAGATGAAATTTGAGAGCTATTTGACAGAGAAAACCAGCATTCTTAATTTTGAAAACAGATGACATTTGTCTCACTTTTACACTCTAAGTATGATACTTCCTCATCCATCCTTTAAGAAACATTCAAAAATAAGCTCAACAATCAAAGGTCATGATAATGAGAGGTGAGGAAGTGCTCAGCCTAAAGACCTTCAAATTTTGTATTTGAAACCTTATAACTCTATGATTCACTTCAGACTGGTTTAGGAAATGTGAAGGTTTTTGCAAAGAGAAGCAATTATATATTTTATATTTTATCTATTTTATTCCAGCATTGTAGTCTTCTCACTCCATTTGTTCTTTGGATTTCGTTATTGAATGTTAGGTCGCACAATAAATGCATAGAAAAATTAATTTCCTGTTAACTTACTTTCAATACTAATTTTAAGTATCACAAACATTATGCAAACACCAAAAAACTTGCTTTCAAATAAGTTTATGAGTGAATTACATCTTGTTGCAGGGAATTATTAGACTATCATTTTTGAAACTTCAGGAAATTTGGTAGAACAAGTAGAGTGTTGATTCATATGAATAATGGGGCTTTAAGGTAAAAATGCAGAATAGAACAGTTGAGATTGGTTTCCCAAAAAAAGAATCCCTGGGGAGGAAAAGAATGTCCTTAAGTATCTCTTCACAGCTGTGCAAATAAAGAGGAAATAATAGACCAAAGACTAAGCCACATAATAAACTAAGCAAAAATGATTATAACCCAAGATTATAAATAAAATGTAATGTAATACTTTTTCTGGAAATATTTTTACTCTGAGAATAACTACCTCATGTTGGTAAATGACTGGATAGCTCATATGCAGATCAAGAAAATGTTAAAGAATTAAAGGATGGGCTGGAAGATACTTTCATGGCAGGAGCTTCACAGCAGATATTTTGCTTCCTGCCCCACAGCTACTAAAGAATGAAAGGCTCAAGGTGAAGGAGTAAGAAGTCACGTATTAGATTGTCTTGTTTTCTCCCCCTGACAAGGGCTATCTGCACAAGGGACTCTTTTTTATATACACAAACTTAGAGGTAAATCAACGGGCCTTGCAGCTGCCTGATAAACTCAATTTTTAGAAATTCAATACGGAGCTAATGTGTTCACTGCCCACTGTCCAAGATATCTAGCATAATACAAGGAAGGAAAAGATGTGAATCCTGTGCTCTGAATTTAGGAAGCCTGTTCAGTAACCTAGTTGGCTGGAAACAACACTTCAGAGACAGGTGACCGTGAAGAAAGAGCAGCCTTGAAAACAAATGCAAGGCACCTCACCCAAAGAAAAACAAACCCTTTCAGAGCAAAGAGAGCAAATATGGAGAGTGAACAGGTAACAAAGAAAGGGAGGAAGGAGCAGGGCAAGGGGGACCATCCTCAGGCAACAACTGATTCCCAACAACTGTAACATTGGGAACAATGTTACATTCTAGAAGGGACTTTTACATTATGCTGTTCTCACCAAGAATCATCATACAATATATAACATATGATATAAAGATACAGCTCACAGCAAAAGGCAGTTTAAAATGAAGATTTAAGATGAACAATCAGCTTATCTCTACTTTCATCTGTCTAGCAGAAATATTCAGATTTTTAAAACAATTGTCAACCATGTGCTGTAAGCCAGGCATTTTCTCTTATGCTATATCATTTGTTTTAATTTGATACTCTCAACAACCTTATGAGCTAATTATAATGGTCCTTTTTTTTTAGATGAGGGGGCAAAAGGAGACACCATGCAGAGCCTTCTCCCTTCATCTTGAAAGCCCCTTCACTTTCTAAAGCCCTCTTAGAAAACAGGTTTGAAACATTTTGTTGCTATACTAGGCTTAGATTTGTTAGGAAGGAAAAATATTTCTACTTTGATTGGTTCTTTGACTGGTCTAATAATCAAATTAACATAAAACAGATTAACAGGAGAATAATTAATTTAATTACCAATGCATGGGGCCGTCTGATAATATGAGATCCAAAGCAAGCCTGGCAATTGAGGCTTGTATGACATTTTGAGCTAAGGAATGGGAAAGGAGCTGGGGTTGCAAAAGGGAGGCTGGTGATTCACAGGATAAGAAGAGTAGGTGTTTGGGAATTAGATGTTTGTCCTGCTGTACAAATAGGTCATTCACATAAAAAAGTTATCTTTTAGTAATAGTACTCTTTCTGCACCAGGTCCCCTATCTCAATTCCTTCAGATAGCTGAAGGGAGAGGTAAAATTTTCTCCTGGATCTGCTGGATCTTGATTGCCTTCAGCTTGAAATAGTCCACATGCCAAAGTGACGCATTTTGAGACTTGTTCTGAACCCCTTCAGATTTAAGCATTGTTCTGGGAAGATGCCACAACTGACCAGACCACGGAATTCTAAACAGGAATCAAAACTGATGAGATTTTGTTCAATGACAAGAAGCTCACTCTAACCCATGCCTGGGTTTAATCCATGAGCATCCTCGAGAACTTCATCCATCACTACACAACCGAAGTCTCCCACTTCAGTATGCAGTGACTCTAGGCTGGAAATTTGTTCTTGTCTCTCCTCATTCAAGTTATCTTGCCCTTCATGACACTGTTTTGGGCTTTTCAAGATAATTTCTTCATAGGGGTGGAGTTAAGATGGTGGAGAAGTAGGGGGACTGGGAATTTCCTTGTCCCTCAAACATAGCTGACTTTAATAAAGGTCAGATCACTTGGAACACCCAGGCAATCAATCTGTGGAGTGACAGAAGGATCTCCACCGTTGGAGGGAGACAGCTTGTCAGAATCAAGAGAGCAGCATAGCCACCTCCAGTGGAGGTGAGACACACTTACACTCAACCCTGCTCCTCTAGGCCTGGCAACTGTTTACCTACTGAAGCAAGACTGACTGGCTCAATACAACTAGCCTCTCCTCCAGACCAGCACAGCCACTGGGCCCAGGCACCAACAGACAGCTGGGTTTTTTTTTTTCTTTTCTTCTTGAATCAGGCTCACAGTTTCTGATTTGTTTTTGGTCAATTCGTGTGTGTGTGTGTGTGCGTGTGTGTGTGTGTAATTCTTGTTGTTTGATCAAGCATTTTTATTGTATTCCTTTTACACATAAAAAATTCCTTTTTTATTTATTCTCTATTTCCCTTTCTCTTCCTCTGGATTTAGCTTTATAGTTTTGTGATTCTCTGCTTGGTTTTTTCTCCCCTTTCATTTTTCTCTTTTTATGGGATCAGGTCCACCTCCTTTCCTTTTTTTTTTCCCCAGAATTACTCAACAAAAAAATCAAAGCACACCTGGTGAAAGGTCCAAACATGCCACCACTACAAGCAAGGAGGAACTTTGCAGAGGACTGACCAGTGGGATAGAGCAGCCAAACCTCAACAACAGAGTGCACACAGTATACTCCAAAAACACTTCCTGAAGGGCCAGGCCCTAGACAGTGTATGACCCCTTTTTAATATAGTAATATTCACAGATGCAGGACACATAACAAGCTTGTAAAACATGCAAAACACAGAAACTTAGACAAAATTATAAAACAGAGGAATTCTCCCCAAAAGAAAATTCAGGAAGGAATCACAGCCAGAGAATTGCTCAAAACAAATATAAACAATATAGCTGTGCTTGAAAACAGCATAGAAGACACCAGAGAATCTCTTGCTGCAGAGATTGAAGCCCTAAGAACTAGTCATAATGAATTTTAAAAAAATGTCACCCAGTGACAGTGAGGGTGGAAGAAGCAGAGGAGAGAAGAGATGAAATAGAGGATAAAATTATGGAAAATAATGATGCTGAAAAAGAAATTAAATTACTTGATTGGAAGAGGAGAACTGGAGAACTAACTGATTGCATGAAATGAAACAATATCCGTATCAGGAGTTCCAAAAGAAGAAGAGCAAGAGAAAGGGGAGAAGGTTTACTGGAACAAATTATAGCTGAGAACAGGCATCCAAGTCCAAGAGGCACCAAGAACTCCTTTTAAAATAAACAAAAACAAGTCAACATCATGATATGTCATAGTGAAACTTGCAAAATACAAAGATAAAGAGAAATTCTGAAAGCAGCTAGGGACAAGTGGTCTTTAACCTACAGGAGTAGATATATAAGGTTAGTAGCAGACCTGTTCCCTGAAACTTGGCAGGCCAGAAGGGAGTGGCAGGAAATAGTCAATGTGCTGAATAGGAAAAATATGCAGCCAAGAATCCTTTATCCAGCAAGACTGTCATTCAGAATAGAAGGAGAAGTAAAGGCTTTCCCAGATAAACAAAAACTCAAGGAGTTCATGACCACTAAACCAGCCCTGCAAGAGATCCTAAGGGGGTTTCTGTGAGGGGAAAGCAGCATAGACTACAAAGGACCAGAGACATCACAAGAAACATTAAATCTACAATGAAAACACAATGACACTAAACTCATACCTTTCAATAATCACTCTGAATGTAAATGGACTAACTGCCCCAATCAAAACATATAGGGTATCAGAATTGATTTTTTTTAAAAAAATACATCTATATGCTGCCTACAAGAGACTCATTTGAGACCAGAGGACACCTGAAGATTGAAAATGAGTGGATGGAGAGCCATCTATCATGCTAATGGACATCAAAAGAAAGCCAGAGTAGACATACTTATATCAGACAAAGATGCAGATTTTAAAACAAAGACTAGGTTTTAAAACAAAGACTGTAACAAGAGATGAAGAAAGTCATTATCTCATAATTAAGGGGTCTATCCATCAAGAAGGGCTAACAATTATAAATATTTATGCCCCCAATGTGGAAAACCCACATATATAAATCAATTAATCACAAATATAAGCAAACTTTTGGACAATAATAGTGTAATTGTAGGAGACTTTAATATTCCACTTACAACAATGGACAGATCATCTAAGCAGAAAATCAGTAAGGAAACAATGGCTCTGAATGACACAATGGACCACATAGACTTAACAGATATATTCAGAATATTTCATCCTAAAGCAACAGAATATACATTCTTCTTGAAGACACAAGGAGCATTCTCTGAAACACATCAAATTTTGGATCAGAAAACAGCCCTCAACAGGTACAAAAAGATTGAGATCATACCATGCATATATTCAGATCACAACATTGTGAAAATTGAGATCCACTACAGGAAAAGATTTGGAAAACCCCAAATACATGGAGGTTAAAGAACACCCTACTAAAGAATAAATGGTTTAAACAGGAAATTAAAGAAGAAATTTAAAAACACATGGAAAGGGGCGCCTGGGTGGCTCAGCCGATTAAGCGGCCGACTTCGGCTCAGGTCACGATCTCGAGGTCCGTGAGTTCGAGCCCCGCATCGGGCTCTGTGCTGACCGCTCAGAGCCTGGAGCCTGTCCGTGAGTTCGAGCCCCGCATCGGGCTCTGTGCTGACCGCTCAGAGCCTGGAGCCTGTTTCAGATTCTGTGTCTCCCTCTCTCTTTGTCCCTCTCCTGTTCATGCTCTGTCTCTCTCTGTCTCAAAAATAAATAAACGTTAAAAAAAATTTTTTTTTTAAAAACACATGGAAGCATATGAAAATGAAGACGTGACAGTCCAAACCCTTTAGGATGCAGCAAAGGCAGTCCTAAGAGGAAAAATATACTGCAATTCAGGTCTACCTCAAGAAGCAGGAAAGGTCCCAAGTCCACAACCTAACCTTACACCTAAAGGAGCTAGAACAGGAGCAGCAAATAAAGCATAAAGTCAGTAGAAGGAAATAATAAAGAATAGAGCAGAAATAAATAATATAGAATCCAAACAGCAGTAGAAGAGATCAATGAAACTAAGAGGTGGCTTTTTGAAAGAATAAACAAAGTTGATAAACCCCTAGCTGGACTTCTCAAAAAGAAAGAGGACCCAAATAGATAAAATCATGAATGAAAGAGGAGAGATCACAACCAACACCAAAGAAATACATAGAATTATGAGAATACTATAAAAAAAATTATATGCCACCAGTATGGACAATCTGGAAGAAATGGAAAAATTCCTAGACATTCACACACTACCAAAACTCAAACAGGAAGAAACAGAAAATTTTAACAGACCATAACCAGCTAAGAAATTGAATTTGTTAGCAAAAATCTCCCAAGAAATAAAAGTCCTGGGCCAGATGACTTCCCAGGGGAATTCTATTAGACATTTAAATAAGAGTTAATACCTATTCTTCTAAAACTGTTCCAAAAAATAGAAATGCAAGGAAAGCTTCCAAACTCATTCTGTGAAATCAGCATTACCTTGATTCCAAAACCAGACCAAGACCCCACTAACAAGGAAAATTATAGGCAAATATCTATGATGAACCCAGATGTAAAAATTCTCACCAAGACACCAGCAAATTGAATTCACAGTACATTAAAAGAATTATTCATCATGATCAAGTGGGATTCATTCCTGGGCTGCCAGTCTGGCTCAATATTTGCAAATCAATCATCATGACACACCACATTAATAGAAAAAAGAACCATATGATCTTGTCAATAAATGCAGAAAAATCATTTGACAAGATACAGCATCATTTCTTGATAAAAACCCTCAAGAAAGTTGTGCTGGAAGGAACATACCTTAATATCATAAAAGCCATATATGAAAGGCCCACAGCTAATATCATCCTCAATGGGGAAAACCTGAGAGCTATCCCCCTAATATCAAGAGTGCAACAGAGATGTCCACTCTCATCACTGTTCAACATAGTGTTGGAAGTCTTAGTCTCAACAATCAGACAGCAAAAATGAAATAAAAGGCATCCAAATTGGCAAAGAAGTCAAACTTTCACTCTTTGCAGTGACATGATACTTTACATGGAAAACCTGAAAGACTCCATCAAAAAACTGCTAGAGCTGATACATGAATTCAGCAAAGTCGCAGGATATAAAATCAATGTCAGAAATTGGTTGTATTTCTATATGCCAATAATGAAGCAATAGAAAGAGATACCAAGGAATCAATCCCATTTACAATTGCACCAAAAGCCATAAAATACCTAGGAATAAACCTAACCAAAAATATAAAAGATCTGTACACTGAAAACTATAGAAAGCTTATGAAAGAAATTGAAAAAGACACAAAGAGATGGAAAAACATTCCATGCTCATGGATCGGTGTTAAAATATCAATACTACAGAAAGCAATCTACACATTCAATGTAATCCTAATCAAAATAACACCAGCATTCTTCACAGAGCTAGAACAAACAATACAAAATTTGTATGGAACCACAAAAGACCCCAAATAACAGAAGTAATGTTGAAAAAGAAATCCAAAGCTGGAGGCATCATAATCCCAGACTTTAACCTGAATTACAAAGCTATAATCATCAAGACAGTGTGGTATTGGCACAAAGACAGACAGATCAGTGGAACAGAGCAGAGAACCCAGAAATAGACTCATAAATATATGGCCATCTAATCTTCTACAAAGTGGGAAAGAATATCTAATGGAAAAACAGTCTCTAGCAAATGATGCTGGGAGAATGGGACAGCAACATGCAGAAGAATGAACCTGGACCACTTTATTACACCATACACAAAAATAAATTCAAAATGGATATAAAACCTAAATGTGAGACAGGAAACCATCAAAATCCTACTGGAGAAAACAGGCAACAACCCCTTTGACCTTGGCTGCAGCAACTTCATACTTGACATGTATCAGGAGGCAAGGGAAGCAAAAGCAAAAATGAACTATTGGGACCTCATCAAGATAAAAAGCTTCTGCACAGCAAAGGAAACAATCAACAAAACTAAAAAGCAGCCTATGAATGGGAGAAGATACTTGTAAATTACATACAGAATAAAAGGTTAGTATCAAAAATCTATAAAGAACTTATCGAACTCAACACACAAAAACAATCCAGTGAAGAAATGGGCAGAAGACATGAATAGAAACTTTCCTAAAGAAGACATCCAGATGGCTAACAGACATATGAAAAGATGCTCAACATCATCCATCATCAGGGAAGTACAAATCAAAACCACAATGAGATATCACCTCACACAAGTCAGAATGGCTAAATTTAACAACTCAAGAAACCACAGATGCTGGTGAGAATGTGGAGAAAGAGGAACCGTTTTTGTGCTGTTGGTGGTAATGCAAACTGATGCAATCACTCTGGAAAACAGTATGGAGATTCCTCCGGAAATTAAAAGTGGAACTACCCTATGACCCAGCAATTATACTGCTAGAAATTTATTCAAATGATAAAAAAATGCCAATTCAAAGGGGCACAGGCACCTCAATGTTTATAGCAACACTATCAACAAAATCCAAATCATGGAAAGAGCCCAAATGTCCATCAACTGATAAATGGATAAAGAAGATGTGGTATATATATATACAATGAAATACTACTCAGCGATGAAAAAGAATAAAATCTTGCCACTTGCAACAGTGTGGATGTAACTGGGGGATATTATGTTAAACAAAATAAGTCAGTCAGAGAAAGACAGATATCATATGATTTCACTCATATGTGGAATTTGAGAAACTCAACAAATGAACGTAGGGGAAGGGAAGGAAAAATAAGATAAAAACAGAGAGGGAGGCAAACCATAAGAGACTCTTAAATACAGAGAACAAACTGGAGTGCTGGAGGAGGGGGTAGGAATGGGGTTAAATGGGTGACAGGCATTAAGGAGGGCACTTTTCAGGATGACCACTGGGTGTCATATGTAAGAGATGAATCACTGGGTTCTACTCCTGAAGCCGAGACTACACTGTGTGTTAACTAACTTAAAAATAAATTAATTTAAAAAAAAATAATTTCCTCACTTTGTTGAACCCAATAATTCATGGGCGGTCTAATGGACCCAATATTTTATAATTACATTTCACACCACTCAGGTGTACAAAATTGTAATTTTATTGTTTTTTGACTAAATTTACTTTCTAATTGCATACTTACTATGTCTGATGCAACAATTTAATCTGGTTAATTGCAGATAGATTCGATCAATTCACTGTTTTCTCCACCATTTCAGACTTACACTCTGAGGATTAATGGCTCAGCCCCACCTCACCCTTATCACCATTCCCTCTCAGAGTAGCATCTAAAGGCCAGAAGATGTCAAGGGACTGATGACAAAGGAATGTTTGTCCACAGCTCTTAGCTGGCACCTACTGACATCTCTGGTCCCTCTGATCTTTGATCATTGCCTCTGTCCCCATTGTTCCCACTATGACTTCAGTTGTCAGGGTGCAGGATGCATATGTATGATTTTGTTTCCCACTCAGTTTCTTGCAACATATTTTGCTTTCACTGAGAAAATCAGCAGTAATCTCCCATAATGTCCCCACAGAGTGATCTTAGAAGATGATCATATGCTCCCTGATCCATTAGGAACCTATGGAAGTGCTCACCTTTCCTGAAATCATCAGGCTGCACGTGCCAGGCTATACCTTCCCATACCCACAGTGAACCAGCTACCCCACTTCTTGACTCCACCTCTCTCTTGGTCTCAAGGACTTCCATTCATACTTAAAAGTGTTGTTACCAGAAAAGGCAAGCCAAATCTGGTGATGAAATCTCTTGGCATTCCTTCAAAATGCTATTATTACCACCATTCTCAATTCGATATAATTTTCTAGCTGACATGTATAGTAAAAGCTATGGAATGAGCATGCCGTTTTCAGTACCTTTTGTCTTAGATGGCTTTGCCACTCTAGTGACTCATCAGGACAAATGCTGGATTTATTCTTGGCCTCTATAAGGCCCACCACAGGTCAGTTCCCTCCATCCCCCAGGTTGCTCTGATCCTTGGTGGGAAACAGGCCAATCATGAGCATCTAGCTCATCTCCATCTTCTCATCACTTTGAATCCACAGAGAGAGAGTCATCTGGACAGAATCTTAATGGATCACTTACAACAGAGAAACTAAACTACCCAGCTCTCAGTTGAACACACATCATGTCTGTTCATGCCTGCAGCACCCTGAATGCAAAAATTTGAAGTGCCTGGACATGATCAGCTTGTTTTCTGATGAATAATTATGTATGAATCCTTGCTATAATAGCTATTGAGAGTTTTCTGTGTCAAGTTCTTCCATATTTTATTATACCTAACACCTACAATGACAGATGAAACAATATTTGACAGTATAAGAAACCTGAATTTACCTTAGATGAGAAACTCAAACTCAGAGAATTTTGCCACATGTTTGAGGTCTCAGGGCTGGCAAGCATCAGGATGGGGATTTGAACTATCTGGCCATGGTTTCCCCACTGCAGCATTTGGACCTCAGGGAGACCAGTTTTCCCTTGATCGTTTTGTATTATTGCTTTAATTTTTTTTCGGAACATATTCAGTCCTTGACCTTCTTGTTTTTTAAAAAAATTTTTTCAAGTGATTTCTATACCAAACATGGGGCTTGAATTTATAACCCTGAGATCAAGAGTCACATGTTCTACTGACTGAGCCAGCCAGGAACCCCTCAGTCTTTGACCTCCTATGTCATGTTTTAGAAATGGTTTCAGTTACCCTGGAAAGTAAGAGAAGATCAGAAGAGGCCACTCAGTGGGCTCAGGGCTCTACCCCATTTCAATATGAATACTACTCTTTTACTTGATTTATTTATTAACTTCCCACATATTTCATATGAGAAGAAGTTTCCATTATTTTAAGGGGAAAAAAAGTCATGGATAGTATAAATAAGGGAAAATGACAGGTGATTCAAAACCTTTATGATCAATGTTTTCTAATTCTTTTATTCCAAAGTCTAACAGTGAACCAATAACAAAGAGCTGCCTTAAAAATCAGTATTTTGAAACTCCTCTCTATTTTCAACCCTAGTAGAGATCATTAAAAAAGCAAGAAATTTAAGGGAGCAGAGGAAAAACAAACACTTGCAGAGGTAGCTCGAGTCACAGAATAGTGACGTGTAATTTAATTTATCCAAAAGAGTAGAAAATTCCCACCTGGTTCATCCAAGACTGTTGAAAGCTGAGAGTGACCAAACATATAAACTGTGCTTTCCAGGTCAAACGAATCCTGAAGTTTTTAAATCACCATAAATAACCAGAAAATAGTACTTCTCTGGCTCTTGCCAGGCTCTGTTGAGAACACCAGCCTGCTTACACCCAACTGCCACTCTGAGAGGCAGCAGGCCTTGCCTAGAGTCCCAGGGTTCTGCATGCCTGGTGTGGGCATTGACATTTGCCCAAACCTGCCTGCTGCCTCAGGTTCCTTGACTCTAGGCCCTGCCACTGGGAGTTATGCTGCTAGTTTCCATGATGTTCACACACCAGTGACATCCGCTGAGTGCCACTGCAGTCACCTGCCCTCTGAGACTGAAGCCTGGAAGCGACACCACCTCCCATCCCACTGCTTCTTTCTGCAGGAATCACCAGCCCAGTGCTACCAACACCTAGTCTACCCCAGAGGAAGGAACTCTTGGGTCTGACTTGTTCTTTTCTTTCCACCTCCTTATCCTAGGCATGGGCACCTACAAGGATATGAAGGATCAGAGGAAGTGACAGACACCTGACTCCGAATTTTATGAAGTCTACAAGAAGATTAGGTTAAAAGAAAATAATCCTACAAAATTCAATGGACTCTACAGAGCCAATTAATACTTTGACACATAGAGGCTATATATATATATATATATATACAGTAATGGGGGACATAGACTCTGTAGTTAGACTGTCGAAGCACAAATCCCATGTCTGCCACTTAGCGGATAAGTGAGTCAGACAAGTTACTTTTCTTCTCTCTGCCTCCATGTTCTCATCCTTACAATGGAGACAATGATGGTACCTGCCTCCTAGGGTTCTTACAATGGTTAAATGGGTTTCTACATGACAGGGGCTTAGAATAGTACCTTGTACATGGTAAGAGTCTTAGTAAGTCTTCCTTTAGGGAACATGGCTGGAGGCAGGAGTAATTATAAATGCACAATAAATGTTTGCATGCACATAACTTAGAAATAATATGTAGTTAAATTATGGTTCAAGCCTGGTGTTAACCACTCAATCCTGCTTCCTAGGTTTGATGCCCTTAGACAGGAGTGCCTGGGATAAAAAAGTATTTGGGTAGTTGCTGGTTCCTCCTTTTCAATTATACTGTGCTGTTTTCTGAGCTATGAATAATCACAGGTAATCATACATCTTCTAATCTTTAGGAATAATTCATGTTAGTCTATGATGTGTTCTACCCCATTCTGGTCACTCTCATATTGAGCCTTGGAGTTCTCAGTCTCTTAATAAGCAGAGTTCTATATTTGAAGTACAGAACATTTATACTCAAATGCACAATATACCAGCTTTGGTTGTTTTTGTTCTTAACAGCGAATGCACAAGGCCCAACATTGGTGAACTGCTTCTTTCCATCATGACTTCCTATCAGTGCATTAGAATGTGAACACACTTTGCTGTCTACTGCCTATAAAATATGCCCCACAGCTCTGGCAGGTGGATTTGATAGAACTGCTAGTTCTAATGGAAAGAGTAGCAGATCAGGGTGGAGAAAATTCCTTCAGAAGTTGTTTTAAACCAGCCACTACCAAACATCTTTCCTACTTGCCTGTCCAAGACCTCACATGGATTTTTTTTAGGTACTACTATATTTATGTTACCTGTTTGCACAACCTGGAGATTTGCTTCTTAATTGTTGGTTGTCCAGTGGGATACAGATTTTGTATTGTGCTAACCTGTGCCTTCAATTTTTTAAAAAAGGGGAAATATAACTTAGCATTAAAATCAGAAAGAGACCATCGTATAAGTATTAATAACTACAAATGAGTTGAACTGAGTTGAATTAAAACTTTAAACTATATGATTAGATTGAATAGCCCAGAGAGTACAGCAAATGTTCTAGTCATTATGTGTTACAGCTATGGATGATGGAGGGATGCACTCATACACATGAGCAGCACTGACCAGAATCTGGGCCCCTTCTGCTTTTCCCTGGCACTCATACTTTTGAGGCCTTTGTATGACATCTTAGCCTCCTGACCCTTAAATAATTCCACTGATAGTGACTTTAGTCAGGAGTTTGTGTGTGTGTGTGTGTGTGTGTGTGTGTGTGTGTATGTGTGTGTGTACGCATGCACATATGTACAAGTGTGTGTACTGGAATTAGAGACACCCCAACAGTATAATCTTCCCAGCCCTAGAACCCAAGGTGGGACAGTTACTAAAGAGAAGGCTTCTGTGAGTTTTTACATGTGCACCTATTTTCTCAGGAGACTACACCATGATTGCGAACTGCAGTCAGCTTATTGGTTAAAATATATTCCCACGACTCATTACACTTGGCACCTGTGAGATGCATTTGCTGAGGGGTGTGCTGGATACTGTGACTTGGCAAAAGATTGACAAGTCTTGGCTTGTGTTACAATTCATAAATGATAAATAGAGAACTGTCTTTTTCATTAAAGCATCAGAAGTAGGTCTAAATACGTTTGGGAAAATTGATTCATTCAATCCACAAATATCTATTACCTGCAAACTGTTCCAAGCCAGAGCCACAAAATGAAGGCACATCCTTGAAAGTCATAGGTATATTTATGAATGTACCCCCAGTGCCTAATACCATATCTGGTGCTTTGTAGCCACTCAAAAGATTTATTGAACAAAAAAATCAATGAGGACACTGCTCTTCCTCTTCATGCAGCTTAGAGTCTACTGCTCAATAAAGATAATTAAACAAGCAGTGCCAATGCTGAGTGGAAAATACCAGGATAAGGGAGCTCAGAGGTTGGACAAAGGGACTTGTCTCCTGCAGGGAACTGTGTTGAGGGTGTGCAGGAATCAGCCAAGGGGAGAAGGAAAAAGGAACACAAGATGTTCTAGACAGGCAAAGGTCTGGAAGGAAGAAACTGAGAACACAGTTCCAACTGAGAGAAAAAAGTGGGGCCATGTGACAAAAACACAAAGCACAGGGAAGAGTGGAAAGACATGACGGTGAAGAGATAAGCAAAAACCAAGTTGTGAAGAACATTGCCAGTCATTTATGGAATTCTGAGGTTTGGACAGACTTTACTAGGTTTTTGGAATTGGCTGGTATGTGGCCACAAGAGTGAGTGGTTTGAAGACATGAAGGCAAAATTTACTGGAGATGGAGCTGGCTTCCATTACTAGTGGAAAGGCAGAAACAAATGGATATGGTGAAGAATCATAGTTCTCATTAGACATTAGATGCTCTGTCTGCTGGGTCTAATCCCAGAATGCCTCCAAACTCCCCTCCTGCTCCTCAGTGGTTCTGGGATCTCAGGACAGCACACCACAGTCTGACAAGAGAAAATCAAGTCAGAGGGCAGTTGTGAATTTCCCAAAGCACCATCTAGCCAAGTACCTCTGGAGGGACCACAACAATATACCCTTGGCAACTGAAGCCCTCTCACACACTCACACATAAACCTTCTCAGCTTCGAATTCTAAGAAGGAAGAGAATAAAGAAGAGACAGAAACACTTATGAGCAAGAATAAAATGTTTGTTAGGCAGAACCATAAACCCTTCCATCCCCCTTTTGTCCTGGCATCCCAGTTATTGGCTCTCCCCAGTCCCGTCCAGCCAGCATCTGGTTCAGGCTGGTGGGAGCTCAGGCCATGACAGATGTGTCCTGCATGCTGGCCCTTTCCCTTTTGGCTTTGACTCTCCCAATTCCATTTATTGCTAGAGTCATAATAGACCATGAGACCCTTTAGGGAAAGAACTGCCATTTATTCATTATTGTGTTCCCAGTGTTGGGAGCTTGATAATTGTTTAGTCCATAAATGAATGAATGTGGGGTCTTAGGAAACAATGACTTACCCAAAAGAAGTGACATTAATGCAGGAACTCCAGCACTCCAAAAGAACACTGGGAGGATATTTGGATGAGATGCTAGCAGTCTTCAAGTGTACTTCACACAGGCTCATAAAGGAAGTCTTGAAAGAGGTGCTCTTTTTAAGCCACTAGTGCATCCAGCAGCCACCCTTGACATGATGGAGGATGGAGTGGCCCCACAAGTTCACGAAGGGTCGTCTTCCTATTATGTATATCTGGGCAGTGAAGGGCTTGAGGAGCCTGTGCCGTTGTGCTCACAGAAAGAGGGTTTGGAGTAGGCCGAGTGCCACTCTCCCATATGACCCTGCTGATAAGATGCTGCTGCTTCTAGGCTACAACACATAACATAGCAATGCCCAACAGTTAGCCACAAGGTGCCATTTTGAATGTAAAACTGAGCTGACTGATTCCATATCAGCTTCTACAGAACCATGGGTCTAAACCAAAATTTTACAGCTACCTCCAGCATCTGAACTTACCAGTCACTCTTATCCACCTCCCATCCCCGTTCCACCCTGTCTCCCACACACAGAGGGTGGCATGGTGCAGGAATGCAGAGTCCCATGAAGGAGCATGGAGCCAAACTGGGCCCATGTGAAGTGCAGGAGGAACCCAAAGCAAGCAAAGACATTCCAGGACTTACAACAAAAAAATGCAGTAATTTTTTTGGAAGCCTCTAACTTTGAATTGAGAGACAATTACCTACTAGGTGTACAATCTTAGACAACATAATTTTTTGAGCTTCAGTCTCAAAATTAATGAGGTTAAATTGAGAATGATAATATTTATTTGTTATGGTGGTTAGAGGAGTAAATGAGATACTCCTTTCCAAATACATAGAACATTGCAGTTTGCATTATATATATATATATATATATATATATATATATATACTCAAAAATGAGTAGTTTTTAAGCTTGGGGAAGAATTCTGACCTGGGGTTACTTTAACTCATTAACTGACTAGTCAGAGAGTTAGATAGAAGACAGAAAAAAATTTGAGATATGTTCACTGCCACCTACTGGCAGAAAAAAAAGTTTGACCATTAACTTTGAAAGGCCACCAAATGCTGAATAGATGAACGGATGCCTCAGGGACTCTGCTCATCTCCTGTGACTTGGGTTATGGTCTTTGACAAATTGCTTTGCATTCTCTAATTAAGAGTGAAGATAATAAAGATGATAAAACAATGATCAAGGTGCCAGCATGAGGTAAGACTCCCATGCCTCCTTAATGTTGCAAAGGCTCTTGTCCTTGGTGTGGCCATGTCCTTGTAAGTAGAACCACAGTTGGAACCTGATGCTGGATTCTGGGCAATCTCTTGCCTTTCTATTTTGCATAGAAGTCAGATCCTGCTATCCCTGAAGTGTAGCCCAAATAAATTGCTCATTCAAGTATCTATCACTACTTCTTCCCCCAAATCCACAGAAATGACAGTAAAAAAAAAAAAAAAAGTATAAAAGGGAATGAAGTCATAAGAGCACTGAGAACAGGATGGGAGATGTCAGAGGACTAAAACTTGTGATGAATTCAGGGAGCTGGAAGGTGGATGGGTCATATTGACAGATAGACTAAGGAGTACCATAACCCAAGACACACAGGAGAGAAACCTGGAATGGAGCCTACCAGTTTTTCCACAGAGGAGTCCACCAGGGTCAGCAGGATGGAAGGTAGGATGGGAGAAAGGAAGAAATTGAGGTGATCCATATAAGAATTATCTGTAGATCAATGGCATGGCATACAAATTGCACCACTGAGAGTGCCTTCAAAGTGAATGTAAAGTAATACTCCTTAAAGCATCCAGGAGGTCACCCAGGAGGAGTTAGTTTCTCAGACTGGGGATCAGAATTCCAGAACAATCCTCTCCCATTTTAGCTCAGCTGGGTGGGAGATGTGCCATAGCTATTTGCCCTCTCACACCCTTCAAGTAACTTCTGACAATTTATGTGCCCCACCCACACACAGAGAGCCACTCAATGACTCTTTTTCATTTAGGAAAACATCAAGGAATCCTATCCAAGAACTAAACCAATCACACCCACTCCTTCACTTATATGTATGAATGGAAAATGTAGGTTCACAAAGCATTGGAGAGGAATGAGCCATACAAATGGAAAGGAGCAAGATCAATAGAATCATTAACTTCTGAAAAAAAACAAGTGATTCAAGTAAGAGGACAGATTTTTTTAATTGAATTTATCTTTATAAAGATTAGACAAGGTATGGATCCGTGACTTCAAAAACAGTTTGCTATGAAAGCAAGCCAATGAAAAGATAAATAAGAAGTCATAGAAATAAAATATACAATTGCCAAATTAAAAATTCAATAGAAGACATGGAGGAAAAAAGAAAAAGTTGAAGAAGTCTTCCAGAATACATAACAAAAAGACAAAAGGAGGAAGACAATATGAAAAGAAAGATTAAGATACATAGAGGATTAATCCAGATAGACCAACATCTGACTAATAAGAGCTACAAAAAGAGTTACAGAGAAATAAGGAAAAGACAAAAAATAATTAGAAATAATAGAAGATAATTTCTCAGAGTTGAATGAAAACATTTGTAATGGAAATCTGACTTTCCTGATTATCTTTCCTTCATGTCTAATTGAACATGATAACTAAAGCTCCAACAGTCATCTCAGACCATGGATCTACCTTGAGAATGATACAGACTTGATTCTTTATGGCTCCCTAGAGTTCCAGTGTAGATTTGAAATGCTTACCTCAGGCTTTTTTTCTGTAAAGGAGAAATAAAGTTTCATCTTAACTAGGTCCCTGGTGTTTGCAGATGTTCTGTTGTATGCAATGAACCAAATTTAAATTCTGTACTGTCCAATATGGTAGTCACTAACCACATGTGGTTTTTAAATGTAAATATAAATTAAATGAAAAATTAAGGTCCTCAGTCACACCAGCCACATTTTAATTGTTCAATTGCCACATGTAGCTAGTGGCTACTGTAGAGGACAGAGGAGATATAAAACATTTCCATCATTGTGGAAAGTTCTGTTGGATAGTGCTGCCCTAACTGATGCAAGTCCCTTCCCACAGAGATTCTTATGTTCTGGTAAAGGACATAAATCCTGCCTACTCTCTGAAGTTCCTGGCAGAATGTGTGCCATAGTATGTGATCAAAATGGATCCATTGAAGAAGAGGCACTTGAGATGCACATTAAATAAAGCTCACATAGATGTAGAGAGGGTTTTCCAAGCATATTGAGCAGCCTTAACAAAATCTGGAAGCAGAAAGCCACAAGTCATATTCAGAGTAGTCTCAATTTATTAACATGTAAGATGATAGGAAGATTAGATAATATTTTGGAGTTCAATGAAGGTTAAGGTGAGGATTGAGTACTTAATTAGGCAAGTATTGGGTTTTTGAAGGTTTCTGAATAGAAAGAATTATACTAACAGAACAGCACTTTAGGAGAGGTCAGCACAGGAAGAGACTAGAGGTAATTTAGGTGTTAATACAAAAATCCAAACTTAAAGGTAAAATCATAGGCCCCTTTTTATGGTAGTGGGGATGGAAAGAAGGAATTAAGGCATTGACGTTTTGTCAGTAGATTCTACAGGATTTTCCAAATGACTATATAGAGAGGTCAAGGGAGAGAAAGGAGCCAAAGATGATGCCAAGGTCTCTGGACTTAGGGACCAGGGAAATGGTTTTGCCAATATGGAGGAGAGGTGGAAAGAGGAGCTTATGAGGCAGATGTAGAGATGCCTAGTGTGCATTTCCCCCCAAACTTGCAGAAATTTAGAAGAGAAGTTAAGGCTAGAGATAAAGGATTTGGAGGCCATATCCTCAGAGATAAAAATCAAAACCACAGAAGTTGATGAGACCACTTAAAAAACATATAAGTTAAAAGGAGAAAAAATTCTAAAGATACAATCTTAAGGCAGGGCTAACTGTGGAAAATGGAAGAGATCAGAAAGAATGTAAGGACACTGGCACAAAGAAGTGGCCCAGAACAGGAGAGGGAGCATTTATTAGGGAGGCTAATGAAGGAAGCTTTAAGAAGCAGAAGATAGTTTTAAAGGTTGCAAAAGAGGTAAAGAGGGTAGAGACTGAGAAAGGTGTTTGAAATTGATGAGCAGTACTTCAGCAGGGTGCTGTGAGCCGACAACACACTGTCAGGCCCTGCAGTCCTCAGACAGAAAGGAAAAGTAGGCTGGGGTGTCTGGGTGGCTCAGTCTTGATTTTGGCTCAGGTCAGGATCTCACAGTTCATGAGTTCGAGCCCGGCATCAGGCTCCATGCAGACGGCTTGCTTGCGATTCTCTCTCACTCCTTCTCTCCCTCCCTCTCTCTCTCAAAATAAATAACTAAACTTAAAAAAAGAAAAGAATTTTAAAAAATAGCCCAAGATTTAAAAAAGAAAAAGAAAAGAAAAAAGAAACGAAAAGTAGTTTAGTGGTAAAAGCAGAGGACAAAAATAGAGAACTAGCTTAAGAAGTTATCACGTTTCTGTTGGGAGATTTCTAAGGGTCTTTTTATAGGTTCCTGCTTTCAATTCTGCTGATATGATTGAGGCATGCTCTAGTGTAATGCAAAGAAGGGTCAAGCCTCTCTTCTTTATACATCAATCAACACATAAGAATGTCATTCTCTACCTAAAATGCATATCATGGGTAAGGACAAAGCCAATATGTGGAAAACATGTAGTCAAGTCTTTTTTTTTTTTTAACTTGACTTAAAAGTGTATTTGTTCTTCAAGTAAGGGTAGTGATGCCAAACAAACAAGCAAAAAACAAAAAACAAAAAAACCAGGAAGGGGGGTGAAGAAAGAGGGATCGGACAGACACAGAGCAAATTGTGATCTGAAAGATATCAGGAAAAGGACAATAAGAGTTAACCCTCAATATAGAGGTCAAAAACTCTAAACATAATTTCATTGGATACTGAGAGAGGAACCAACATAATGTCAGAAGACAGTAGCAATAATTGGCAAACTAGAATCTGAGTACATTTTTGTAAAACTTGGTAGTTAATTGGACATTGAGCAGAGGGATCCTTCCTGTAGATGACTTCTGTTCTCTACATTCAATTGCACACCTGATCCAAGCCTCAGGCCTGCATCCTGCCTGATTGTGACAGCCTCTCTCCCATTTCTCCCAACATAAATGCACATTTTCCATCAAGCTAATTTACAAGCACATATTTTACCGGATCATGGCCATGTTTATTAAAAGAAAAAAAAATAAAAAGAAATTTTCAATGGCTCCCCTAGTTTCCACTAAAAAAAGAAAAAGAAAAAAAGTGAAATAGATTCTTCTCCTTGGCTTTCTATCACTCCCAATACGTATCAGGGATTTTCCACTCTTACCTCAACATATGCTCTTGGCTGTAGTCAGACTATTTTGCCACTAATGAGTACTCAAGTAAAAGCTGTTGCTTTCTTGCATCTTATGTTCCCCTTTCCTCCACCCTTCAAAGATTTATAAACATACTCATGTATTAATCTCCCTTGATTTTACTAATTTTAAATCTAATATTTCCTCTCTCAAATTTTACATAGTGATATTCCCTGGTGAAGAAGGAAAGAGCCAAATATATTCTAATCACCTTAGGGCCTTTTCCAAACTTATCCCCCTACTCCCATCCCCAAACTCTGCTGTGTGCCCACAATCACCTGTGAGTTTTAGTGCTACTGATATGAGAATGCACCATGTCCCTCATTCCTCATTGCTATAAATAAGTTATATACTATTCTGATTCTGACACCAGTTACAATGTGTATATATTTTCACACATCTCCAAGCAATTCTCTGACACCAGCAGGGTGTCCCACAATTCAACTCAATTTTGACACTGCCAACCTGGACTTAGCATCAGGTCATACAAGGCAAGAGCTGAGTTCCTACAAGACTGCCTCCACCTCACTTCAGACACCAATGGCAAGTCCAGTTATCACCTGTGCTTCTGACCCACTGGCTATAGATAAGAGATTGCCACAACTTCCTCCTTCAGTTTGATTGGTTTGCTAGAAAGGCTCACAGAACTCAGAAAAACATTTTACTTACTAGATTATTGGTTTATTATAAAAAATCAGGAACAGCCTGTTGGAAGAGATGCAGAGGACAACATACAGAGAAAGGGGTGTGGAGCCTCCATGCTCTTTTGGCAAACTGCTTTCCCCAAATCTCCCTATGTTCATTAACCTGGAAATTCTCCAAAGCTTATCCTTTTGGGTATTTATAGAGGCTTCATTACATAAGCCTGACTGATAAAATCATTGACCAGTGGCAATTGAACTCAATATCCAGCAACCCCCACTTCCTGGAGATCAGGGAGTGGGGTGATAGTGGGGGTGGGACTGAAGATTCTGACCTTCTAATCACATGGTCAGTTCCTCTGATGACAGCTCTAGGTGATTACAAATCCTTTAGGGGCATTCTAAAAGCCACATTATTGACATAACAAAAAACAACTTTATTGCTCTCATTGCTTAGGAAATTCCAAAGGTTTGAGGAGCTCTGTACCAGGAATAGGGATACAGACCAAATATATATACTTTTATTATACATCACAATATCACACTATGCCATACTAGTTCATTTTTAATTACTTGGAATGTACTTTCATATACATATGCCTATTATAATTGGCCTTGGCCTGTTTGATACTTGAGGACAAAAACACTGAATGGCATTATGGCTGAGCATATGATAGGTGCTATTCACCAATGTCTATGTACTTTCCAGGTACAGAGTAGGATTGATTTATCCAGCTCACTTGGATGTTAGATCATGGAACTTATTTTAACAATGGAAATGTGAGTGGAAATAGAAACTCATATGTCAGGGTGGGGCTTCCATCATCCTGGGTCCCTGAGTAACTACAATGAGACTCCCTGCTAATTTGCACTAAGCATGTAACATGATGGAAATATAAACTTTTGCTATGTTAAGTCACTGACACTTGGGATCTGTTTGTTTCTACAGGATATCCTTGCTTCCCAAAGTGTGGCCTTTGGACAAACAGCACCTGGGAGCTTGTTCAAAATGGAAAATCTCATTTCCTACCTAAGACCCACTAGATCTGTATTTGATTCTAAAAAGCTTTCCTCATGTTTCATATGGTTATTGAAGTTTGAGAAAAACTGGCCTAGACTATCTTGACAAGTACAGAAATTGTAACTTAAAAGTGGCTGAATCAAAACTTAAAATGGTACACAGAGTGCAAGGAAAGATGGCAGTGCATGCTATGTGGTGGAAAAAAAGGAGAGCTTGACTGATGGAAAACATATAATTATACAGGGAAAGATTGGAAAACAGGACATCAGTAGTGTGTGCTTGTTACTGTTGGCTGGATTTAATGCTATACTACAAGGAAAAGATGAGCTACAGAAAGAAGTGACTGAATACAAGCACGAATAAAAAGGATTCAAAAAGACAACACAACAATGTGAATGCACTAATGCCACTGAACTGTAGACTTAAAAATTAAAATGGCAAATTTTATGTTATATGTATTTTATCACAAAGTTAGAAATAAATAAGATTCTTTAGTGACACATTTGAACCCATCATTAAGGAAAAAAAGGATTTGGAGCACCAGGGTGGCTCACTTGGTTGAGTGTCCAACTGGTAGTTTCCACTCAGGTCATGATTTCACGGTCATGAGTTCGAGCCCCACCTCAGGCTCCATGCTGGAGATTCTCTCTCTCTCTCTGCCCCTCCCTTGTTCATCTCTCTCTGTCTCTGTCTCTGTCTGTCTCTCTCTCTCTCTCTCTCAAAAAACAAACAAAGAAACAAACTTAAAAAAAAAGAAAAAAGAAAAAGAAAGGATTCAAGAAAATCCAGAGTCAGGGACTTTAGCTGGACAAAATGTCTAAGGAAAATAAACTAAATGCATGAGTCTCCCCCAAAGCCTGTTAGACTCAAAGAATACATGAATAAAAAGAAGAAAGAAAGAAAGAAAGAAAGAAAGAAAGAAAGAAAGAAAGAAAAAGTCATGAGGCAAAAGGAGAAATATACAACAAACCTAAGAAATAGGTCTAGATCTGAACTGTCCAATATGGTGGCAGTAGCCACAGGGTGCTGGTGAGCCCTGAAAGTATAATGCCTGTTTCCTATTCTTCTCATTCTTGAATGGGAGTGTCTGTGTGGTCCCCTATTCCACCATTATTCACTGGCTTGAGGGAAGGTATCACATAAATTGTCCTTTTGGTTTATTGGTCTCCAGATCAAGAGGAGCCACATCTGGACCTGATGCAGAGACACTTTTTACCTTTTCAAAGTTATTCCTGCACCCCAAAACTCTGATATGCACCCCACATTCCACCAACAAAAATTGCCATTACAACCTAGAAGAGACAAGGCCTCATAAATTCACACTTATGTGCAGCATCTTGAATTATGGACAATGTTTCTATGTATCTTGAAATATTCACACTTTGAAATAATTTATGCCTCATAAGCAGAGGTGGACATTATCTAATGGCCACTGGTTTTAGCCTCATACTGAGTACTAATAGTTGATATCCCCAAACATGCTTATTTGTTTACTAAAAAAACAGATTTGGGGACAGTATATAATGTCAAGTTTACAATTTTGTTTTATTTTCAGGAGTTAAATCATTTGGAACTGAGAAATTGGTCATCCTACAGATGATAAATACTGTCAAGTACACTTCATCACCAATGAATGTACCTTCTCATTTTGCAGCAGTTACTGACAATTTGGCAGGAAGACCAAAAATACTCTGAATATCACACATCAGAATGACCAGTTAAAATGAGTGGTCTGGGTCCTTCCATTTTATTAACCATTTCTTTGAACACATATTTTTACATCATATAAAGTCCCTGCATAAGCAACAAAAGTTAATATATAATACCATACAACAGTTACACAGATTATTTTGGACGGGGGGGAGGGGGCAGTGGGACTTTGTGTTGGGATTCTAGGGATTGGCTTGTTTACAGATATTTACCATGTCACTATATACATGTATTCCTTCCAACTGAAGACACATCTCAATACTGGTTATTTCTGTCTCATTCATATAGATATTAAGACATTTGAGCATTTCCTTAAAGCATTTCCTTATAGAAAAGGTCAGACCTTGTTTGAAACCATGAAGCACCAGAGCAGAGAGTGAGCCTAACAAGTAACTGGGTTCCCAGGTGAAGTCAATGTAAACCTCTAGAGCCAAAGTTTGACTATACCCAAGGATCAGAGACCTAGTGACCTCAATTAGCACTCAGTGAATGCTACCAGGCAATCTGCTATTGAGCAGCAGATTAAGTACACATTTGTTTAGCAACAATAACAAACATCACCTGAGTGCCTACTCTGTACCAGAAACTGCTGCAGACAACAGGACCACAGAGATGAGCATATAGGCTGAGGAGCCAGCTTTCACAGAACCTAGGTTCCTGAGATGTCCCATGTAAAACATGGACTGTGGTTTCCCATCATAATTGCATACTGATCACTTACATTAATGGATACACACAAGATTGTTCAGTTAAAAGGACCAGAAACATTTGAAGAGCTAGCTGTCCCTTCACACCTCAGTTGTCAACAACCTGCTAATTTGCCATTTTCCTAAGCATTGGATGTTTTATGCACTTTCCTGCTTGTACCAGCACTGTTTTGTTTTGTTTTGTTTTGTTCTGTTTTCCTAGACTCTGAGCTGTCAAGGGTGGGGATCATGTCTATAAGTTATTTATGTGAGCCATACCCAAGAAGTTCCTCTGCCCCTGAGCTGTTGACAGCTCATCATTATGTGACCCTAATGGACCATAGCTTTATTTATACTATTTCCTTTATTGGGAACAGTCTAGACATGGATATCCAAAACAAAAGAGAAGATATTAATACCAAAAATATGAGAGCTGTAAGGACCAAGCTCTTCACTTCAGATAAGAACATTGCGACCCAGTGGTCAGAGACTTGCCCAACGTAACAGAACTGCTCTATGGCAAAGCAGGCCTCCTGGTTTCTGGGCCATTCCTCCAACCACTGACTGGTGCATCTTTCCCTAGTATTTATTCTATGTGCAACATTTCTTTAAAATAAATAATCAATCTTTATGGTGCTTCACAAGTTTTCAAAGTGTTCTCACATTTTTTCCATACAGTTCTCATGACCATCCTATGAGGTCAGCACAGATGTAGAATCTGAAATGAGATGATTATGGTAACATTGTCGGTTGGTGGCAAAGTTAAGACCTGAACTCAAATTTTCTCCCTCCATTCTACATTGGAAAAAACAAGACTCCCTGTGTTAAAGATAGGCACCTGACCTCCGGCTGCTGGAGTTAGATTGCAATGTGAAAAGAATATGGTGAGGGGGTTTCAGACTCCATGACAGATTCTGAGAAGTTCAAAGATAACTTGGCTATGGGCATGTGCTACATGCAGGATGGGGGCACCTAGAGTCCCTGACATGACCCCAAAACACTCATTTGGAAACCCTGGAGTGAATCAGAATAAGACAATTAAGAAAGGGTCACAGAGACTTTCACATTACATGAAGCAAGGTTTGTAGCATGAAGGTTTATGTCCAGGTAAGTGCAAAAACATGATTGACAGAGTGTAGGTAAGGAAATTCCATTCTTGGACAATTATGAACATAAGCCATAAAATCAAAAGTTCAGAAAAAGAGAGCTGTAGAGTCATCCTATAACAAATGAAATGGAAACGGAAATTTCAAATGCAAAGAATTTGACCACTCAATTCTGCCTTGAAAAGCATGCATGACTCCCACAAGCATCAAGCAAAATTATGAAACTGCTTCCATGGAAAGAAAGCAATCACACAGCCTTTCTTTCAGTTATAATTATAGTTTCAGTTATAGCTATTCCTCACACTGAGACCTGCACCAAGGATGTTTTATCTTCCCTGAGCACACACTTACTAGATGGAGGATAGATTGGACTACCAGAAATGGGTGGGAGCAGAAGAAAAAGTAAGAGGAAAACAGGACAGTAAAAAATTGTCACACCCCATTCCCAAATTTTAAAAGCAACATATGCATGTCTGACCTAACAACTGCCACAGGGGGAAAAAGTGAAGCACAAATTCAACAGAAAAAAAGAGAAACAGTTCTACACATTTTTGATTTCTAGTTTTCTGGCTTACTCCTTGGCTGTACCAACTGATTTTGTCATAAAGTAAATGAAGGATAAAAGAGAGCCACAGGGAGAAAAACTTTTTGTTTAATACCTGCCAAGGAACCTACAGGGTATTCTGAAGGTATGGCAACAAATAATCTCTTTAAAGGACTTCCTCATCTCCTGGCTGCGGAAGGCATATATCAGAGGATCAATCACAGAATTACACATGATGAGTATAAGGTACATATTAAAGTAAGACATAAAGCAAGAACAGTAGAGGTTCTGGGGGCAAGAAATCATCAAAATAAGATGGAGAAAGAACGGAGCCCAGCACACGATAAAAATGCCCAGCAGCATGGTCAGGGTGACAGCTCCTTTCATGCTGGTCATTTGCCGCACGGAGCTGTATCCACGGAGAGCTGCTATCCGCTTGACATGAGCCCTTGCCAGGAGGAACATGTGTATATATAGAGACGCCATGAGGAACAACATGGTAAAGAACATGGAGATGAGGCAAATGATGACATAAGTGGATTCATAGTAAATGATGAAAACAATGCCACAGCCTGTGCAAAAGGTCCAGATACATGCAATAATTACCCCAGAACGCTTCACTGTCATGATGTGGTGGTAGCGCAGAGCATAGAAGATGGTGACATACCTATCCACTGCAATGGCCAGCAAACTGCACATGGAGGCCACCACAGAAATGCAGATCATGGAGTCAAACACATTGTCAATGTGACGCACAAAGGCATCTGCTATCACCAGGTGCTTATTATTTATTAAATATATGGTAATGGTCTCCCAGGTGTTAGACATGCTCACCAGCATGTCAGCTACTGCTAAACTGCACACAAAGAAATACATGGGGGAGTGCAAGTTCTTGTTCTTCACTATGGCACCTATGACCAAGATGTTCTCCAAGAGGCTGATGAGACCCAGAGTCAGAAACACTTCCACAGCGATGCCCATCTCTTCACATGGGGAAGATTTGTTCTTGACATTTGGTCCTGAAAAGTTGCCTTCTGTGGCATTCAGGTTGAGATCCAAGAAAAGCACGTGAAATGAGGAATTCATTGCTCCTCTTCTTGGCAACAAATTTACTGTAAAACAGGTTTTTTTTAAATTTTTTAACATTTATTCATTTTTGAGAGACAGAGAGTAAGTGGGGGAGGGGCAGAGAGGGAGACACAGAATCAAGCAGGCTCCAGGCTCTGAACTGTCAGTACAGAGCCTGACTCAGGGCTCCAACTCACTGTGAGATCATGACCTGAGCTGAAGTCGGACACTTAACCGACTGAGCCACAGGTGCCCCTGTAAAACGGGTTTTAATCCATGATTCTGAGAGGTCAACAGTCCACCAAAGAAGTACAACAGCATGCCAAAAGCTAGCACAACCTAAGAATAAGGTTGAATAGGCTCAACACATTAGCACGAGGCTAGTGTGTCCCAGTCTGCCTGGAACCCTGGAATAGTGTCTCTCCAACATGCACACAGGCTTAGAATTTTCACCATCCTCCTCTGCCTTTGAGTTTCCATTCTTTCACATACCTCTTACTGGAATGACCAGACATCTCAGTGTGCCCAGAATGGTTTCACTTTTTATGCTTGTTGTTCTGGCACCCACGTTTGCTCTTAAAAGTGTACCAAACTCATAACCTACAAAGTCCCTTCCAGTCTGATTTTTACATTTCTGAGGCTATGGACTGCATTTTTCTCAAGCGAGCACAGATTTCTAAATGATATACAGGCCCACATTCTCTTAAGAGAGAAAAGACAGGTGTCTTGTCAACGTTTGTCCTCACACACTTCTAAAACCTGGTAGGACTCAGTCTCCCTAGTTGTAACTAGGACTAACTACTGTGATCTGTTAATCTGAGCATAATTACATATAAAAAGTTGCTGTCTTCAATACATAAATTTAGATTGCACATGTGTTAAAATTGGAGCTCACAGAATGCTGTTTTTAACTTTATAAATATTTTCCCTGACTTCTGCATTTGAAATTCCACAAAGTGTGATTAACAGATTTAAAATTCCCAGAAGCACAGTACAAAGAAACAAGGGATTTAAATTTGCCAAATCCTAGAGCAAGATACTTCACTCTTTTATTGCTCAGTTTCTCTCCCATGATTTATATTCACAAATGCCTTTGTCCTCCGAACTCAGACCACATCTAGGGAAAGAGTTAGAATTTCTGTCAGCATTCTCTTCTCATCATCGATACAAAGTAGGCATTGAACAGTAATCATTTGTTATTTATGTCTAATTCTATCTCAGAGATAATGACCAATTGTATTATTATGTTAAACATCATATCAGATTGTTTAAATAACCAGTTACCTGCCTCCTACATGTAGGTTAGACATGATTTTGCATTCCTTTCAAGGCAATTTTAATAGAAAGTTTGGCTATTTACCAGTGCTCCCTCGTGCTTCTTCTCTTGCACAGCAGCCCTTGGGCTCTTCACTGGAGATGCTAGCTCAGCCTGGGTACCTGGCATCCACAGGCTAAATGCCATCACCCTAGGATAGGATCTTCTGAACAAAGTGCTAAGGCAGCTTGAGCCTCAGTCACAGTTCCCTTGCCTTTATGCAGCCTAGCAGGCCCGCCTCTCTGTCGCCGCCTCCTCTAGATGAGAGTCTGTGCCTTCTCTCTTCTCAGTCAGGGGCTGAGCTACCACCTAGTGGTCAGAGACAGAGCATGCCCCTCCTGGTAGCTCTGGCCATTGGCCTTTGGAGCTCTGGTGACTTGCATAGAACGGTGTTCTCCTATTTGTGGATAATCTTTCCCCAAAAGTGCATTCGGATGTATTTTCTAGCTAGTTGTTCTTTTTGACATTGCTTCTTTTTCTTTTTCTCTTATGCACTGATGCAAATGCTGTCAGAAAGTGTGACAGCTCAGCTTCTCCGATCCCTGTTAAGTCCTTCTATCCAGGACAGCCAGTCCCAGGTGATGAGATTTTTGCAGTGATAGTGGGGGATCAGGAGCCAATGGACCAAGAAAGAATACTTGAAGACCTCTTTGGTGCAAAAATGTATTTTATTAAGGCATGGGACAGGACCTGCAGGCAGAAAGAGCTGCATCGGACCCTGTGGTTATATATTTGGGAGATGGGGGAGGTAAAGTCAAGGGGAAGTTTTCAATGGGATTTTCATATGCTAAGGAAGATTCACAAGATACTGGAGTCCTAGCTATTGTCAAGCTAAGGTTGTTTTTCCCTGTAGCAAAACATTAAATTAAGACAGTAGGGAGTTCCTGGAGAAACTTTTTACTCTGCCAGCCTCAAGTATCTACCAATGGGCTGCAGGTTATGAGGAAACTTAATTTTACCTGTCATTTCCTTCTTGCCTTTGTTCCCCATATCATGGAGGGGTGATGTTGGGACTCCAGGAAACTGAGTTTATAGGTTTCTGGAGATTAAGCTATTGATAAGATTGCCTTTTTCTTGTAATTTACTAAGATATTTGTAAACTGATGGAGACCCATGTCCTGTGTGACTGTGATCTCTGTCAGTTCGCCATTTGTTTTCTTTCCTTTCTTTGGCCTTGGGCAACCAAGAGTGCCTGAGGAATATCACAGACATCTCACCTAGCAGCAGGGGGTGGGAGGAGGCTGCCCTAGCTTGCACTTTTTCCTCAGCCGACCTGAGGCTCCCTTATCACTGAGAAACCAGAGTCTAGGAAGCCCTCAATTGTGACTCTGATTACACACCCCTTTGTTGGCTCAAGACTGTCTGCCACTAGAAAAAGAAGAAAATATACATTCCTCTGGCCAAATATCCTGGCTTTTGGCAATGGTTTCAAGACCTCTGCTACCTAAAACACTGACCTCTTCTCTCAAAAGGATCTTTATCACACAACCCAAGAGAAAGATGCACAAGTACTGCCAGGACAAGCCCAGTGCTGAAATGTTCAGGGCTGCTTTACTACCAGAAATGTGACTAGAGCTTCACACTTGATCAGACAACCTTTCCAACTGGGAATACAAGGCCACAAACTAAGTGGTCCAGTGACACTAGTGTCTTAGTGCCATTTTGAGAGCCATAGGATGGGATTTTGTGAAGAGATTTCTTTCGCTGAGAATAGTAGTGCTTGTTTCCACAAAGGGAATGGCTGACAAAACATAAGATTCAAGCATTCTCTATTTGTCCCTCATATTCTAGATCACAGAAGGCTGTTCAAAAGATCCTGGTTTCCCAACAAAATAGTAAAACTAGAGGTTTCTATTAAAGATAATTGTCTGGACTACATGGCATGGCTGTCTTTGATGATGGTCATATGTTATCTCTAAGCCTATGCGCAGATACTCAGTACATGAATTACCTTAATCCTTACCAGGAAGTCGGTCCTATTACCAATCTTGTTCCACAATGCATAGAGAGGTGACATGGCAAACTCAAGTTCCTGACACTGGCAGGAAGCACAGTTAGGCAAGAACCCTGGCAGTCTGAGTCCAGAGTCCAAGCAATTCCCCAGCTTGATGCCCAGTGCAAGGAACCCTGGTTATTACCAGACTTAATCTTTTATTTTTATTTATTTATTTTTTTGTGGAAAAAACTTTTTATTGTAAACGAGTTTTTCTGTGTGTTGTTCAACTACTATTCTTTATATTTTTTTATTTTTTGAAATATAATTTATTGTCAAATTGGTTTCCATACAACACCCAGTGCTCATCCCAACAAGAGCCCTCCTCCATGCCCATCACTCACTTTCCCCTCTCCCTCACCCCCAACCAATCCTCAGTTTGTCCTGAGTATTTAAGAGTCTCTTATGGTTTGCCACCTTCCCTCCCTGTAACTTTTTTTCCCCCTTTCCCTCCCTCATGGTATTCTGTTAAGTTTCTCAAGATCCACATGTGAGTGAAAACATATGGTATCTGTCTTTCTCTGCCTGGCTTATTTCCATTAGCATAATACCATCCACTTCCATCCACATTGCTGCAAATGGCCAGATTTCATTCTTTTTCATTACCAAGTAGTATTCCATTTATGTATAAACCACATCTTCTTTATCCATTCGTCAGTTGATGGAAAGTTAGGCTTTTTCCATAATTTGGCCATTGTTGGAAGTGCTGCTATAAACATTGGGGTACAAGTGCCCCTATGTATCAGCACTCCTGTATCCCTTGGGTAAATTCCCAGCAGTGTTATTGCTGGGTCATAGGGTAGTTCTATTTTTAATTTTTTGAGGAAACTCCACACTGTTTTCCAGAGTGGTTACACCAGTTTGCATTCCCACCAGCAGTGCAAGAGGGTTCCCGTTTCTTCACATCCTTGCCAGCCTCTATAGTTTCCTGATTTATTCTGTTACCCACTCTGACCAGCATTAGATGGTATCTGAGTGTGGTTTTGATTTGTATTTCCCTGATGATGAGTGATGCTGAGCATATTTTCATGTGCCTATTGGCCATCTGGATGTCTTCTTTGGAAAAGTGTCTATTCATGTCTTCTGCCCATTTCTTCACTGGATTATTTGTTTTTCTGGTGTGGAGTTCGGTGAGTTCTTTATAGATTTTTGGATACTAGTCCTTTATCCAATATGTCACTTGCAAATACCTTTCCCCATTCTGTCGATTGCCTTTTAGTTTTGTTGATTGTTTCCTTTGCAGTGCAGAAGCTTTGTATCTTGATGAGGTCCCAATAGTTCATTTTTGCTTTTAATTCCCTTGCTTTTGGAGGTGTGTCAACTAAGAAATTGCTGTGGCTGAGGCCTGCTTTCTCCTCTAGGGTTTTGATGGTTTCCTGTCTCATATTCAGGTCCTTCAGGTCCTTCAGGTCCTTCATCCATTTTGAGTTTATTTTTGTGTATGGTGTAAGAAAGTGGTCTAGTTTCATTCTTCTGCATGTTGCTGTCCAGTTCTCCCAGCACCATTTGTTAAAGAGACTTTTTTTCCATTGGATACTCTTTCCTGCTTTGTCAAAGATTAGTTGGCCATACATTTGTGGGTCCAATTCTGGGGTCTCTATTCTATTCCATCGGTCTATGTGTCTGTCTTTGTGCCAGTACCATACTGCCTTGATGATTACAGTTTGTAGTAGAGGCTAAAGTCTGGGATTGTGATGCCTCCTTCTTTGATTTTTATCTTCAATATTACTTTGCCTATTTGGGTTTTCTGTGGTTCCATACAAATTTCAGGATTGTTTATTCTAGCTTTGAGAAGAATGCTGGTGCAATTTTGATTGGGTTGCATTAAATGTGTAGATTGCTTTGGGTAGTACTGACATTTTAACAATATTTATTCTTCCAATCCATGGGCATGGGATGTTTTTCCCTTTCATTGTGTCTTCTTCAATTTCCTTCATAAGCTTTCTATAGTTTTCAGCATACCGATCTTTTATATATTTGGTTAAGTTTATTCTTAAGTATTTTATGGTTCTTAGTGCAATTGTGAATAGGATCAGTTTCTTCATTTCCCTTTCTGTTGCTTCATTATTGGTCTATAGGAATGCACCCGATTTCTGTACATTGATTTTATACCCTGCAACTTTGCTGAATTCATGTATCAGTTCTAGCAGCCTTTCAGTGGAGTCTTTCAGTTTTCCCATGTAGAGTATCCTGTCCTCTGCGAAAAGTGAAAGTGTGACTTTATCTTTGTTAATTTTGATGTCTTTTCATTTTGTTGTCTGATTGCTGATGCTAGGACTTCCAACACTATGTTTAACAACAGTGGTGAGAGTGGACATCCCTGTCGTGTTCCTGATCTCAGGAGGAAAGCTCTCAGGTTTTCCCTATTGAGGATGATATTAGCTGTGGGCTTTTCATAAATGGATTTTATGATGTTTAAGTATGTTCATTCTATCGCGACTTTCTTGAGGGTTTTTATTAAGAAAGGATGCTGTATTTTGTCAATGTTGTATTTTTCTGCATCTATTGACAGGATTATAAGGTTCTCATCTTTTCTTTTTTTAATGTGATCTATCACATTGATTGATTTGCAAACATTGAACCAACCCTGCAGTCCAGGAATGAATCCCACTTGATCATGGTGAATAATTCTTTTTATGTGCTGTTGAATTCAATTCGCTAGTATCTTATTGAGAATTTTTGCGTCCATATTCATCAGGGATATTGGCCTGTAGTTCCCTTTTTTTTTTTTTTCTGGGTCTCTGTCTGGTTTGGGAATCAAAGTAATGCTGGCTTCATAGAATGAGTCCAGAAGTTTTCCTCCCCTTTCTATTTTTTGGAATAGCTTGAGAAGGATAGGTATTAACTCTGCTTTAAGTGTCTGGTAGAATTCCCCAGGGGAGCCATCTGGTCCTGGACTCTTATTGTTGGGAGATTTTTGATAACTGATTCAATTTCTCCACTAGTTATGGGAATGTTCAAATTTTCTATTTCTTCCCATTTGAGTTTTGGTAGTGTGTGGGTGTTTAGGAATTTGTCCATTTCGTCCAGGTTATCCAGTTTGTTGGAATACAATTTTTCATAGTACTCCTTGATAATATTTCTGATAATTCTGATAATTACTCCTTGCTTATATTTCTGAGGGATTGGTTGTAATAAATCCATTTACATTCATGATTTTATCTACTTTGGTCCTCTCTCTTTTCTTTTTGAGAAGCCTGGCTAGAGGTTTCTACATTTTGGTTATGTTTTCAAAAAACCAACTCTTGGTTTCATTGATCTGTGCTAGTGTTTGTTTGTTTGTTTGGATTATGTGTTGTTTATTTCTGCTCTGATCTTTATTATTTCTCTTCTTCTGCTGGGTTTGCGGTTTCTTTGCTATTCTGCTTCTAGTTCCTTTAGGTGTGCTGTTAGATTTTGTTTTTGGTATTTTTCTTGTTTCTTGAGTTAGGCCTTGATTGCAATGTATTTTCATTTTCATTTGTTTCCATATTTTTTTAAAATTTCTTCTCTAATTGCTTGGTTTACCCATTCATTCTTTAGGATGTTCTTTAACCCCCATGCTTTTGGAGGTTTTCCAGAATTTTTCCTGTGGTTAATTACAAGTTTCATAGCATTGTGATCTGAAAATGTGCATGGTATGATCCTGATTCTTTTATATTTATTGAGGGCTGTTTTGTGACCCAGTATGTGATCTATCTTGGAGAATGTTTCATGTGCACTCGAGAAGAAAGTGTATTCTGCTGCTTTGGGGTGTAGAGTTCTAAATATCTGTCAAGCCCATCTGGTCCAGTGTATCCTTCAGGGCCATTGTTTCTTTACTGATTTTCTGTCTAGATGATCTTTCCATTGTTGTAAGTGGAGTATAAAAGTCCCCTGCAATTACCACATTCTTACCAATAAGATTGCTTATATTTGCAATTAATTTTTTTGTATATTTGGGGGCTCCTGTATCTGGCGGATAGACATTTATGTTAGCTCTTCCTGATGCATAGACCCTGTAATTATTATATAATGCCCTTCTTCATCTCTTGTTACAGCCTTTAATTTAAAGTCTAGTTTGTCTGATATGAGTATGGCTACTGCAGCTTTCTTTTGATTTCCAGTAGCATGGTAGGTATTTCTCCATCCCCTCCTTTCAATCTGAAGGGGTCCTCAGGTCTAAAATGGATCTCTTATAGACAGCAAATAGATGGGTCTCTTTTTTTATCCATTCTGATACCGTATGTCTTTTGATTGGAGCATTTAGTCCATTTACATTCAGTGTTATTATGGAAAGATACGGGTTTAGAGTCATTGTGTTATCTATAGGTTTCATGCTTGTAGTGATGTCTCTGGTACTTTGTGGTCCTTGAAACATTTCACTCACAGGGTCCCCCTTAGGATCTCTTGTAGGGCTGGTTTAGTGGTGATGAATTCCTTCAGTTTTTGTCTGTTTGGGAAAACCTTTATCTCTCCTTCTATTCTTAATGACAGGTTTGCTGGATAAAGGATTCTTGGCTGTATTTTTTTTTTTTTCTGTTCATCACATTGAAGATTTCCTGCCATTCCTTTCTGGGCTGCCAAGTTTCAGTAGATAGGTCTGCTGCTACTCTTATGTGTCTACCTTTGTAAGTTAGAGCCTGTTTATCCCTAGCTGCTTTCAGATTTTCCTCTTTATCTTTGTATTTTGCCAGTTTCACTATGATATGTCTTGCAGAAGATGGATTCAAGTTATGTCTGAAGGGAGTTCTCTGTGCCTCTTGGATTTCAGTGTCTGTTTCCTCCCAGATTGGAGTTCTCAGCTATGAAGTATACCTTCACCCCCTTTCTCTTCTTCTTCTTCTGGAATTGCTATGATACGGATATTGTTCTGTTTGATTGAATCACTTAGTTCTCTAATTCTCCCCTCGTGATCCTGGATTTTTTTTATCTCTATTTTTCTCAGCTTCATGTTTTTCCATAATTTTATCTTCTAATTCACCTATTCTTCCTTCTGCCTCTTCAATCTGCGCTGTTGCTGCCTCCACTTTATTTTGCACCTCATTTATAGCATTTTTAAATTCATCTTGATGATTTTTTAGTCCCTTTATCTCTACAACAATAGATTCTCTGCTATCTTCTAGGCCTTTTTTTCAAGCCCAGCTGTTGGTGATAAGCTTAGTAACCCCCTGGGCATAAAACAATGGGTTAACAAGGCATAAAGAAATACAAAGCCATAGAATGCTTACACCCAAGTTTGGGTAAACCTGATTGGCACTCCAACATATAAAGGGGTTGCAGAGACCCCAGGATAGAAAGGGAGTGGCAAAGGCACAAAATAGGAATGGGAGCAAAGGCTCCCAATACAAGGATATATTGAGGTAAGCAAGATCAGGCATGCAGGGCGAAAACGCCCCCCAATTTAGTACTATAACAGAAAATCTCCTCTCACAGGAGGAAAGTGCCAAGTTACATAAACTGGTGAATTGGACTATAGACCACTGCGCTGGATGTGAAGCAGCCCAGAGCAGAAATGGTTAACAAAAGAAAAGGTGTCTTGTTAACCCTAAGTTTATTCCCCCTATCTGCCTCATCCCCTAGCTAGCTAAGTTAAATAGACACAGCGCCTCCTGTCTGCCATTAATAGCCATCTGCCCATCTGCCCAGCACCAGGATTTTGTTTCACATTGACCCAAACCCCGAACACTGTACATCTTCAAAACTCCCCTTTTCCTTCATGTCCCCAAGTTAATGTTCCCAGTTTCTTTGTCTCTTTGTACACACTCATCACATTTGTAAGCCTTCTGATCTTAATAAATATGGGCAAAGGACTCTTATTCGGGACTCTTGTCTTTTCCCAGACATTAGCCATGTCTTGCTTTAATCCTATGTCCACTCTTTTGCTGCCAAAAGAGAACTTTAGACTTAGAGTCTACAACACCCAGTCATTAATTTTATGGCTATTATTCTAAATTCTTGTTAAGTTATGTTGTTTATACCTGTTTTGATCAATTCTTTAGCCGTCACTTCTTCCTTGAATTTCTTTTAAGGAGAATTCTTCTGTTTCGTCATTTTGGCTAGTTTTCTGTCCCTTATGAGTTTTAAAAGCTTGTTATGTGTTCTTCACTTGCAAGTACTGCCATATTAAAGGGTGTTCATACACTGTCCAGGGCCTAGCCCTTCAGGAGGTGTTTTTTTGGAGAGTGTTACTTGCTCTCTGTTGTTGTGACTTTAGTTTTTTATTTCCCTGCTCATAGTGATGCTTTGGACCCTTCACAAGGTATGCTTTGATTTGTTCCTTGAAGTAGCCCTGGAAAGGAAAACAAACAGACAGACAAACAGGAAACAAAAACACACTACAAACAAACAAACACACAAACAAATAAACAAAAACTAAAAAACTAAAAACAAAAGCAAAAAACCAGAAACAACAGCTACAAGAACAGGGTGGAGGTGGTGCTGATGGAAGAGCACATACAAAGAGAGAAATGACAGGGGCAAGGAAAAAGAAAAAATAAACATTAACCAGGCAGAGAGACTAAAAGGGTTAATTCAGAGAGAGAGAAAGGAAAATAAGGAAGGAGGCGGGGGAGGGGGGAACGAAGATAAAGTTACCCAGACAAACTATATGGCTTGATTACTCCAGAGAGAGAAAGGAAAGTAAAGAAGGAGGAGTGGAACATGTATCAAGAGAATGGATTAAATGTGTCTGTTTAAACAAACAAATAACCAGAGTACCCAGCCTAGAGGAGGAAAGAGATAAGAAGGAGAAATGGAAAGGAGAATATATCTATATAAGAAGAATTGTTCTAGAATTGATCCAGAAATGCAGCAGCGCTGGTCTGGAGAAGGGGTCCATCTGGTTCCACAGCGTCTATCCTGTTCCAGTAGATACACTGGCATGGAGGGGTGTGGTTTGATGCAGGCTGGTCCCGCCTCCATTGTGGGTCCATCGGACTGATCTCTGAGGCCCCGCCTTGGTGGTGATGGGGAGAAAAATGGCAACCTCCCAGTCTCTTCTCCACAACCCAGTGTCCCAAATCACTCCTTTGGAGCTATCATCACTGTGCCTTGAGAGCAGACGAGACTCCTGTGCCCCAGCGTTGGCTGGGACTTAAACTCCTGCTCTGTGCGCCCCAGTACTGGGGAAGTGCCTCTTGATGCTGTTGGATATGTGGTCCTAGCTGGTTTTGTTCTGTGCCACAACACTTCAGGGGAAGAGACTTGTTTCTTCTGCTGTGGACTGCACCACTGACCTACCACCAAACCCAGAGGTGGCTCCCCTCATCCCCAGGTGTGTGAATAGGGCAGCTGGCCTCAGTCCAAAGAAAGCCCTGCAGTAAGAGATGGGATCCCTCTCTGTCCCAGTCTGAGGTTTTTTCTCTTGTCCAGCTATAGTCCTATGCTTCCCCAGCCACTCTTTTCTTCCCTTTGTCTCTCCGCAGAAGGGGATCCCTCTCCTCTGTGCCTATGCAGTCCATTTTCTCCCCCCCCCACCCCCCAGTTCACAATCACCCACCTCTGGCCCATCAGGTTGTCCCAGTTTCTCCCTGGTAGACTCTGTCTCTTTTCCTCCCAGACTCTTGAGATTCAAAGTCCTTTGGCTTCAGCCCTTCTTTGTTTGAGAGACACTGGAAGTATGGATCCCCCTACTTCTCCGCCATGTTTGCCCCTCTCCAGGCTTAATCTTTTAAAATGCTATTGGATTTGCTTTGCAGGTTTTTTTTTTTTTTTTGTCTTTTCCCTGTCTTTATCAGATTTTGCTATTTAAGTTACCTTGGCTTTGTTAAATAAACTAGGAGACAGTTTTTCCCACTGTTTTCCAGAGGGGCTGCACCAATTTACATTCCCACCAACAGTGCACAAGGGGTCCCTTTTCTCCACATCCTTGCTGACACTTACTACCTCTTGTCTTTTTGGCAATAGTCATCCTAACAGGCATGAGATGATATCTCATTGTGGGTTAGATTTTCAGCAAACTCTTATTGTATATGATTGCTGTGCTGAGGTCCATGTTAAACGCCATCATGGGTCCAGCCAATGGGACTTAGAGTCCTGCTACAGAGACAAAACTTACCTGATTAAACACTGATAGAACAAAGAATAATTGCATAAATGTAGATTACAGTATTTTTAACTTCAAGGTTTATAAAACATTTTCCTGTATTAACTCACTTGATCCTCATAGCAACCCTGGGAGTTATTAATGTTATTGCCATTTTCATAGTTAGGGACTTTGGGGTTCAGAAAAGCTAAATGAATTTTCTGACATCACATGGTTAATAAGTGGTGGTACCAGCTGTTGAGGCCAGGTCTTCTTGCTCCCAAGCTCATGCCTGCATATACACACATTCCCCTGTTCATGTATGAACAATAGACAGTGGAGTCCTAAATATGCACCAGATTTCCTACATTTATTGAAACATTTATTGAAAACCTACCATGTTCTGCATGTCCAGATTCTCAGCAAATTCTCCCAGAAACCTGGGAGTCAATATACTTAGCACCATCTTACAGATGAGGAAACTGAAGCTCAGAGCAGTTGTGTGACTGACTCCAACTGATGATAAAATCAGGACCTGAATCCAGTTTTTAACCACAACTATGCTTAACACACAGTCTAGTGTCTTCAATCTTGTGACTTAGTCACATGCTATAGAGTAGGAAATTCAGGACTCCAGAAGCCAGCCAGAGAAGAGAAGAGGGAGGACTTGAGCAAAGTGGGTTAGAGGCAAATGGGCAGAGGTAGGTAGGTAAGGACAGCCATAGGTGGGAGCATAGTGTTCAAGGAAGCACTTCAGGGGGCATGAATGCACTGAGATTGGAGGAGTTGATTTCTTTGAGGATTGGGGGGAATTCCAGGTGACTGGAGCCTGAGGTGCTGGGGAGGAAGCAGAACCAGACCATGCCTTATTTTGTAGGTTGTGGTGAAAGCTTAGGACCTCATTCTAAGAGCAACAGGAAGCCTTGCAAGGTCCTAAGCAGATCAATACAGTCATAAGATGGAACAAGAGGAGCTCAAGAGTGAAGAAGGTTGCAAGTCAGTGGTAATGCCTCACAATAAGACAGATAGGTCCCTGGGCTGTGTCTCTATATCCACCCAGTATCCTGTGATTGGGCTGATTCTGCTTGGACCAAACTCTTTGCAGTAGCAGCAAAATTATAAAGTCATCCTGTAGACCCACCTGCACACCAAGACTGAAAACCAAAGATGGCCCTGAACAAAGAGACACTGGACAGTACAATGCGTATCATCACACCAACACTACCATGTTCCTTCTCAGGTAAGAAAGGGAGGACATGGAGTTTGGGGTTTGGTGTGGAGTTTGGGGCTTTTAAATTTTATTTGTTTGTTTTTACTGTTTTCAAGTTTGTTTTGTTCTGACCACCAGAAAGACATGGTCTCTGTAATGCCATGTCACATCATGTATGTGTATGTGTATGTATCTTGACTATGTAAGTCAAGACTCTGTAAGTCCTTGAGGAGGGTAAGTTTTAAAATCCTATGTATGTCTCAACTTTAAACCAGATTTAATAACCATCTTTGTATTTGGTATAAAGCTAAGGATCTTAGAGAAAAAACTGAATGGAGAAAGTTCTCCCCTTTTAGAAGCATATAAATCCTAATGAACAAACAACTCACTCAATGTGTGTGTAAGATACTGTATTGCTCACTGGAGGGGCATATAGAAATTTCTTAGGTCAACATTCAGATAATCATTAGGAAGTTAGCCACAAGATCTGAGAGGAAAGCCTCTGCCACTTTTTAAATCTTTTCTTACTGTTCTTGTGGCTACCTTGCCAATTTTTATTCAAGAAGTTTCTTCTATACTTCAGGCTTCCCAATAAAACTGTTTTGTTTTGTTTTGTTTTATAACATGATGCTCCCTCTACCCAAAATTCTTTCTTTCTCTCCTCCTTTGTCCACTAAATTCTTATTCATTCTTTTAGATCCAGGCCAGTACCTCCTGCTGAGAGTCTTTGCAAAGATATCCTTACAATGCAAGTGGCTGCCCCCTTCTGATCTCCCTGTATTATAATTATCTGTCTGACATCTTCCCTAGTAGATTATAGACTTCCTGGTTGCAGGACTCTCCTCCGTGGCCCCATAATCAGCATTAGCCTGACATTTCCCTTTCTTCTTCCCATTCAGGTGAACTCAGTGTGGCCTTGATTAACCATTAGCCACAGGATTCGTTGGAGACTAACCATGCGACCCAATTCAGGAAAACAAGAGGAAAGCAGACATTTCTCAGGGACTTCTGAGAAGGAATTTTATTTTCTATTGGTGGTAGCTACCACAAAAGGTGCACTCTATCTCCCCTGCTAAGTATGATTTAAAGCCCTAACTATGTAGTCCTATTAATAGTTAAATAATAGGACAGCCAACCCAAGGACAGCCAGCCTTAGGACTGAGCCTAACGGTAGGAGCCAAAACAGGATCTGATTGATGTTGACTGACCAGGTCCAGCCCTTCTTCAAGACCAACATTTTCAGGACTTTCAGTTACATGAGTTAATACATTATCTTCATTATTTAGATAAATTTGATTTGGCTTTCTTACATTTGCAACTAAAAGGATCCTACCATCCTGAAAATTCTATTGCACACTCTCTTTTGTCTTGACTATCCTACAGTAGCACAGAACATCTGAATTCTTACATAGCAACTCAAGGATTTTTCTGTTTTGACATTTTATAAAAGGTATAAGTACATTGATAGTTTCATAAATACAGTGATACAAACTCATTTATGGAAAAAAATCTTTTTCTCACATCAAGAAGACTGGGATTCCATCTAGCTCATTGACTATGTTTTCAACTAACCAATAAGCCCACTGATCAATGTAGACTGTTATGTTTTCATGAATCTCCAGAAAGTCCTTTTGTACATCTGCAAGCAGGAAAGTGCATTTTTTACAATATTCTCTGACTATTTAACAACTTCAACAGCTTTCAAGTTGAATAGCTTTCACTTTGTTCTCATTTTACATTGTGACTACTTTGAAAGGAAAGTAGAATTTCCTTCCTTTGAATTTATTATGAACATTTAAATCCAGTGCCACTTTCCATTAAATCACTATATAGTCCTTCCCTACATTTACCAACAAAGTGTACTCAAGATACTGGTCTCCTGCATTACAAAATTCTAGTCTAATGGAAAAATAATGTCTAGAAGACATTGGGGAAAAATACACATCATACATTTGACTAAGAGTCAGTTCTATTTCTCTACCACTTAAAAATCAGTCCTCAAGAAACAAGGAATACATTCCAATGGGGAAAGGAACAAGAGATAGCTGCAGTTCTCTCTACTTGTTCACTAGCTTACAGTGTCCCAAAATGGCCACTTCAAGCCCAGGCTGAATGACATGTCATCTCCAAGAAACACAATAAAATAATTCCTAGTTTATGAGTCAGTTATTGTCTCAATAATGCTACATAATAAAGCACACTAAAATACAGAGGCTTAAAATAAAAATAACCTATTTTCATGCTCACTTCAATTGCAGCCCCACCAGGCTACACCAGACATCAGGCTCCAAGACTTCAGACTAGAGGGTTTTTCAGTTCTGCTCAGTCCTTGCTCCACTGGCTACCATGAGTATCTCCCTACTTCATCCTGAGGTCAAGATGAAGGCACAGTGGTGACCTGGGCATGGCCTCCTACCACCAGAGAGTGTAAGAAACAAGTCAAAACATGCAAACATTAACAAGTCAAGACATGCAAACATAATTAATGCCTATGATTGTAACCCATCTGCTAATATTCCATTTGCCAAAGCAAATTGCATGGTCACGCTCAGCATCAGAATGTAGGGGAAAGAGAAATGGAGTAAATATTTGCTGAACAGTGATGTAGAATGTCATAACAAGTCTCTGTACTCAAATTCAAAACCTTATCAGATTGGCCCAGCACATAGATCATTGATCTAGCTATGGGCCAATCAGCCTTGGCCAGGTAGGTCTTCCCTTGATACAAGCTTGGCAGTAGGGCCCCACACCTTCCCACTAGGACTGGAGGGGGCATGCAGTACTCAGAAAGAGGATATACTCTAAGCAATGGCCATGAAGTGTTTCATTCACACTTTTGGTCACATCTGAAAAGGAGGGAAAGGTTTTGACCTTTGAAAGCCACACATTGAAGTTTCAGTGCGTGTGGCAGTATTACTTTGGCTGTAACCTGGAGAACAGTTGAAAGAATTATAATGTTTGAAAATATGTTTAATTTCTAAGAAATCAATGGTTTCAGGAATAAATAATAGAAAATTAATATAAATCTAAAAATATAGGACAAATTTAACATCAGCTTTCCTCCTCTGAGCATGGAAAGATGTGAAGAGGAGGTAAGTGATAAGAGAGAGAAAAATCAGGATGTGATGCTAAGAATATCTTTCCTCAGTTTTTACAGCAAGGTGGTCATTATTAAGATTTTACTTCTTGGTGGGGCACCTGGGTGGCTCAACCAATTAGGTATCAAACTCTTGATTTCAGCTAAGGTCATTATCTCATATAGGGCTCCATACTGGGCATGGAGTCTGCTTGGGATTCTTTCTCTCCCTCTCCCTCTGCCACTCCTCCATTCACATATGCTCTCTCTCAAAATAAATTAAAATTAAAATATATATATATTTTACCTGTTGGTTTTTGTTGTTATATATTTTATAAGTTTTTAGAAACTATGTTTATTAATTTGATGTTTTAGCCATGAACTCTCTTACAATTGCTATTGCAATAGATAATGTGAGCAATGACAATGAGCCAAAAGCATTCTGGATCCATTCTGTGGCTTGTGCTTTCCATTTTTGTGGGAATTCTTATGGAAAAAGATTTGTTAGGATCTTAGCTTTTGGACCCATCCTATCAAACATCATTTACTAAATACTGTACTGAACATAAATTAGTCCAAGGAGAGATATATAAAACTAAGGAAGAGTTTTCATAGTTTTCCATTTACTTCTTGAATTTCCTTATTTATCACACATAATCTAGTACATACATAAAACTGGTCTTGGCCTTTAAAAAACTTACACATAAATTAAAAAATTTACACATAAGGGAGGGGCGCCTGGGTGGCTCAGTCAGTTAAGCGTCCGACTTTGGTTCAGGTCATGATCTCATGGCTCATGGGTTCGGGCCCCACGTGGGGCTCTGTGCTGACAGCTCAGAGACTGAAGCCTGCTTGGGATTCTGTGTCTCTGTCTCTCTCTCTGGCCCTCCCCCACTCTCTCTGTCTCCCTCCCTCCCTCTCTCAAAAATAAATAAACATTAAAAAGTAAAAATAAATAAAAATAAAAATTTACACATAAGGAAAATCTAATGTGAAAAGACTTTGCTAAGTATATTTTTAGTTATTTTTTATGAGTGTGTCTTAGTCCTCTCAAGTCTCTATGGCTGCATATGGAAGGAAAAGAGCATCTACTCAAAAATACCTCTGTAAAAATCAATTACTGTCTCATCTCACTTAAAATCAGCTTTTTTCTTTTCTAAATTGTGCCTCTATCCAATTGACATGTTTTCTAGGAATAAAAATGAAATCAATTTAAAAAATAATTAAGTAACAAAATCAATCCAAATCCACTGTCAAAAACCTTTTTTGATCCACTCTCAATGTGTAAGTCAAGAAATTTTACATTACTACTAGAGTTTAAGCAGACTCTATCACCCCCTTGAAAGACTTTGCTTAAGGATATGTTCCAAATAATAAAAGATAAGGGCAATATCATAAAGATGTTCATTGAAGAATTATTCATAATACCAAAAAGAAGCAATAAGATAATGACTAATTGAATCATTGTGTGTCTACTGACAGAAATATTACCCTGTCATTAAAAATTTGGAAAATCATTAATCAGTTTTAAAATGTTTATAATATAATAAGATTCAAAGGTACATAATGATTATAATCATGTTAAAATATTTATGCATTTGGACAAAGACTAGGAGGAAATATACAAAAATAAAAATGGACTAGGGTACTGGGCTCAGCAATGATTTGTTTTTTTCTTAATTTCCCAAGCTTTGAATGTATTTATTTTATCATGCCTGATCTGGAGCATCTGATGAGGTTTGACATCAATCAGTGCAAAGCAGTTCCAGGATGACCTCCAGAGGACTAGACAGCACATACTAAATGCTTCGTGACACATCCATATGGTGGAATGTTATGAAGACAGTTTTTAAAATGATTTGGAAAAATATTTAATAGCAAAGAGAAATGTTGATAGTATATGGTTAAATGCATGATCTCAATTTTATTTGGGCAAATACATGATTAACTGATTGAATATATACCAGCACTGTTACCTCTGATGAGTTAACAATTCCAAATGAGTTTTATTTTCTTCTGTGTCTTTTTCTCTAGTTTCCAGATTTTCTATAGTGAAGGTATTTTATATTTGTAATTATAAACTACAAATGTTATTTTTATTTATTTTTTTATTTTAGAGAGAGAGTGAGTGTGTGAGCAGGGGAATGGGGCAGAGGGGAGGAGAGAGAGAATCTTAAGCAGTCTCCATGCTCAATGCAGAGCCCAACGTGGAGCTGGGTCCCACAACCCTGGGATCAAGACCTGAGCCAAATTTAAGAGCCAGACCCTTAACCCACTGAGTCATCCAGGCACCCCAGTATTTTTAAAATAAAAATGTTGCATCTCACCTCAAACCATCAATATAATTAACCTTTTATAACTCTCTGATCCAACCCAATCCCTCTGGCCTGACTTCTATCTGACTCAAATTTGCCAGTTTTCACTTTGCTAACACCAGTTTTTGTTTTGGAAATATAAGCCCCTCCTGATGCGATTATTCCTCCTGGATTCTAGCACCATTTAACCTCAACCCTGTTGCAATACACATGCTTTGGACTCTGCTTTAGCTCTAAATCTTCCCTGATTTCTGCTGGTATCAACTGAGGCTGGGATTTTCCCTTGGTTCCTTAATTGATTCCTGGGCAGACTGGCAGACTGGCCCTCAGAGGCCTGACTCAGATGACTCTTTGCTGCCCTCTCCTGATCACAGATGGCACTACTTAGGCAGCCCCATGAAAGTCTAAATCTCCCAAATATTCAGACAAAACCTGGAAGTTAGGAAGAAGAGTTCTAGCATTCATTTTCTGAGAACCTTCTATTCTATCTTAAACAAAGGAGGTAACAAAGTAGCTGAACAAAAAGCATGTTGCATTCCTGGCAAGTTGGGAGTCTAATTTTCCCTAATAAAATTATTATTCATCACTATTTCACCTAAGACTGGTACATTCAGAACTTTAGGGATTAGTGGAAGTGCAACTTTCAGGACCCAATAATTGTTCTAAGAGTTAAATTTCACAAATTGAATCATATATGGATTTCATAGTCTCTGTCCTAACCCTGAAATCTAAATACTTGAAGTCTATCTGCAGATGTAAGAATGTTAAGTACAGATTCTACTGAAAGTAAAGCTCAGGAACTATTTTTAAAACTCTGAATGTGTGACACTAGGAGATCTTAAGCTCTCACAGGCACTATTTCGTCCAGTCTTTTCCAGTGTGGTTCTTAAAGACTAGAGAATGAGATGGAAATCAAATCCACTGATGCATTAGCTTTGGTATAGGAATCTTCCACAGCAGCACTTAAATTTTCTTGCTTAGGAGTTTGGGGGTTTTCATCCTTTATCCTTCCCTATAGATTCTGGACTGTGTTCAGGGATCCATTCCCCCCACCCACTGCCTACCACATTCCTTAGAGGAAGCTGTCTCCCTACCATACCCAGTCCCAGGAGTGGGCCTCATGGTTTTGCTAATTCTAGTCAATAAAATAGGAGAAGAATCTGCTGAAGGGCTTCTAAGAGAGCTACAAAACAACAACAGCAACAAAACAAAACAGGGTTCTTCTTTCTTTGGGAGGCAGCATCAAGTGTGCATGAAACTCTGGGACTGCTGAAGCAACTTTTAGTAAGCATGAAGGTGAGGTCTTCGTTGTGTATGGTAGAAGAGAGAGACAGAAACAACCTGGGAATTTGATTAGCCTCTGAGTCAACCAACTCTAAACCTATTCCACTACTGGACAACTTGTATAGGAGATCATTAATTTCTTGTTCTTAAGCTAGCCTGAGCCAAGGTTCCTTTGGCTTGCAGTGGAATTCATTGTAAATGGCATAGCTCTCTTCCCAAGTTGCTAATGTTCCTGTGTTCTTCAAGATGTGCATGGTTTTTACCATTGTGACAGTGCACGACTATGTTGTGAATGAGCAAAGACAATCATTCACAAAAAAGCTGCCATGCAAAAAAGCCCCTGGGAAGAGCTGATTCCCACTATCTTAGTCAGCATCCACAGCACCCATAGGCTGTTACTTTTGTTCAGTGCTTCAAAGTTTGCACTTACCTATAAAGCTAGGAAAAAGCACCCTCTGCAGATATCTGTGGTGGGAGCCATTAAAAATCTCAGGAGGGGCGCCTGGGTGGCGCAGTCGGCTAGGCTTCCGACTTCAGCCAGGTCACGATCTCGCGGTCTGTGAGTTCGAGCCCCGCGTCGGGCTCTGGGCTGATGGTTCGGAGCCTGTTTCCGATTCTGTGTCTCCCTCTCTCTCTGCCCCTCCCCCGTTCATGCTCTGTCTCTCTCTGTCCCAAAAATAAATTAAAAACGTTGAAAAAAAATAAAAAAAAAAAAATCTCAGGAAACTGCTCCAACTTCTGGAATCTTCTGAAGTCTCTGAAATACAAGACTGCTTCAGAGGGATAAATTTCTGAGTACACTGTTTAGTATATGGCTTAACAACACTCCTGGGTCCAATCCTACTAGAACTACATCTATGTCAGTCATTTTCAGTTCAGAGATTAACCATTGCAGCTTCTAATAATGGTTTTCTTTCTCTTTCATCACATTGAAGAACTTGGGGGAAGACTTACTTCCCTGAGCTAGCACCTTCATAGCCTGATATTTTCAAACAAAAGCTGAAAAGATAGTGCAACCCAATAAAGATATATACTGAGTCAGAATTTTGTAATATATTGAACAGGGTGCCATATCAAATTTCCCATCCTTAAATATGTCACTAAATCATAGCTAGTTTATATGATGGTGTGATACAAATTAGGAAAAGGGGTCTCCTCTGGGCAGACAGCCACACTGACACATAGCTTGGTTATTGAACAATGGCTTTGTGGAAATCAGAAAAAGCCATCCCTCCTTCCAGGAAGATAGCCCCTCACCCCTACCAACACTGATGGACAGCCTAAGAAGCAGACTGACTTCAACTCCCATCTACTTTCTTGACTGGGTCCTTGTGCAGTGTAATGTTTGTCATAGATGCTCTCTGATAAGCTGCTTTTTGTTACAAGAAATTGTCTAAAGTATGTCAAGTAATTGAATATTTAGCATAAGGATTCAAACACCAGGAATCCAGGAAAAGTCCAACAATTGACCTTAGGTCCTCCTGGCTAGAAAATGGATGGGATACCAAATTGATAAAGGGACTGGCAATTTGGTGAATGGAGGAACATGGTACCAGATAGAGCTTCTTTGGGTTCTTTTTATTGGAGGAATTGGAAAAAGTTTATTTCTTTTAGAAGAGCTCAGGTTGGGACAGAACCAAGTTTTATGTGCCAAGTACAAATAGATATTGTTTCTACATATTACTCATCAGACATTTTTTGATTGAATGTCCAACACACATTAACAAATTCTAGACACTGGTCTGATAGCACCTGCCGCTTAATCGTTTGTGACCAAAAAAATGTCATTATTAAGTATTATGGAACTGAACCTAGATAGGTTCCTGCTATTGCAATTGAAGTCCCAAGGCCTATGTGATCCAAATCCCAGGTGGCAGATAGCTCATGTGTCAATGACTTGCTCATCCAAGCGTGTCTTTGAAGCACAGAATTATGGATGTGCACCCTCTAAAACTAGCAGAAATTCATTTACTTATTTGTTGTCAATGCCTTAAAAGGGGCCCACTAGAGGAACAGAGAACTTATTGGGCTCCCACCACTGCCTAACTCTTGATGTTGTACATTCCGTGAGTTTTGACAAATGTAAGATGCCATTTACCCTCCATTACAGTACCATACAGAATAGTTTTACTGCCTTATAAATGTCCTGTGTTCCATGTATTCCTCATTCCCCACTCCTACACCTCTAGTAACTACTGATCTTTTTATTATCTCTATACTTTTGCTTTTTCCAGAATGTCATAGAGTTGTAATCATACAGTACAGAGCGTTTTCAGATTGGCTCCTTTCACTTAGGAATATGCATTTGTTTCCTCCACGTCTCTTCATGGCTTAATAGCTCATTTCTTTTTTATCACTAAATAATATTTCATTGTATAGATATGCCACAATTGTTTATACATTCACCTATTGCAGGACATCTTGGTTGCTTCCAGATTTTGTCAACTCTGAATAAAGCTGTTATAAACATTTGTGTGCGTTGTTGTGATGAGCATCTGGTGTTGTATGGAAGTGTTGAATCACTATATTGTACACCTGAAACTAATATTACATGGTATGTTAACTAGAATTTAAATAAAAACTTAAAAATAAAAAATGCCATTTGTTTTTGTGTGGTTTGTGCAGGTTTTTGTGTGGAAATAAGTTTTCCATTCATTTGGGTAAACACCTAGGAGTGTTATCGCTGGATTCTATTGTAAGAGTATGCTTAATTTTGTAAGAAACCATCAAACTGTCTTCTAAAGTGGCTGCACTATTTTGCATTCCCACCAGAAATAAATGAGAGCTCCTGTTGCTTCGCATCCTCATCAGCATTTGTTGTTGGTATTTTGGATTTTAGTCACTCTAATAGGTATGTAGTAGCATCTTATTGTTGTTTTAATTTGTAATTCCCTAATTGCATATGTCATAAAATATGATGTTGAGCATCTTTTTTATATACTTTGATATCTGTATATCTTCTTTGGTAAAATGTCTGTTCATTTTGCCCATTGTGTAGTTGGGATGTTTGTTTTACTGTTGAAATTTGAGAGTTCTTTGTATATTTTTTATGCAAAGTTCTTTGTATATTTCAGATACTTCGGATACAAGTCCTTTATCAGATACAAGTTTTGCAAATATTTCCTACCAGCCTGTGGCTTGTCTTTTTATTCTTTAACAGTGTCATTTGCAGAGCAGAAGTTTTTAATTTTAATGAAGATAAGCTTATCAATTTTTTTCCTTCATGGGTCATGCTTTTGGTATATATCTATAAACTTATTGCTAACCCCAAGTCATCTAGATCATCTCCTATATTATCTCCTACAAGTTGTATCATTTTACCTTTGGACCTATACTTTTAGAGTTGATTTTTGAAAGGTGTAGACTCAATATCTTGATTTTTTTTTTTTTTTTGCATATGGATGTCCTTTGAAAAGTTGAAAAGATGATCCTTTCTACATTGAATTGTCTTTCCTCTGTTGTCAAAGATCAGTTGAGTATATATTGTGTGGGTTTATTTCTGGCCCCTTTTCTCTGTGGTGATTGAATACATTGAATACATTGATCTATTTGTCTACTGTGATGATTAATTTTATGTGTCAATTTAAGGGATGCCAAGATAGCTGGTATAACTATTTCTGGATGTGTAAGAGATTAGCATTGAATCCTAGACTAAGTAAAGAAAATCCGCTCTCACCAATGCTGGTGGGCATCATCCATTCACTGAGGGCCTGAACAGAACAAAAAATGCAGAGGAAGTGTGTATTTGCTTTCTATGAATTGGAACATCAATTTCCTCCTACCCTTGAACATCAACACTCTTAGTTCTTGGGCCTTCAGACTCATTTGGGATTTACATCTTGGCTCCCCTGGTTCTCAGGTTCTTGGGTTTGGACTGCAACTGCACCCTGGCTTCCCTGAGCCACCTCTTTGAAAATGGTAGATCATGGGATTTCTCATCCTCCATAATATCTATATCTGTATAAACAAAACCATATATATATATATTATGTATATTATAAATACATAACTGTATATATATACATATAACCATCTATATATATGATATAATTAACTATATATATAGTTATATATAGTTTTATATATATATGTACATATATATGTATATATATATATAACTTGATTCATTTTTTTGCATATGGATATCCAGTTGTTCCAGCACTATCCTTTGAAAAGTTGCAAAGATGATCCTGGGGCGCCTGGGTGGCTCAGTCGGTTAAGCATCCGACTTCAGCTCAGGTCATGATCTCACAGTTCGTGAGTTAAGCCCCACATTGGGCTCTGTGCTGACAGTTCAGAGCCTGGAGCCTGTTTCGGATTCTGTGTCTCCCTCTCTCTCTGACCGTCCCCTGCTCATGCTCTGTCTCTGTCTCAAAAATAAATAAAACATTAAAAAAAATTTTTTTAAAGAAAAGATGATCCTTTCTCCATTGACCTGCCTTTCCTCTGTTGTCAAAGATCAGTTGAGTATATTTTCTGTAGGTTTATTTCTTGGTTCTGTTTCTTTGGAGAACCCTGACAAATACATGTATTCTTTCACCAACACCACAATGTGATCACTTAACTATAAAGTTAAGTTTTGAGGTCAGGTAAAATCAGTCTTCTGACTTTGTTCTTCTTCAGTAGTGTCTTGGCTATTCTGGGCATATTACCTTTCTGTAAAGACTTTAGAATCAATTTGGTGAGATCTACAAAATAAGTTGTTAAGATGTTGATTGGAATTGTGTTAAATCTATAGATCAAATTGGGAAGACCTGGCATCTAAACAATATTAATGAAAATAGAACATCTCTCTAACTTATTTAAATCATCTTTGACTTCCATCATCAAAGTTCTGTAGTTTTCCTCATATAGATCTTGTACATTGTCCTAGTCTGCTCAGTTTGCAATAACAAAATATGATACTCTGAGTGGCTTAGACAACACAAAATTTATTTCTTAAAGTTCTGAAAGCTAGAAGTCCAAGGTCAAGGTTCTGGCTGATTTAGTTTCTGGTGAGAATCCTCTTCTTGCCTTGTAGACAGCTACCTTCTTGCTGTGTCCTTACACAGTGGTGAGACACAGATATTTCTCTCTTCCTCTTCTTCAAGGCCACAGTCCTATCCTTTGTGCATTAGAGCCCCATCTTTATGATCTTTTTTAACCTTAATTAGCTCCTGAAGACCTATCTCCAAATACAGTCACATTGAGGGGGTAGGGCTTCAACATGAATTTTGGGAAGATATAACTCAATTCATAGTATACATATTTTGTTAGATTTGTGCTTTTCCCTGGTGCTAATGTAAATGGCGTTGTGTTTCTCATTTCAAATTCCAGTTGTTCATTGCTAGTATATAGGAAAGTGATTTATTTTTGTATATTAACCTCACATTATTTTACTACAATTGTTTATCAGTTCCAGGAGTATTTTTGTCAAATCTTTGGGATCTTCTACACAGACAATCATGTCACTTGAGGAAAAGGATAGTTTTTTTCTTCCTTCCCAATCTCTACACCGTGTATTTCCTTTTCTGTCTTATTTCATCAGCTACGACTTTCAGTATGTTGTTTAATAAGAGTGATGAGAAGGAATATCCTTGTCTTTCTCCCAATCTTAACAGAAAACTATCCAGTCTCTCACCATTATATATAATGTAAGCAGCAAATTTTTTGTAGATGTTCTTTATCAAAATGAGGAAGTTGCCCTCTATTCCTAGTTTTCTCTTTTTTCAATTTTTATTTAAATTTTAATTAGCTAACAGATAGCATAACATGGTCTATTCCTAGTTTTCTGATAGTTTTTATCATGAATTGGTGTTATTCAGCTTTTTTCTTGTTGTAAGGATGAGACTGACAACTTCTAAAGTTTTGCATGTTGAACTGGAAACCAAAGTCAGTTCTTTCAATATTCCATTCTGTGTAATCTTGGGGGGGCGGGGAGGAGAAAGAAAAGTCTTGTTAAGAGTCTATTAACAATTGACTATCTTTCCTGGTTGCCAATACCTCAGAGACAACTATCAAAACATTCTTTCCAAAATTGACTTACCTACTGGTCACTTGGTAGGGAGAAGAGAAATAATCAAGATTTTCTCTCTCTTTCTATATGTGTGTTTGGGTATGAGATGAGCAGTTAGATGAAAGTACCTGGGCAATTGAGACCCTCTAGGCCATGGGTACTCCATATTCCAGCTCAGTCACACATTAAAAAAATGAATTTTTTAAATGATTCATAGAAATTTTAGCCATACTGTAAATCCTTTCTCAGAAAACTCAAGAGTTTGAGAAAATCAGGCATAACTGTATCCAATTTCAACTGCCAATTGCAATAAGTCAAATCTTCCTCTTCTTTATAATCTAAATACTGGAGACACCACCCTGACATTTCTTCTTTACCCCTTTCTAAACTCAAAGAAATCTAGTTTAGGGTATAGGAAGGGAAATGGAAAAAAAAAAACATTATATATAAAGAAATAATCCTCAGAAATACGATGTGGTGAGGGAAGTGGGCAGAAAAGTTGGCCAACTAAGGAAGAAAAGGGGTTGGAGATTTGGAGAGTAACAATATGCCAAACATAAGGTGTTGAGAATGTATTTTCTAAGGTTTCCATTACCTGTGAGACACGGGCTCTACCCTTCCTTCCAATTCCCTGAATTGGTGCTCTACTGCCCAAGGTTTTATTTTCATAATGGAGAATGTGAAGAATAAGCAAATTTATATGAGTGAAAAGAGAAGAAATTCCCACCTGCAATCCAGACCTTCCTTCTCTTCATGGAGGTCAGCTCATGACATAAGATGGCCAATGGATTCTCTCTCTAGGGCTTTGAATCTGACTGGAGTCTACATGGACCTGGAGTCCTAGTGTTCAGCTGCCAACCATGCTTGTACAGCCCAGAGAGGCATGAATGTCAAGGTAGCTAGATCACAAAGCAGCATGGAAAGGATGAGCATGACCTTTGATGTCACAAGGCTGTATTACAGCACACATGTCATGAGCAGGTCATGGGAAGTACAAAACTCCTAGAAATATGTTTATAATCCAAGGAACTTAGGATCTATGGCAGCATTTCTTAAAGTGCAGTCCATGAACCATCTGCATTAGATTTACCTGAGAAGCTTATTACAAATACAGATTTCAGAGGATCTTTCAGGCCTCTGAATCAGAAACTCTGGGAGACTTGCCCAGGATTCTGTGGCTTTAATTAGCTCCTTATCTTAGACACAGTAAAATTTGAGAATAACTGTATATTGTGTATATGGTATATGGCATATGCATCATATACATACATTTGTACATATACAAAGAAGGGGTTATCCTCATTTTACAGATACTGAAGCTGAAGTTCAATATGATTAATATGCTCAAGGCCACACAGTTAGAAAGTGGTGGCACTAGGATTTTACAAGTCTAAATCCAATGTGGCTTATGTAAAAACAAATTTCTAATAAAGAAAAATTAAAAGGGATGAGTTGGAACTCTAAAAACACTTTCCTTTTCACCATTCATTTTTACATTTTATGTTACCTGGAACAAACTGTTTTTAAATGAAACACTGTATGACTCTAAGAAGCAACAGCAGCCATATCCATGTATAAATAGGTTCTAATCCATGTGGACAGGAGTTCAAATGGCATGCCCATCTCCAATTGAAGTTACAAGGCTTTTGTGGAATGAAATGATAGATCAGTTGAGTAATGTAGTATCTTGACATGAATTTCTATTTTCAGAAAATATATATCAAGAAGAGGCTATTTCCAGACAAAAGAAAAAAGAAGTAATATTCAGAAAGCATTGTCTCATATTAAAACCCCTTTGAGAATAATTTGAGTATTGGTCTCATGAATGATCTATTTAAAAATACAAACATCTATGAACTAAACAACTCAATGTTTGCCCTTTCTTCACGAAGGCCAGAGCCCCTGCCAAATGGCTCAGTGCTGGGTTTCATGAGGGACATCAGGATCAGGAAGTCCCATTTCATGCTCAGGGAGGTTATAGTCAAGTGAAGCAGAAAGAGATAAGTCTGGAGTGATGATTATATAACCCAGGATGTAAGAAGGAAGAAAAAAGGAGAGGGAAGAAGGAAAAAGGGGGAAGGCAGAAGGAGGAAGAAAGAAGAAGGAGAAGGAGGAGAATGAGAAGGAGAAAGGAGAAGAAGAAAGAAAGGAGGAAAGAAGGAGAAGGAGAGGAAAAGGAGGAAGACAGGGAGAATCAGAAGAACTAACAATTATAGGAGTTGAGGGGTGGGGGGAAACAGGCATGTGTCTAAGGTCCTAGCAAAATCCCAGCAGAATCTGGAGTTCTGTGAAGATGGTTAGACTAGGGTGGGTGACAGTCAGGAGGGACCACTTACAGGGGGGAGGCCATGAGGGTCTGTGGGGCAGGGGAGGGTGATCTGAGCCCAGGGAGAGGCAAGCACCCAGGCCAGCAGGAGCTGGGGCTGGGTGTGGTCTCTGTCAGAACCCAGGGAGAGAGCTGGGATCCAGGCAGCCACTCTCTCTTCCCATCTCAACTCCTGCCAGCTCCTTCCCAGGAGTCCCTCCAGGAAGAGGGATCTGTGAGGGCAGGCATGTGTAGACTACCCAGTGCAGCCTAGAAGGTGGAGACTGTGGGGGAATTTACTGCAACACAGTCCCCAACCTGCTCCCAGGAAGGAGGTTTGAAGACTGAGTAGGAATTAGATAAAGAAAACAGAAAAGTGAGTCTCTGAGCAAAGTAAACAGGGTGAATGAAGGTAGGAAGGTGACATGCTCCAGTTCAGTTTTCACCCACCATTAGTGAAAAGTGTCTGTAAGGGAGCAGGAAGGAAGGCCCCCACAGGAGATATTTTGTCCATCATGGGCTTGATCCTGAAAGTCTCCATGGGGAGACTTTGAAAGGACATAAGCAGGAATCACATTATGCAAGGCCAGGACTAGAGAGAGGCAAATGAGGCATTCACTCAGACACAAAATTTGAGTGCCAAACCCTTGTAATCAAGATAAATTAATATGGTAATGCACTATTTTAAAAAATCAAAATTAATGCCAAAAGTACACCATGAATAAATTATCAATATTTGAATAAAGGCAGGATAAGTGCTACTGATCTTTCCTTTGTAAGATGCATAGTTAAAATAGCACAGAGACTGTAGAAGACACATTGGTATCCGGAGCAAGGAAGTTAAGGAATGCAGGTTTGACAGTCCAGGCCTGTGCTGCCCCATACAGTAGCCACTGGCTACTTAGCACTTGAATTCTTAATATCATCTCATCTTAATTAACTTAAGTTTTTAAAACTGATACACAACTCAGTGATTGGAAGACTGATATATGCTTGAAAACAATTTGGGTATGTGAATCTTTTTCCAGCTGAATTTTATTAAATCTAAAGATTAAGTATTTTCTTTGAAAATTTAGCATATGAATTGTGCTTGTAAGACTAAAACACATGCTAGATTTTGAAAACTTCGATAAATAAAAGAGTTTGAACTACCTCATTAATAATTTTTATTTAATGTTTACATTGATTACATGTTAAAATGATACTAATTTGGGTATACTGGTTTCAATAAAATATATTTCCAAAATTAAATTCACCCCACTCTTCTGGCTTTTTTAATGTGGCTGCTAGAAAAAGTTAAATGCTGCATTGGCTCGCTTTCTGTTTCTATTGGTGGCATTGGGCTAGGTGGAAACCAGTGCAGTATGACTAAGATAGTGGCAGACAGATGACAGGTACACAGATGTAGGGAACCTGGAAATGGAATCTGAGACCTTTGGCCAGGGTACCTCAGGCAGAACCTGAGATGGGGATCCTTACACAATCAATTTATGGGAGAGTCTCAGAACAATCCATGCAGAAGTGAGGAAAGCAAGTGAGGGCAGAAGAACCTGGGCACAAATGTGGTTTCATGGTAAGTCTGGTTTCAGCCTGCTCTCAGGGTAGATGTGGAGTTAAGTTGCACCAGAGGTTGTCCTGTCCAGGGGTGAGAGGGCTGGGCTGCCATACCTTCTACCTCAGTCAGTATTGGCTTCAGGCCATGCAGGGGTGAGGAAATGTAATCCCCTAGGAACCTTACAGTTGACAGCTCAGCCAAGAGTTGTCCTCCAGAAAAGAGTGAAAGTGTGGGGATCACCAGCAATCAATCTCTGTAGCAAGCAGCTGATTAACAGGTGTGCCAGCCCCATAGTGTGGGCATAATAGCATCTCTTACAGTGGATGTGAGGTTAAGTGAAAGGAATGGTGCCCTGGTTTCCTACCTGGGAAATGTGTGAGATGATGGATCCATTTCTCAAAGAAGAACCATAGATGGAATTGCAAGCTTACCATAAAAAGTGAGGAACTTGTTCTGTATGTGTTAAGTCTGCGGTGCTTGTGAGCCATTACTGTGGGGATGTCCAGAAGGGCACTGGGCATAGAGGTCTGAACAAAGAGATGAAGGATGGAGGGAGAGTATCAGCAGGAGGTGGCCCTTAAAGCCAAAGGCTTGGATGAAGTAACTTGGAAGAGGTATCCAGAGGAAGAGCAGAAACCTTAGGCCAGCACCTCAGGAGTGCTGAAATTTACTGTGTGTGTGGAGGAAACAGAAAAGAGAAATTAGGAGAAAGTGGCCCCACAATAGCCAAGGGAAAAGGAGGTGCCATGGAGGAGGGAAGGCTCAATAGACCAGTGCCCAAAAAAAGTTAAGCGAGATGCAACAAAGAAAGCACTGGTAGGTTTGACAGAGAAGTTTCTGTGTCATGTGTGGTGGAAGCCATATTGCTGTGGCTGAGAAGTGGACAGAAGTATGGCAGACCCTGAAAGTGGCCAAATTCCACACTTGCTTTTTGTTTCTTCTTTATTATCAGAACCCTTATTTTATTCATGCAGCATAGGTCTATCCAACAACCTTGGTGATAAAGGAAAGCAACTGAGTAGGAGCAAGGTAGATATGTGTGGCCTAGATGAATTGCTGCAGTGAGGGCACAGTGACAAGAGATTGTCTGTTTGGGCTCATTGTTTTGGGGTGGAGGAGACTTGAGGAATTAAGGTTGACACTCTTACCTACTAAAACCTATTTGGAAAAATAAAAAATGCTAGGTGGGTATTCTACCAGCCTGGTGTAAATGACTTTCTTTTTCCTGAAAATAAGATGAATCATGCTACCAATGAATAAAACACCTTTTGCCACCAAAGAGCCCCCTTATGGATGCAATGCTCTCAGAGCATTTTTAGCCAAATACTTTTGTGACCCCTTGCTGTGCCTGTCTATTTCCAGAACTCCTTGGTGAATCCCCTGTGGACTCAAGAATCCTGGGTTTGTATCACTCACACTTTCCCCCCTGCTTCATTGGCCCCAGACTATAGCTCTGCTTCCATAAGAGTATGTGTGTTTTGTGATTGGAAAAGGACAGGTTCCTCATCTCTGGCCATTGTCTGTGTGCTGATAGAACCCCCTTTCCTGTGTGGGGAAATATCTTCCCTGTCCTTTGTGGTCCCCTGACTCTTTCAAAATAAATCACTGCAAAAAGACTAAAATTCTCCTATCTGCAACTCTGATACTATCTGCTTGCCTCTCTATATTATTAAAAACACATTTATGCAGGTTCAAGGGAATAGTGCTTCAAAATGCAGTTTCTGCTAGTTAATTGGACTGTATCCAAGTAACTGATGTAAATATTCCCCCATTCCCCTCCTTTTGGACATGTGTAATGGCTTAAATATGTAGAGTATTTCCTGCCCTCTAAAGACTCAATAAGCTGCATGCTGACTAGAGTATTCCGTGAAGGTCAGAGAGAACTTGGGCAGGAAAGAGACACCTGGATAGTTCATATTTATTTTTCATTTAACTACATATAAAATACTTATCTCTTCTGTTGTAGGCAGAAATTTCCAAAAGTCCTTTAAAAACATGTGTGTAGCAAGTCTTCTCTGTTCAAACATTCTAAACATCTTTTTACATTCAAAATGGAAATAAATAGACTTATACAGCTTAGAAGTCTCCATAGAATTGTTTAAAAATTTGACATAGAAAAGCACACTTCTCTCCCCACACCCACCTGTCATTTTCCAGACTAATTCATTTCTACTATCTGTTCAGGTCTGCATAGTAAATTCAGCATAAGGTCAGATCCAGGCAGGCCTCTCCTTTGGGGAGAAAATAGCGTATGATTATACACATCAAATGTGTTGACCACATAGGTATTGTTCTAAGCACTAGAACATTCAGGACATTGTTATAGGCATAGCAGTAAAATAAATAGGAGTTTCCATCCCTGTGAAACTCTCATGCTGGTGAGAAGACCATTATCAATGCCATATGGTGATAAATCTCAGAAAAAAAGCTGAAGCAGGAGCAGGATAATGGGGCTGGAGAGTGGAGGTAGGTTCCACTTTATAGAAGTCTGAATGAAAAAAGTAAGGAAAAGCCATGTGGAAGAGTAAGAGTCCTGCAGACCAATTAGCCTATTCACAAGAAATTCTGCTTGCAATTTGAGGAGGCTCACAGACTATGGGGAAGCTTCTCCATGGATTCACAGGTTAAGAAACTCTCTTTTGAAGAGAAGGATTCTGTAATAGGCAGAATGGGTGGAATGGCAGGTGGAATGTTCTAATTCCTAGAATAGTGCTTTACCATTAGTAATGAAGTAGTGAAGCTCAAGATAGTGCTCCTCAACAATAACTTCAGAGAAGTCAATTGAAGGAAATGACTAAAGAGAAAGATGGCTGATGTTTAAGAAAATCACTATAATCATGAGTTAATGGTTTCAATTGACAGTAAATAATGGCCTACGGCTGTCATTGTCCATGCTGACAAATAATTTATTTCACGTTTTTAAATAAAAAGACATTTGTACATTCCTGATAACTGAGTACAAGAGCTGTGTTCCAATGTACTGCTTTCAGCTTAAATCACTGAGGCATTTTTACCACATTTAACTATTCTGTTAAAATCAGGATTTTAATACTTGCCATCATCAGATGAGAAGCTAAGAAACAGCCTTTCTGTGGAAAATAACAATAATTGTGTACAAAGTAGAGAAATATTCAACTACATGATAACACTTGGGTAATAAAAATTTGTTTCTGGTTTAAAAAAAAGAACCTCTCTTTTGTATTGACCCCAAACATTTCCTTGTAGTTCATCTGTCCAAAGAGCTATTGTGTCCCATAACTGTTCTTTTTTTTTTAATGTTTATTTACTTATTTTGAGACAGAGATCGGGGGAGGGACAGAGAGAGAGAGAGAATCCCAAACTGTCAGCGCAGAGCCTGAGGCAGGACTCGATTCCATGAATTGTGGGATCATGACTTAAGCCAAAATCAACAGTTGGTGCTTAACTGACTAAGCCACCCAGGCACTCTAACATTTAATAATTCTTGACAAATGATTGAATAAGAATAGTTATGGGTGGCTCAGTCAGTGAAGTGCCTGACTCTTGATTTTGGCTCAGATCATGATCCCACAGTTTGTGGGATTGAGCCCTGTCTGGGGCTTCATGCTAAGCATGGAGCTTGCTTTGAATTCTCTCTCTTCCTCTCTCTCTACCCCTCCCTTTCTAGTGCTCTCTCTTCCTCTCTCTCTCTCTCTCTCTCTCTCTCTCAAAATAAAGAAAGAAAGAGACTTAGGAGTGTCTGGGTGGCTCAGTTGGTTGAGCGTTCAACTTCAGCTCAGATCATGATCTCATGGTTCATGAGTTTGAGCCCCAAAGCCCTGCTTTGGTTCCTCTGTCCCCCTCTCTCTCTGCCCCTCATCCACTCACACTCTGTCTCTCTCTCAAAAATAAATAAACATTAAAAATAAATAAATAAACTTAAAAAAAAAGAATTATTAAATGTCAAATTAAAATGCCAGGTACTGGAGTCACACTAAATAAAGGTGCACCCCACCAACTACCTCAAGGGCACACAATCTAATGAGAAAGACAAACAAGTAAACAAACAAACACAAAACACAAACACAAACACAAAAAATTATATGTAGTTTCAGGAGTACTAAGATGGAGTTTAGTCTCTGAATGGGAAGTCAGATTAATTCCCCAAGGAGAGTTAATTTTCATGCTCAGAAAAAAAAAAAAAGGTAGTTGACAAGCCAACAGAAGACAATCCTAATTCCATAGGGTTTAATAGGTGATTTTATTTAAAAGGATTGTTTCTTCATGTAATGTCTTTAGGCAGAAGATTAAACAAACTTTCTTTATGTAATATTTCATTGATATTTAATGTAATGTATATTATGAATTTCTAAGTGGAGAATTTACTACATGGTGTTTTTCAGACTTACTAGACTGAAAATACTTTCTTCACAGGGCATTGGTACTTACTGGGATGTGTTTGGTAGCAAGTAACAGACAAGCCAAAGAAATATAAACAATAAGGGATTTGTTATCTCACATAAAATGTATGGGAAGAGTTCTATGTATACCATGCTAGACTGAGATTCAGAATAATTTACCTACAGAGAACTAGAAAAGCTAGACAAAATATTTTTTATGAAGTCATAGGAAAGTTATGGGCCCAAAACCTGAGAGAAGAAGAAAACTCTGAGAAGTAAACCCTGCATTTGGAATAGCTTTTACCCCAGAGCACTTGGTGATTCTGGAATAGGCTACTGAGAGGCTGTAAATGTGAGTAGAACTTTCAAAGTGTCACAGGGCTTGGAGGAAACTGGAGTTTAGGGCTAGCCAAAAATGAGGGTTAGGCAACCAATTACTCTCCACTTGTATTAGGATCCTGAAGAGGTATATCCTAGGAATAAGGGTAAACTAGAAAGAAATAGACCAACAGGATCTTAAACTCAGACCTGAATTATCTCAAATCCTAATCAAATAAGGATGATTTTGAATACTTACTGCCTCTAGTGAAACCGACTACCAGAAGTAAAAATAAATCCCCTTTGGAGGAAGGTAACATCGGCAGGTGCCTTGAATTATCTCTATAATTTTCATACAAAATGTCCAGCACTCAATCACAAATAATCAGCACATAATAGACACAGTCAGATGGGATCCAGTAGTGGAGTTATCAGACATAGACTTACACAGGAAATATGTTAAATGTAAATAGAGCAAATGTTCCAGTTAAAAGCTAAGATTGTCAGACAAGATTTTAAAAATATGATATACTGTTTAGAAGAGACATATCCTAAATGTAAGGACACAGGAAGGCTGAAAGTAAAAGAAAGAAACAAATTATACCATGTAAACACAAACTAAAAGAGCTTGTCTACAGTAACTATATTTCATTTCAAACAAAGAATAATTTAAGGCAAAAATTATTACTAGAGTTATTTATTTTATAAACTTTCAATTCATGGAAAATATATAACAATTCAAAATGTGCATGTACTTACACATGCAGGCACACATGCACACACACAGATGCACGCACATGCATGCACACACACACACACGCACACACATCCCAAGCCTAGATGGCTTCCAGCAAATTCTGTCACACATTTAAAGAAGATATAATGCCAATCTCTCACAAAACCTTCTACCAAATATAAAGAGAAAGAAAACTTCTCTGTGAGCTTTTTAAGGCCAGTATAACCTTGATACCAAACCTGAGAGGTGTCATAAGAAAGGAAAATTACAAATCAATCCCATGCATGAACAAAGATGCAAAAATCCTAAACAAAATATTAGCAAACTGAATCTAATCCAGAGCAAAGCCCTTACTCGCTTCAATTTTATGAAGCTGAGAGAGGTGAAGAAGCTGCAGAAAACAAGTTTGAAATAAGTGGAGGCTGGTTTGTGAGGTTTAAGGAAAGAAGCCATCTTCATAACGTAAAAGTAAAAGGTGAAGGAGCAAGTGCTGATGTGGATGCTGCAGCAATTTATCCAGAAAATCTAGTTAAGATAATTCATGAAGATGGCTATACAAAACAACAGATTTTCAGTATAGATGAAAGGAGAGCCTTTTATTGGATGAAGATGTCATTTTGGACTTTCAGAGCTAGAGAGAAGTCAATGCCTGACTTCAAAACTTCAAAGTTTAGGCTGACTTTCCATGTTAGAACTGATACAGTTGGTGATTTTAAATTGAAGCCAGTGCTCATTTGCCATTCTGAAAATCCTAAGGCCCTTAAGAATTATGCTAAATCTACTCTGCCTGTGCTCTATAAATGGAAAAACAAAGCTGAAATGACAGCACATCTGTTTACAACATGGTTGACTGAATATTTTGAGCCCACTACTGCGACCTACTGTTCACGAAAAAAAAAAGATTTATTTCAAAATATTACTGCTCATTGACGATGCACCTGGTCATTCAAGAGCTCTGATGGAGATGAACAAGATTAATGTCATTTCTATGCCTGCAAACACACATCCATTCTGCAGCTCATGGATCAAGGAGTAATTTTGACTTTCAAGTCTTCCCACTTAAGAAATACTTTTCAGGGGCTCCTGGGTTGCTCAGTCCATTAAGCGTCTGACTCTTGGTTTCAGCTTAGGTATTGATCTCACGACTCAGTTGAGTTCAAGCCCCACATTGGGCTCTGCACTGATGGTGCAGAGCCTTCTTGAGATTCTCTCTTTTCCCCCTCTCTCGGCATCTCTCTCTCTAAATAAATAAATAAACTTAAAATATAATAGCATCAAACTTTAAAAAAAATAAAAAAGAAAGAAAGACATTTCAGGTTCAGGCTAGAGTATCCAGTGAGGGAGGGAGGGAGCCATGAGCTCTTTGCTAGAAGACCAAAGACTAGATTGTAGGAAAAGCAAATAGAAGACATGTTTTGAAAATGTGTATTAATGGTATTTCATCAGTTTGTAAGACATGAGTCTGAAATAGCTAGCAGCTTGGTTCTCAAAAAAATCTCTGAACCATGTGCAGCTCCGTGGGTAAGTGGGTCAGGACCCCATCATGAGACAGGTGGAAGGGAAAAACCCAGTCACAATATTTTATCTATCAGTATTCTGGCCAGGCCTCAGAGATGTGGCATAGCAGTATGTGAAAAAGAGGTCCCAGATTTATATGGAAAGGAAAGTAGACTAAGATATGACTGAATTGCTGTGATCCCATGATCAAACTTGAACAGATGAGGAGTTGCTTATGGATGAGCAAAGAAAGTGGTTTTTTGAGATGGAATCTATTCCTGGTGAAGATTGTTGGAACAACAGCAAAGGATTTAGAATATTCCATAAGCTTAGTTGATAAGGTATAGATGGGATTTGAGAAAACTGACTTCAATTTGGAAAAAAGTTCTACTGGGTAAAATGCTATCATACAGCATTACATGCTACAGAGAAATCAGCTGTGAAAGGAGTTACTCAACGAGGCAATCTTCTTGGTTGTCTTAAGAAATTGCCACAGCAACCCTGACCTTCAGCAACCATCACCCTGATAAGTCAGCCACCATCAACATTGAGGCAAGACCCTCCAGCAGCAAAAGGGTTAGGCTTGCTGAAAGCTCACATGATGGTTAGCACTTTTATCAATAAAGTATTTTTTAATTGGGGTATGTATATTGTTTTTCTAGACATAATGCTACCGTACACTTACTATACTATACTATAGTGTACAATGTATGTATAATTTTTTAAATACAGGGAAACCAAATAATTCATTTGACTCATTTCATTGTGATATTCACTATTTATTTATTTATTTATTTATTTATTGCAGTAGTCTGGATCTGAACCCACAGAATCGCTGAAGTATGTACTAGATGAAATTAATGGCAAATTAGACATTACAGAATAGAAATTAGTAAACTTGAAGATATAGCTATAGAAACTATCCAAAGTGGAATGCAGAAAAAGAAAAGAGTGAAAATCAATGAACAGAACTTCAGTGAAATATAGGACAATATCAGGTCATATGTATATTTTGAGCCTCCAAAGGGGATGAGACTGGGGAGACTGAAAAACCTTTCGAAGAAATAATAGATGAAAGCTTTCTAAATTTGGTAAGATAATAAACTCACACACACAAGAGGCTCAATGAACTCCAAGAACAAGAAACAAGAAAACGTCACAAATTTGTTAAAACCAGTGTTAAAAAACATGCACAAACACTCATAAACATTCATGTACCTGAAAAAACACCCACTGCATTGTACTGGGGTTTATTTTCAGATTTGCCATAAATTCCTGATCCTAAATTGAGGAGTTCCAAAAGTTGAATCCTCCTCTAGCTGTCACACAAGCTGGAGTGTCAGGTATCTGGGACTGAGTACTGAGGGGTCACTCAACACATTTCTCCATTTTTCTCCATGTTGGTAGAGCACTCAGGGTCCATCTGGTGTGTATAAGGTAATTGGCAACATCCATTTCTGAAATAGGTTTGTCTAAAGGGGATGAAGAGTAACTACTCCCCTAGTGCCACGGGACAAGTCTGATCTGCTGACAGGGCACTGATGAGCAGTGAGGCATCTGAGTCATTCAGATGAGACTCTAGTATCCAAGACATTTTATGTTGACATATCTAGGGGCACTCAATAAACCACTTCCATCTTTCCCTCTGAGTTTGCTGAGCCATAAATTTGACCTATTTGCAGAATAGTGGGAGAGTGCTCACCTGAATGCTCATTCATGTGTCTTAGACACCCATGGGGTCAGTGTGAGGCCTCCTCATGACGCCCTACAAATGTTCGTTCAGGTCACAAACTTCTCTGCTATTGTTTGCCTGCTGCCATGGAGATTTCTTCCCTGATCCAGTGGGATACAAGAGGTCTCACCTGTGAAGACCAGTGGCTCAATGTTTAATGAGAAAGGGGAAGGGAAAAGAGTATCAGGATCCAGCTCTCCAAAAAGCCCCCGGAGAGGTGGTCCAATTAATAAAAGATTGCAAAACACCTCAATCAGTGTAATGGGCTCTCTTGAGAGCTGCTGCTTATCAATAGCAAATGGTCTCATGTTCAAAACAAAATATTTGAATGCTAAAGCTTACACCACCACTGCTGTCTTAGATAAAGCCCAGGTTGAGTGAGATGCCCTAAAAATGGAAGTTGCTGCTCACAAAAGAGGTCACTCGGGACCACCAGGAGCTCATCCTATAAACACCAAAAAGGAAGAAAAGGAGATGAAATGTTTAGGGACAGACAGGAGGCAAAAAATAAAGGGAAGAAAAGGAAAATTTTTACCACTTAGAATAAACCATTCTAAAAGATTTGATTAGAAGGAAGGAGAAGGGCTAAAGAGAATGAAATAATTATTCTAAGACAGGGACCTCTCTCTCCTGGGGAGAGCCTGCTGCCTAGAGACAACCCCTTTTCTTCCTATCAGCTAGAGACAGCCAGAGACAGACAGAACCTGAGGCTTCAGGTGGCTAACATACTAAAACACACACACACGCACACACACACAAATCCTAAATATGGCAGGGAAGAGCGAATTAAATAAATTATATATAAATACAAATACAATAAAATGATTAAAACAAAGATGCATAATTTGACTCAACTGAAATCTAGAATTTGTATACTAAAATAATTTACACAAAAGATTAAAAGGCACTGATTGTGCCTCTACAACATAAGTTCTAAATTAAATTTAGCATTTGCTACAGCGCACCAGTTGACGTAACCTCACAAACTCAATCAATCCTGGGGCTCAAATTACACTTGTGAATCCCACAAAATTTAAATTTTGTATCACATATAATCTTAGGAAAGTAGCCAATGCAAAATAGAGAAAAAATAGGTATACCTCACTTAACAGCCTTGCCTAAATTTCCCACATTTATAGAATGGATTACTGCTCCCCTTAAGTTAAAATAGTTAATATGACCCAACATAAAGGAATTGTTTGAGAAAACAAGGCCTTTAAATATTAACATTTAATCCTTGATCCTTAATCATTAATAAAGGGGTGATCATCTCCACCACTTCTCTGTGTGACAGCCCAATTGTGCCTGTTGTTTTTTTTTTTTCCTTTTGGTTTGTTTTAAATGTTCATTTATTCATTTTGAGAGAGAAAGCATGAGAAGGGGAGGGGCATAGAGACAGGAAGAGAACCCAAGCAGTCTCTGAGCTGTCAGCACAAAGCCCAATGAGGGCTCTCTCTCACAATCATGTGAGATCGTGACCTGTGTGGAAATCAAAAGTTGAAGGCTTAACTGACTGAGCCACCCAGGCACCCTGTGCCTATTGTTAAACACAGAAAAAATAAATTGTGTTTCATGGGACAACTACAACCTGAATGCTGTGGTTCCCAGTTCTTAAAGCCCCATTCCCAATAGCCAATATTATTAAAATTACTGATTCTGTCCAATCAACAACCTATCAATATTTTGCTCTTATGGATTTGGTTAATATATTGTGTTCAATACCTGTTTCAACAGCCTCTTAGCTGCAATTTGTCTTTGTCTCTGAAGGGATACAATACACCTTTCTCTACCCATGGGACACCTTAGTGTCTCCACCACTGCACACAACCTTCGCAGACAAGGTATTCATTGCATACACCTTTCTCCAGGAGCACAGGTATGACATTACATTGAGGACTTCTTCCTCCAAGACTATTTGACACACTCATTACAGTTGCACAACTCTAATATTCATTCATTCTTTGGGGTTCTGGTGGCAACACTTCCTCATTTACAAATTTTACTTCAAATTAAAATCAACAGACACTCCTATTAGTGCCCTCAAAACCCTTCACTCTTGAGGCTCTGGCAACTTCTTTTCCAGTCTCCTGGAGTCTCAAGTTCACTTATAATGGCCAAAATTGTCCAAGGGCATTTAATTCAAGAAACTGCCCCTCTTGACCTCATGTTCTACCCTTAAAACTACAAATATCTACATACTGGACTTTCCTGAAAATAGGGACTCTCATAGACCCTGAGCCTGCGACTCTCCATTTTCTGTTGCCCATTGTGCTTTGGGTCATGGAAACAGCACAGCAACTGAGGTCTCCTTAAGATAGGATGGAGCTGGGGCGCCTGGGTGGCGCAGTCGGTTAAGCGTCCGACTTCAGCCAGGTCACGATCTCGCGGTCCGTGAGTTCGAGCCCCGCGTCAGGCTCTGGGCTGATGGCTCGGAGCCTGGAGCCTGTTTCCGATTCTGTGTCTCCCTCTCTCTCTGCCCCTCCCCCGTTCATGCTCTGTCTCTCTCTGTCCCCAAAATAAATGAAAAACGTTGAAAAAAAAATTAAAAAAAAAAAAAGATAGGATGGAGCTAAACATGGGCCCTCTGGCATATTCCATGTGCAGGAGGGGGTGATCTTCCCTGTCCTGAGTGTCTTTCTAGAGGAGCCACCCATTCCCCAGACTCCTCAGCTACCTAGGGCATCCCTTGGGATTAACTGAGTGAACAACAATGGGAGTTCATGAACCATACAAGTGACAGTGCTAACCACCAGCAGAATGTGCTACGTTCCCCTCAGCCAGGATGTCCATAATAAGGACAGGACTCCAAAACAACACACTAGACCAAACTTCAGGCAGTCATCTTAGTACCAGATGCCCCAGCCAACAAGTGTCCCCATCTTCACATTTATTATAAACTGCTGGATCATTACCTAAGAGTTGTCCCCTTCAGGGTAAAGAACCCTGGGAATCTCTTACCTCACAGATACACAAAATTATAAATCAAAATGGCATATGTCTTTACATGTACTAAGGCCACAATACTAAGCTTTGCCAGGACACTCCTTATTCCTTTCAGTTACAGACATTACTAATAGTAACCAAGACACACATTTCACTTCTCAAAAACAATGCTGTGCTCTTTGAAAAAGCCTTCACTAGAACTTTCATGTTCCTAATAGGTCCCAGATCATGAGTTAAATTAGGAGACATACTGGTCTTCTTGAACAACTCCTTTGTAAATCCAGTCTGGCAAATGGACCTCTCTATCTTGCCCTGGGTCTTAATCTCTCTTAATTTTAGGCTCTTTCACTGACTCATACCTCACACCAAATTTAAAAACTTTCTCACTGCCCTTTTTTATATTTAAAGAGGGATATATCTTGACTCCATGTATATTAAGACTCAATATATATTAATAGTGTCTACTCCTATATAAAATTTCAATCTTGTCTCCATCCCATAAGAAAACTCATAAAACAAGATGTCCTGTGGTAGCTGGTTCCAGTCAAGGTTAACTGAGCTACTCAAAATTGTTTTCATGGATCCAGGCTCCTTTTGTCTTCTGTTTTTGTGCTTAGGCTTGTTCCCTTATGGTTGCAAGATGGGTATCACATCAGTTTGTTCCAAAAGTCAGAGACAAGGGACAGCCTTATGACTTTTTATCAGGGACTAAACCTTTCTCAGAAACTCCTAAATAGACTCCCCTGTATTTCATCAACCAGCATTGGGTCACATGTCTCTGGTGGACAGAATAACTAATGCCACCTGCCCCCAAAGATGTCTACATCCTCATCTCCAGAACCTGTGGCAAGGTGCTTGGCAGATGTGATTAAGGATCTGGAGGTGGGAAGGTTATCCTTATTATCCAGTGGGCTCTATATATAATCACAAAAGTTCTTAAAGAGGAAAGCAGGAGGGTCCACGCTCTTCACACGTTGGAGCTGAAATCTGTTCTTCAGCCTTTGAACAAGTATCGTTCAAGAGACATCTCAAATAACGTGTGAAGTTAGTAACTTCCCTTCCAGTTCATAGTTGTTCTCTGGGATCTATGGAAATAAATGAAAGCCCCCGTCACAAGAATAAGTAGAAGCTATCTACTCAGAACTTGCTGGAGCAAGGGAGTCGGCACCACTACGGGCCTTGGACACACTCATGAGCAGCCAGAGGAGGGAGAAAGTTTAAAAAAAAAGGATAATCCAGTTTGGAAGTTGGTGGTGTTGGGAAGCTGGAGCAGCCTGTTGGAAGCAGGCCAATCATGATTTGTTGGGGGAGCATATTTGGCTTTCTCTGGTTGGTCATAAATGGAGGTGGGAACAAAGATAGGGAAGCTGAGAGTCACTGACCAAGTCCTGGCTGTTCTGAGCCATGGCTGTAGAGGTCATGGCTTAAAGGGCTGGCTACTGCAGAGGGTGTGGGTCAGAGTTCTGTGGTCATCTATGGTCTGCTGTCCATTGTATGTTCAGCCTTTCAGGGTTTACTTCTCACTGTTGCCTCTCATCTCAGCTGCCTATTGTCACAGAATTTTGCATTCCTTAAACTCACAGGAGCCCCCAGATCCTGGCATAAGGATTGTGAGGGGGCCTAGGAGCTGGGCAGTCAGAGTCAGGAGGGAAGGAGGAAAATTGGAACCAATGATTTGTTTGGAGGGTTGTAGCCAGATACTGACAGAAACTGGAAGAATTAAAAACTGGATAATGATTAACAATTTGGACAAGGTGACAGGATCCAATCCAATCTGCAGGTAGGGACCAAAAATGGTTTTTACACTGTATGTGTGAGGTGGGGGGAAAAGGGGCAGAAAGGTGGTCTTCACCAAACAAGGCATAATGTGCATATCCTTCAGTTACCATCATTTATAGAGTTACAATGAATGGAGTTAGGATCTAATAACCTAGAAGAGTGTGCTATATAGACAATGCATAGTTATCCGCTGAACCACAAAATTTTTCTCTGTATCTCCTTGAAAGGGATGTCCCAAAAGTAGTTTTTTGTTGGAAGGAAGACAAGTAAATGGAGTGCAGGATGAGGAGGAAGCGCAGGAAAAGGCTGACACAGGATACAATAAGTTTACATGTCTACATTACTTACTGGGCACCCATAGGGTGTAGAGAAGTCTGGATTATACCCTGCTGGAGAATTGGAAGGAATTCCCAGCTAAGGAACCTCAGCCACTAGCAACCCAAAGAGCAGGGGTTTCCGTCTCTTGCTAATGCTTCTGTTCATTTTAAGTGTGGGGATTCACTGCCAAAGTTTATGGATGAAATATAAGGAAATTTAAAGCTTCAGACAATTGCTAACGAAGACCATTTGTTGCATTAATAACACAAAGGTAAATGTTATAGGAAATATCTCCTGTTAGCATGCCAGTTTAGCCCTGGATAATTAAATAAATTGCAACAATCTGTGGTAGGAAATCACTGTTAAAAGTCATTAAAATGTACTTTTATTTTCCTCAATCTCACAAGCAGGAAGAGCAACTTCAGTTTTGTGTGGATTGGTTGTTTTCATAGAGCAGTTGGAGTAAAGGTGAGGCAGAGAAGAATAGGAGTGCTTTCTGTTCTAGCAGTGTTTGCAAAGAACTCTCACAAAAATGACTTTGTTGGTCATCTTCTAGGTTTGATGTCAGAACAATATACAACCTTATCCACTCAAATCTCTGTGGTTAGAGGTATACTTCTAGATTTCCGGAAATTTTACCTTCATATTTTTTTTTTACATTTTCTAGTACACATAATAAACTTCTTATTAACAGGAACCAAGTCTTTTACTTCCAGAGTAATCTAGTCATACAACCAATCACTCCACATTGTCCAGGCTGTTGTAAATATTTTAGGCTTTATGGGCCCATATGGTCTGTGCTGCATATTCCTTTAAAAATTTTTAACAGTAGTTTGCAGATCCCTATCTTATTCCAAATACCCCTCTTGCCCCTTTTCAGTTACTCACAGATTTCATCTCCCAGTCCCAAACAAACATTAATCTACTTCCTGCCTCCATAGTAGGGGTCTACAAACTACTATCATGGGCCAGATCTAGCCTGTGGCCTGTTTTTGTAAATAGTTTCTTGGAAACACAAACCGTGCCCATTCATTTACATTACAGTATACCACAGCTTTCTCCCAACAACTGCAGAGCTTCGTTAAAAGAGAGACTGTTTGGCTGACAAAGCCTAAAATATTTACTGCATTGCCCTTTACAGAAAATTTTTGCTGACCTCTGTCCATGCACTTGCCTTTTCAAAGGCCATTTCATATGCATGGAATCACACAATATATACTCTTCTGAATCTGACCTCTTTTATTCAGCATACAGTTTTTGAGGTTCATTTATATTGTATCATGTATAAGAAGTTCATTCCTTTTTATTGCTGAATATTCCATTGTAAGGATACACATTTTGTTTATCTGTTCACAGTTGATAGATATGTGGATTGCTTCCACATTTGAGCTGCTATGAATAATGCTGTGAACACTGACATACAAGTCTTACGTGTGGACATATGTTTTCATTTCTCTTGGGTAGACCCCTAGGAGTAGATTTTATGGGTCATATGGTAAATTTATGTCTAACATTTTAAGAAAATGTCAAGCTGCTTTCCAAAGTGGCTATGCTGTTTTGCATTCTCAGGAGCAACATATGAGGGCTCCCTCTTCACCATGTCCTCCCCAACACTTGTCTGTTCATTTTGGTTATGCCATTCTAGTGGATGGAAAGTGGTACTGTGTTATGGTTTTAAACTGGATTTCCAAATGACTAATGATGATGATTTTTTTCCTGTGCTTTTTAGCCATTTGTATGTCTTCTTTTGTAAACCTCTGTTCAAATATTTTGCCGATTTGTAAACTGGATTGTTTGCCTCATTGAGTTTTAAGAGTTCTTTGTATATTCTGGATACAAGTCATTTGCCACAAATATGATTTGCAAATATTTTTCCCATTCTATAGGCTATTAATTTCTTTAACCAGTGTCTTTTAATGCACAAAATTTTAAATTTTGATAAAGTCCAATTTATCAATCATATTTTAATGGATGAATGAGTTTGGTATCATATCTAAGAAATCTTTGACTAACCCAGGGTCATGAGGACTTTTCCCTATGTTTTCTTCTAAAAGTGTTATAGTTTCAGTTCTTAAATTAGGTCTTGAATCCATTTTGAGTTAATTTTTGCATATGGTGTAAGATAAGGGTCAAAATTGCACCATCACCATTTGTCAAGAAGACTATCCTTTCCCTATATATTGTGGCATCTCTCTTGAAAATCAATGGACTTAAATATGAGTTTATTTTTGTACTCTACATTCTCTCCCGTTGATCTGTATGTCTATGCTCATGCCACACTGTCTTAATTACTATATATTTATAGCAAATTTTGAAATCAAGAAGTGTTAAGTCCTCTCACTCTGTTCTTTTAAAAATTTGCTGCTGGGTCCTTTGCAGTAATATATAAATTTTAGGATCAGTTTGTCAATTTCTGCGAAGAAAGCTTACTGAAATTTCTATGGGGATTGCATTGAATCTATAGACCATTTGGGGTAAGTTGTGATCCTAACAATATTGAGTATCTCAATATATGAACTTGAAATGCCCTTTCCTTAGGTCTTTAATTTTTCTCAGCAATATCTTGAAGTTTTCAATGTACAAACCTTAGGGTTTTTGTTTGCTAAACTTATTCCTAAGTATTTTATTTGTGAACTGAATTTTTTCTTAATCCCATTTTTGAATTGTTCATTGATAGTACATAGGAAGACAGCCTACTTTTTGTATATTGATCTTGTATCATGTAACTGCTGAACTTACAATTTTTTATGGGTGTGAATATTTTAGAATTTTCTATATATAGTTGTCTGCAAATAAGACTGTTTCACTCATTCTTTTTCAATGTGGGTGTCTTTCACTTCTTTTTCTTGCTTGATTACACTGGTTACAACCTCCAGTATAACATTAAATAGAAGTGGTGAGAGTGAATATCTTTGTCTTATACCTTATTTTATCTGTCTTCATTAAGTATGATGTTAGCTGTTGGTTTTTGCAGATGCCTTTGATCAGGCTGAAGAGGTTCCCTTCTATTCCAGGTTTGTTGAATTTTATCATGAGAGATGTCAGATTTTTATAAAACACTTTGTCTATTGCAGTGATCATGTGGTTTTTCCTTTTATTAATATGGTGAGTGATATTAATTTTATTTTCAGATGTTAAACCACCTTTGCATTACTGGAATAAATCCTACCTAATTGTGGTATATAATCTTTTTTATACGCTGCCGGATTCCGTTGGCTAGTGTTTTGTTGGAGATTTTTGGAATTATATTCATGAGATACTGGTTTTCTTTACTTGTGATGTCTTTTCCTGGCTTTGGTATCAGAGCCTCATAGGAGATGGGAAATACTCCCTCCTTCTCTACTTTGTAGAAGAGTTTATGAAGGATTGGTATTGTTTCTTCCTTAAATATTTTTCACAGAAATCACCAGTAAAGCCATCTGGGCCTGAGTTTCTCTTTGTGGACAGATTTTTAAGTACTTATTCAATTTTTTTTTTTTTACTATTCAGATTCCCTATTTTTTTAAGTCAGTTTCAGTATTTTGGGTCCTTTTTGTCTGAATACAAATTGTTCCTTAACATAAAATTGTTCGTATTATTCCTTTACAATCCTTTTTTTTTTTTTTTTTTGGATAGTGAGCTCGTCTTTCATTCTTCATTTTGCTAAGTTATCTTTTTTTCATCATCTAGCTAACAGTTTGTCAATTTTGTTGATCTTTTCAAAGAATCAATTTTTTATTTTGATTTTCTCTATTGTTTCTGTCTTCTATTTCTTTTTCATTCTTATTTCCTTCTTTCTTTTTGCTTTGGGTTTAATATGCTTATTCTTCCCCAGTGCCTATGCCCCTCTAGTTTCTTAAGTGGAATCTTAGGTTATTGACTAGAGATCTCCTTTTTATTTTTTCTTTCCCAATATAGGTTTTTATAGCTATACACTTCCCACACATCCTGATGTGTTTTTATTTTCATTTAGCTCAAAATATTTTGATTTCCCTTGTCATTTCTTTTTTGACCCATGGGCTATTTAGAAAGTCCTTTGGTTTAATTCCAAGTATTTGTAGATTTCTCAAATTTCCTTCTGCCTTTGATTTCTAATTCTATTGTGGTAGGAAAAATGTTTTGTATGATTTTAATCCTTTTAATTTTATGGACATTTGTTCCATGGTCTACCCTGAATAATATTTCATTTATGCCTAAAAATAATGTCTATTGTGTTAAGTGTTCTATAGATGACAATTATATAATATATGACATTTATATTAATATATATTAATTTATATTAATATAATATAGATGACATTGATAAGGTTGTTTAAATCTTTTCTATCTTTATTGATCAGGGCTATCTTTTAAAAGATTGTCACGCTGATATAATCCTCTTGTGGCTTTCCACTGATTTTAGAATATCTAGGTTTCTTTCCACCCTTGCCTATCTCTATGCATTCATCATGTAACACTCTTCACTTTGCTCAACTTAATTAACAAGCTAAAACTACCTTTGTATCCTTTTATTGATATCAAGCCCTATTACAAAGACATAATTAAGATAGTGTGGTATTGGTGCATGGATAAATAAGCTGACCTATGGAACAGAACAGAGTTCAGAAACAAACCCACACATGTATGATCACCTTATACATCAAAAAGGTAAAAAAACAGTGGTATAGGGGAAACAAGATGGTTTTTATCAAGAAGTGGTGCTGGGAGAGCTAAAAATCCATAAAGGAAAACTTCTACCTTAAACCCTAGCTCACATTATTAACAAAAAAATCAGTATGATTCAGATTTAAAAGTAAAAGGTAAAACAAAAAAGATTTTGAAGAAAACATAGGACACATTCATGATCTCAGAATAGACAAATATTTCTTAAGCAAAATATGCCAACTATGAAAGAGAACACTGGTATACTGTATTAAAATTAACAGCTTATTTTCATATGTATTATATGTATATTTCATATAGTCTCACAACATAATACATTCAACAAATGACATGTATCCGAAATTGATATATTTTTGAAAACCACAAGACAATACAAAAGATAGTCCATCGAACAGAAAAGTGGGCAAGAACCTGAACAGATATTTAAAAAGAGGATAATCAAAAGGCAAGAATTATATGAAAAGTGAAATGAAATCTGATTAATAATCAGTGAAAACTAAAGCCACAGTGAGATACCACCACATGCCTGTCAGAATAAAATGACAAAGATTGACACTACCAAGTGTGGGGCAATTGGAACTTTTGAAAACTGTTTGGCAGTATCCAGTAAACTGAATATAATGTACATAATGGGACCCTGTAATTACAATGCTAGGCAGAAATGAGTACCTATGTGTACCAAAATTCATGTACTAGAATATTTGAGGCAGTACTATCAATAATAGTTCCGAACCTGGGAATGAACCAAACATCCATTGGATAAATATGTGGTTTATTTACACAATGGAGTACTATACAGACAGAAGGAACCACATATAAATACATGCAACAGAAATCTTACAAACATAATGTAGAGCAAATAAGCCAGATATAAGAGAATACATACTATTTGATTCCATTTATATGATGTCCAAAAACAGACGAATCTACTCTATGTTCTTAGAAGTCAGATAGTGGTTATGCTTGGGGAGGTAGTACCTGGAAGGGAACATGAGGGGCCATCTGGGTTGGTGGTAACAGTTTGTTGATTTAAGTGATGACTGTATTTGTGTTCCATTTGTGAAAAATCGACTATTATATGTTACATTTCATTTAAAAATCTTAAAACAAAATGATTTGCCTCTGCTTAATCAACTCAGACTGAAGAAGTGATTCCTTCTCTTGACCTCTCCCTTTGGCTACACTCTCACACTTATGCTACCACCTCCTGCCACTTCCAAATGATGAGGGTGGGAAAAGAACCATCCCCCATTCCCTAACATGCAGACTAAACTAGATTTGCTACAGGGCTGGTTGCTAAAGGAGCAAGTCTACCAAAATATGAAGTCCAAGTTGATCTTTGCCCTCCTGCCTGTTGATTATTCACTTTTTACCCTCCTCCCCTAGGACACTCAAATGCTCTTCTGCTCTCTCTGCCCCAAATCCTCTTACTCAGGATAAATGCTCCTCTCAGGGAACATTTAAATATCAAAGGTTTGAACCAAAAGGTTGGAGCACCAACCAGTTAACATTTCAAGTTGTGGGTAGTGCACGGGTGAGAAGTCATCTGGGTCTTTGTAACACCCCTGGAGATTGGGGTGCAGGCTGGACTTGAGGAATATGGGTGTTCAAATCTTGGCTCTGCCTTGGGCAAATTTGTACCTTCTCTGTGCCTCAGTTTCATTATTAAAATAGGGATTAGTGCTTACTTCAAATCATTATTAGAATCAAAATGAATTAACACATATAAAAGATTTAGAAAAATAACTGACCCAATAAATGTTAGTTGTCAACTTGGCTTTAGCCAAGGTATGCTGTCCCCAAGCATGGCTTGGGATGAATCTAGAGCTGAGGGCTTTGGGGTTAACCCAAAAATCTCCCCAAACTGAGGAGGGCATTCCTTGGGCATCCCACACTTGCTTAGTACTGCAGTGAGGAGCAGGTACCCATGCTTCAGGGCTACATGGGAGCAGAGGAGAAATTGAGAACGTGAAGAGCTGGCTGTCCCCCCAGGCTAGTCACGTATATCTATAAATAAATAAGTGTAGGAGCTTCTGCACTGACTGCCTTCAAGGAATCAGGAATGTTGCTCTGTCAGAGGGTGAGAAATGAGGTGTGTAGTTCTGACATAACAGCATCTAGGGAGGTGGTGATTCCATATACCTATGCTTCCTATTTGACTAAAGGGCCAGTAAACACCACAGGCATTTTAGTACAACTTTTATTTAGGGCCCTGGGTTCTGGATCTGGCCTTTACTTTGAAGATGCAGAAGCGTTGGCAGTGACTGGCTCACAATACATACAAAGCCTGAGGTAGACAACAAAAAGTCAGTTTATCACAATGCAAAATAATAATCAGTAGGTAGAATATTCACACTGGCATTTCCTCTTAGGCAGACCTACAGAAGAAGCCAAATCTTCAGTAGAAGGATACTTGAAGATCTACCAAAAAATAACTTAGTTGCAATAAACAGGCCAAAGAACACATCCCCAGAAGAACTAATGAGACTGGAAATCTGGACCTCCAATAGTGGACAATGCTTTTTCTGCATCTCCACTGCTGACCAACATTGCACCCTGTCTCATAGCCCGTCACTTGGTACACCTCTGCTCTGATGCCTATCAGTGCTATCATAATTTAAATAGCAATCACATTTCCTCAGTTTCCAAGTTTGGGGATCAGGGAGGCTAGGAAACTCTGTACTGGTAATCTACCTTTCAGACTCATCATGCATACTACTTAACAGAAGTCAAATTTCTTTGGGGAGTAACACTGGAACCAGAGGCTTGGTGGGAACTGGAAGAGCAATCATTACCCGCAGATGGCTATAGTGTACAGGTTAGGACCCCTTCGCGTTGGATGCAGCTGGAAATGGTCAGTTTGTCTCCCTGAACAGTACCTCTCCTTTAGTGTATTCTAGGCCCAAAGACTTCAACCTGAATATTCTTGTTATGCCAAAATCCAGCCATGTTCCCTGACCAATCCTCCCAATCCTTAGGTTGTGTCCTCTCACAAATGGCTGGTTTGATCATTTCTTTCATCCTTGGAGGACAAATTGGAGTGCCTGTAGTCACTCCCACAACTACTCACACATCACTGACCTGACAGTGAAGAGCCATGTCCTCTTCATAAGTTACAAGTCTTGAATGGAAAATCCCCAAACTTTCAGACTGTGGGTATGTGGGGGTGGGGGGGAGGGGGGGGCGGTGCTAAGTCCTCCCAGCTTTTACCTTGGTGATGGGAGATGATGGGCAGGATCCACCTTTTCTTAACAGTTATCCCTGAGTCACTGCCCAGACACTTAGCTGCAGCAGGAACGCATCAGGGAATGGGGGGAAGAGCAGAGGCAGCCATGAGACCAACAAAGCTCAGGGGCAAGGGAAACACTAGAACTCTGCATCCTCCTGGTATGGCTCTGCAAGCCTCCTGCACACACAACAGCTTACTTGCTCAGACTGAAGAGATCTGCTCAATACACTCGTGTTTTCTTTGCTCCTTTCTACCCCTTCAGTGAAGGCTCCAGGGACTCCACCTTCCTTTTCTGCTTTGTATCACCACCAAACACTCCATCCTTCAGTGGGATCCTAAAGAGCAGGAGGCTAAAAACGTCTTATTACTTGCTTAGAATTAACTAAGACCATTAAATGAAAATGATGATAGGAAATGATAAAGAAGCTTTACATCCTCTATCGAACTATCAAAACATTTTCTGGTACCTGCCCCAGAATTAAAATGAACCTGGATATGTACACTAAGAGCTCACCATCCCTACCTCCCCAGCACCATTACAAAAACTTTGTTAGTTAATGGCAGCCACCACAGTCAGAAGTACTATTATTTATTTCTCCAAATAACTTATGGCAAACCACCACATAAGGCAAAAAGACTTCATTTTTGTAAACCGGTAACAGTTTGGAGGTTGACAGATTGCACAAGGAACAGAAATTAGGTAACCCGTGTTCTCTTGTTAAAAGGTCTGTTACTCCAACACCATGAATAATCTACATATATAAACAAATTAAGAAACTTTACCTTTTAAACAAGTACTCTGGATAGTTATAGAAAGTAATGTCTTTAGACCTATGCATTAAACAAATGATTTTTAAAAGAATACGCAATAATTGCTCTGCTTTGTTCTCTGTAAGTTTTTCACTACATCTAAACACTGGCAAGTTTTTTAAACAGTGATGTAAAGTAAAGACAACAGTTCACCTAGGTGTCTGTTGGAAGAGGAGTCAAGCAAGAAGCCAGGGCTGAAAATAGTAACAGTTCTGAAACAGCAAATGCAAATTCTGAATGATGATGAGATGCTGGACCCTACTGTGCAAAGTACAACGTTGTAATAGAAGAACCGGTACTGCTTCTCTCTGGGCTGAAGGGGAGTAACAAATCTATACAGCACACAGTGCCAGTATCCTCTCTGACATCAGGGAGAATTAATCTGAAGTCTGCTTGTCCGTTCCCTTTAGTCACATCCTCCTATTGCAGTTTCATACGTAAGTCTGAGGAAAATGTGCAACAGATTCACATGGGACAGGTTCATTAAATTTTGAGAAAAACAGCTACGGCATTTTTGTTAAATGAAGAAAGGGAAATGTGTCTAAATGCATTCTTGATAACAAGAAGCATTAATTGTTATGGAAGGAAATTCTTAAGATAAAGCCCCTAAAGTCCAAAACAATTTTATGCTGGCATCTAAAACGTTCCAACCAGTTCCAGAATTAGATCGTATTAGCAAACAGTTAGTATTTACAGTGAAATGTAATAACTGGCTACAATTCTAGGTAAATAACTTTATGACCATCTACAATTTTGTTTTAAACTTGTAACTTTAGCGATGTATACTGAACATATTCAGTTGTACAGAACACAATCCATTTAATCTTGAAAAACACTATATATCAGAACAGAAATGAGCACACACTCCCGGCAAACCAGTATGCTCCCTCATCAATTCTACAACTACAATAAATTTAATACTATAAACAAACATTAAACAAATCAGAGCACTGTGGAAAGGGTCCAGCAGCTTTAACAAGTCATATTATAATTTTTATGCGCTAATAGAGTAGAGAGGCAAATGGAATTCTTAGAACATTACTTAAAAATAGACTTTTAAAGACAAAGGTCCCAACTCATTCTTATATACACACACAAAAGTTCATCTGTCACAGACAGCAAATGTTGAATTTATACACTGGAGTTTCCGGCAGCATCCTGCACATTTAGACTAATTAAAACAAACAAACAAACAGGAAGTTGTCAAATCTAGGATGGATCACGCAAATCTGTACAAGACAGGCCACAGCTGTCCTGGGGCTACTGTATATGTGCTCACTGCTGCTTCTCAAATGCAAAGACCAAGTAAATACCTAAAAAGAAAGTAATAGAAATTTGAGTTTGGTTTCTCATATTGTCATGCTAAACAGTACAATTTTAGTCCTGTTCATAATTTGGGGAAAATTCTCAAGCTTCTGAAGGGAAAAATCCCATTATTTCTAAGGGTCCTCAATTATTTTGAGTCATATGTAAGTAGCTATGGGATTACATCTGTTTACCTGAAAACATATATCCACTTACTATAATAGTGACATTACAGCTCTTGAGAAAACCAATTCAACAGTTCTAAACACCTCTAAAAACAGTTTGAGATAAGAAAAATTAAAAGTATAAAACCAAGAAAATTAAAATTAAAAAATCTTATAACTTAATGCTTTCTATCTGGAACGAGATGGGTAGGATAGCTGCACTACCTCGAGGACTTCTGGCAGTGACTCTCTAGGTTTTCTATTCAAAAAAACACTAGTAAGAATTATAAGGAACATACTATAAGGAACATACATGGCGTGCATGTTAAAATTCATCCACCTACCCAATTATTGTGTTGTAGGGCCTGATAAGGAAAGTGAGCCAAAAGCTATGTAGTTTTTGCTACATAACTGATAATTAAGATATTGATAACTGATGCTTAGAGATATTTATCTGGCCCAACAGTGATATTCCAGCCCCAAGAATACTCTCCTCTAAATATGGTTTCCTGCTTTGGCACGTGTTTACTCAAAGACACCTAAGTGCATCTACGGTTCCTCATTCTGGATCACAGTGAAGTTCAAATCTGTTATATCTTCTAAGATACCAGTAGATTTTATGGTGAGCAAACATCTAAAAAAAGAAAAATCCTCAAAACATCACAAGGATGCTCAGGGCATACACTAGGACACTCAGCCAGCAAGTCAAGATAGTAGGCCATGTACCTTGGTGTCCTCCCTTCATGAGTTAACTTCTGAACAGGGTACAGATGAATGACTACAGACCATGTAAAAACCTCCTGATCCTCTAGCTTTTTACTCAAGCTGTCCAGGAGTACCACACCAGTCCTTCCAAGTGCTACTTTGGCAATACTATTCTCTGTTTCTTATCTACTAGTTCCTAATTTCTTTTAGGAGAAATGAAATATTGGGGCACCTGGGTGGCTCAGTCAGTTAAGCATCTGACTTCAGCGCAGGTCATCATCTCACGGCTTATGAATTCAAGCCCCACATCGGCTATCAACACAGAGTCCACTTTGGATCCTCTGTCTCCCGCCCTCTGCCCCTCCTCTGCTCATTCTCTCTTTCAAAATAAATAAACTTAGAAAGAAATTAAATACTGCTGGCAACACAGTATAAAGATAGAGAATAGTCAGGGTCATAGCAACACATCAGATTCCTCCAGAAGACAAGGAAGCAAAGCAGTCTAAGATATCTGTAAGTGTATCACAGGACTTAGGAGCAGGCAGTGTTATTTAGCTTGTCCCACACTCCAAGTGATCTGTCTCCAGTCCTACCCACCCCAAACACACTGGTACCTACGGCAGACAATCCAGCAATCTTGACCTTCCCTAAATCTAAGGTCATTTAAAATCACTCAGATGCAGTGTCTGACTTCAGATCGACAATTAATAACTTTCTTTCCTCTCTAAAATGCCTTCTGTGTAGGCATTTCACTTGGAATTTAAAGAAATAAATCCTGAACCACTTATAAAAGCAATTAAGCAACAATTCTCTACTTTATTTTCACATTTAAAGAATCTTCTAGAGGAGCAACAGGTTCTTGTAATAGGAGTTTAATTAGATGAGGAGGAGTTTGAAGTACAGCTTCTACTTATCAGACTGTGACTCCAGCCCACAAATCCTCCAGTTTAGAATAGTGTAATTCATGAAAGACCACACTGATCCTGACATGCTAGAGTTTGGCTGCAATGTGGCCACTGCTCCTTTCCTACTGCTTTTCACATCTCTAACCTATCTCTCCCTCCACTGTCTGGGGGCATCTAATTCTTCATCTGCAAGCTATCACTAAAGTCCACACTGAGGTACAGAAACACAGTTCTAAACTATACCTAGTACCACCATCGCATTTGACCAAAGTTTTCCTTACATCATACTTTAGGACTGGCAGGATGTCTAAGATACCTAAGTCTCCACTTTGGGAAAAGTAATGAAAATGTACAGGTTTAGGCACACATTTCTCAGTCTGATGGTCCTATAATCCCATTTCCACTAAGGGCACCAATATTCTGAGACAAACAGGCTCAACATGTTGGCTCTATTTGTATTTCTTCCTTTTCCTCTCTCTCCAATTCAGCAAGTCCTAAGAAAAATCCCTTCACAAAGGCTTCCATGAGGCCATGGGTACAAGTATGAATCAGTTGGGTTAGCTCTGTGACCTCAGGTAAGTTATTTAAGTGCTTTCTTATCTGTGAAAAGGAGATATTAGTGAGACTAGTTTACCCTTAAAGTTGTGAGGATTAAATAAGTTACAACATATGAAAAGGCTCCAGTCATGCTTGAGCACATGTTAAATATTCAATTATACCAACTATTATTACTTCCCAGATTTTACTACTTTTCCTTAGGCTCTCCTACAGCTATTTTCCCTATTATAGAAACTTCAGCACTTAAAACAGTTTGCCTAGCACTGCATTTATTTGTGTCTGTTTCTTTCATTAGATTGTAAACATCTGGGAAGTAGAGACTGCAACTGTTTACTTTGTTTATCCCCCAAAGCCCTTTCACAGAACTTTATGTAAGTTAATACTCAACATTTATCAAATAGATTGTCTCTGATTACCACTTATGCCTTCAACATAATCAACAAATACTTAAATGAACAGTGGGAACTACCTTTTATGTCCTCAGGACAGCTACATTAGGGTATTATCATCTTAACACGGAGGCCCTGGGTGATGCTTTCTCAGCATCCATTTGCTGAAGAACCACGGACTTCACAGATTTGCCAGGCCTCTGACTTCTCTTCCAAAGACAGGTATCTCACTTCAGAATGTCTTTGTACCAGGCCCTTCCCAATCACACATCCCTCTAAAATATCCTGCTCATTGCTACTTCACTAAATGTTCTAGTACTTATTAATTATGCCTTTGTAGTCAACATCAGAGTGGCTAGAAACAAAATACATGGAAGTGTTCCATAAGCCAAAATTTCCAAAGAAATCTGAGGTAAAAACAGCAAATACAGATGCCTATGTAGTAACAATTAGGTAATGAAAATGTTTAAGAATGTTAAGGGTGCCTGGGTGGTCAGTTGGTTAAGCGACTGACTCTTGGTTTTAGCTCAGGTCATGATCTCATGGCTTTGCAGGTTGGAGCCCTGCACCAGGCTTTGTTGGAGCCCTGCACCAGGCTTTCAGCACACAGCCTGATTGGGATTCTCTCTCTCCTCTTTCTCTGCCCCTTCCTCACTCATGCTGTCTCTCTCATAATAAATAAAATAAACTTTAAAAAAAAAAAAGAATGCTCATGAAAGTTTATGTTAAGGAATGCCCTGCATATATTTTCTCTTGGCACTAAATAGCTGTGCAAGAAAAAGTGAGTTAGACACATACAGGGATTCTGTGTAAACATAAAACACACACACATACTAACGTATATCAAAAAATTCCAAAGTTTTCAAATTTTAACAATCACTCTGAAACAATCTTTGTAAATCTACACTGATGATATACTCACTTGTGGCTTCCCACTCTGACTTACTTAAGGTTCCCTAAAATTAAAAAAAAAAAAAAGAAAGAACATTTTAGATTGAATATGGAAGTACATAAACATGTATTTTTCAACAATGGACAGAAGTGCCCAAACAACCCTAGTTCGCTATAAATATAAGTTGACCCTTGAACGACACAAGCTTGAACTGTGCAGATATACTTATATGTGGACTTTTTCAATAAATGCCATACTGTAAACATGTTTTCCTTATGATTTTTAAATAACATTTTTTCTCTAGCTTACATTACTATAAGAATATAGTATACAATACATATACAAAATACGTATTAACTGATCATGTTACTGGTAAGGCTTATGGTCAACAGTTGGCTATTGTTAGTTACATTTTGGGGAATCAAAAGTTATAGGCTTACTTCTGACTGCATGGGGAGTCAGCAACCCAACCCTCACACTGTTCAAGGGTCAACTGTATACATAATTTACTTTTAATATTACTGTGATCTAAATATATCAAAAAAGTCAATGAGACTTTAATGTTATCCTCTCAATTGTGCTCTCCTGCCTAATTCTCTAAACTACCGATTCTCAACCAAAGGGTGAATCTGTGTAAAGAGGGTATTCGTGTGTGTGTATAATTGGAAAAAGCATCAATTTTATATTTTTAACGTGGAAAATGAAAACATTAAAAAGCCTCTCTTGAACATCCAATAGCATTGTAGGAAGAAATAAGATTTTTGTGTTTTTACAAAGGAATCACAACATACATATCATACAAAAGAAATAAATTATATTTTAAAGTTACTAAAATACTAAAAAACACATTGATATAGTAATATATGTGCTACTTTGTCCATGTCCTTAGACTAACAAGATAGAGTAGCCATTCCAGTAATTAATGTGATTTTGAAGAAGTGATAAATGTAAACAATAGTCTAAGATTTCAGCAGAAATGTTATGAAAATATCTGTAATTTCTATTGATGACAATCACAGCTATATCTAATACCACTGTGGTACTGTTACATTCTTAATTAAAGAAATGTGAGCTTGCATGCAGAAGTCATTGAAAATGGAGATGTAATTTTTCTCCATCAAAGTTCATGAGCCCCTGAATTTTACCTCCGAACACAGTGAGTCAGCAGTGCCCAGGTTAAGATATAATGATATAGCAAGGAACCCTCCAACCAAGCTTACAACTTTCTCCCCATCCTTACTGCCTCAGAAATAGGACTCAGTTCTCAGTACTGAAATACATTTTATTTTATATTCTATGCCTATAAAAAGGGGAAACAGACTAACAGGTATCTGATTTGTAAACCAGTGAAATAATTTCATAAGTCTCCATATACTATATGCTTTTTTTTTTTCATTTTCTATAAAACATGCTACAAATGAAAACTTACCAAAGGTAACCTTACTTGACTGTTTTTCATGTAATCTGCTGCATGTTCATAGTCATCCACCTTCTCAGAAGCAAGTTTGGAATTCTCGTTTGCAGGATATGGCTAGGGAAACCAGGGAAATTCCTAGTTAGGCAATTAAATGAAACTTACAATTCGGAATTAAAAATACTAAATCACAAAAATAAAATACTTAAGAAAATCCTTAAGTATTATTTCAGGAATACAAACTACACATACTTTTGAAATGTGAAAAAAATGGGTGAAGAGAATCCTCTCCTAACAAAGCAGTTGTTATGGTCAACTTTGATGATAATCATAGGATATTTACAGTTGGACAAAACTGGTTCACTTAGCAGCAAACATTTGCATCTCCCTGACTCCCAGTGAAAGTTTTTCTGTTATAACACAAAACTGAAGGAAGTTATTATCAAAAGAGCTAAATATTGGGGCACCTGGGTGGCTCAGTCGGTTAATAGTCCAACTTCAGCTCGGGTCATGATCTCAAGGTCCATGAGTTCGAGCCCCGCGTCAGGCTCTGTGCTGCCAGCTCAGAGCCTGGAGCCTGCTTCAGATTCTGTGTCTCCCTCTCTCTCTGCCCCTCCCCTGCTCATGCTCTATCTCTCTGTCTCAAAGATAAATAAAAACATTAAAAAAATTAAAAAAAAAAAAGAGCTAAATATTAATTTAAACATTATGGTGATATAATAGCCATCAGAAGCATGAACAGAAATTAGAATACAGATGAAAAACTTGAAATGCCGAGAGGAATATGCTGGTGGGGAGATAGGCCCCTAGGCTTGCCTTGTCCCATGAATACAACTAAGTATCAAATCATCCTAAATACTCCAGAAATTGATCTGAAGACTGGCAAAACAAACTCCACAACTTAAAAGTAGAGAAAGGGTCACAGTGAAGGTAAGAAGAGCAGAGACATGGTTTGGGACAGAAACCAATAGTGGCCACTCTGGTGGGGAGAAAGCTGCAGTCACAGAAAAGGGCAAGAGACAGACCAACACATAAGGGAATGCACAGGGAGAACAAATCCCCATAGCCATTGGCCTGGAAATAGAGAAGGCCTGAATTTTATGAGTTCCTGCAACCAGTGGGGCTTAAAGCCTGGAGTTTTAAAGGTCAGCATGCTTGGCTCTGGGAGAGCTCAGAGGGCATTGAACCTACTATTGAAGAAAAGGCAGGGCAAACAGCCTGCAGACATACAGTGTGGAAACAGTCATCTGAAAATTGCCTGGACCACACAGCAGGGAGGTTAAATGTGTCCCAGAGAGACTATGTTCACAAAGAGACCCCTAAGGGAACAAGGGAACTGGCTGGCACCATTTCCTTCCCCCACCCCTCAGCATAAACATAGAGCCATGTGCAGGAACCAATGCACTCCAACACTCACTACCTAACTTCTTACACCAAGCCTTGCCCTGCCTATACTCTAGTGGAACCGCCCTTCCCAGTCATGCTTGCCTTAGTCCCAACGAGATGGGCCCCCTTTAGCAGAAGACCAGCCCAACCCCCTGCCCACAATTCATCTCCCTAGCCGGTGTTTTGCAGGGCCTTGGTTCCAGGGGCAGTGGCAAGAGGTCCCATTTCACAAGCAGACCACAGCACACCTAGGTAAAATGTCCCACATTCAGGTTAGGGAACAAACCCTGCTCACAACAGGCAAAAATAAAAAAAAAAAAACCTCTACAAACGACTGGCGTGAAGGATAAAAAGACCAGGACACATTAGTAGAGCATACACAGCACACAACGGAGATACACCTGGAAGTGCCAGGCCCTGGGGGCCAGGGAACACTACACAGCACAGTACTATGGGACTTGTTCTTCATAAAGCCATTATGCTCAAGAACAGGAAATATAGTTGACTTTCCTAATACACAGAGACTTAGACAAAATGAGAAGACAGAGGAATTTGTCCCAAATGAAGAACACTACAAGGCCACGATCAGAGACCTAAGTGAAATACATAGAAGTATATGCCTGATGGAGAATTTAGAGCAATGATCATACAGATACTCACTGGACTTGAGGAAAAAATGAAGGACATCATCAGTGAGGCCATTAATGCAGATAAGGAATAACACAGCAGAGATAAAGGGCTCAATAAATGAAATGAGAAACACACCCAATGGAATGAACAGCGGCAGGGTGGAAGAAGCAGAGGAACAAATTAATGACCTGGAAAACAGAGTAATGGAAAGTAATCAAGCTGAACAAAAGAGAGAAAAAAGAATTATGCAAAATGAGAATAAACTTAGGGAACTCAGTGACTCCATCAAATGCAGTAACATTCATATTACAGGAGTCCCAGAAGAAGAAAGAGAAAAAGGGGCAGATAATTTATTTGAAGAAATATTAGCTGAAAGCTTCCCTACTCTGAGGAAGAAAGTGAATATCCAGATCCAGGAAGCAGAGAACCCCCATGAAAATCAACAAAAGCAGATCCACATCAAAACATGCTGTTATTAAAATGGCAAAATATAGTGATAAAGAAAAAACACTAAAGGCAGCAAGGCAAAAGAAGTCATTAACTTACAAGGGAAAACCCATAAGGCTAGCAAGCGATTTTTCAAAAGAAACTGTGCAAGCCAGAAGGGAGTAGAATGACATAGTGAAAGTGCTGAATGGGAAAAATACGCAGCCAAGAATACTCTATCCAGCAAAGCTATCATTCAGAATAGAAGGAGAGATAAAAAGTGTCCCAGACAAACAAAAACTAAAGGAGTCTGTGACCACTAAACTGGCTATGCAAGAGATATTGAAGAGGACTGTCCTAAGTGGAAAGGCCAAAAATGACAGTATGAAGGTAGGAAACACAAAAGCAGTAAAAATGAGTATTTCTATAAAAACTCAAAGAATTCACAAAATAAAAAGATGTAAAGCTATATACCTAAAACGTGGAGAGGAGAAGAATGAAGAATGGGTTCAAACTCAAATGACCATCAAGTTAATACAGACTGCTGTATACAGAAGATGTTCTATAAAAACCTAATGGTAACCACAAATCCAAAACCACTAATAAATAAGCAAAGAATAAAGACAAAGAAATCCAAATATATCACTAAAGGAAACCAGTAAACCATGAAAGAGAGAAAGACAAGAAAAGATCAGGGAAAATCTCCAGAAACAACCACAAAACAAATAATAAAATGGTAATAAATATATACCTATCAATAATTACTTTGAATGTAAATGGACTAAACACTCCATTTGTAAATGGACTAAACACTCTAATCAAAAGACACAGGGTGAGAGAATGGATAAAAAACAAGACCCAGAGCGCCTGGGTGGCTCAGGCAGTTGAGTGTCCAACTCCTGATTTTGTTTCAAGTCATGATCCCAAAGTCACGGGATTGAGCCTCACCATCAGGCTCCATGCTGAGTGGAGAGCCTGCTTGAGATTCTCTCTCACCCTTTGCCCCTACCCTGCTTGTGCTCTCTAAAATAAACAACAACAAGAGACTCATTTTAGACCTAAGATTGAGAGCGAGGGGATGGAGAAACATTCATCATGCAAATAGATGTCAAAAGACTGCTGGGTAGCAATACTTACAACACACAAAATATACTTTAAAACAAAAACTGTGACAAAAGGCCAAGAAGGACACTAGATCATAAAAGGGACAATCCATCAAGAAGACAGAATGATTGTAAATATTTATGGCCCCAATATGAAAGCACCCAAGTACTTGGGTAAAACAATAAGAATATATAAACAATAAGAAACAATAAAAATATTAAGAATATTAATAAGAAATATAAGAAATATAAGCAGTAAGAAATATAAACAATAATATAAAACAATAAGAAATATAAAGGAACTGATGATAATACAATAATAGTCGGGGACTTTAACATCCCACCTACATCAATGGACAGATCATCTAAACAGAAAATCAACAAGAAAACAATGGCTTTGAATGACACACTGGACCAGATGGATTTAACAGATATATTCAGGACATTCCATCCTAAAACAGCAGAATGCACATTCTTTTCAGGTACACATGGAATATTCTTTTAAAATAGATCACAATTAGGCCACAAAACAAAGCTTAACAAATTCAAAAAGATAGAAATCACACCATGTACCTTTTCTGAACACAACACTATGAAACCAGAAGTCAAACACAAGAAAAAATCTGGAAAGACCATGAATACACGGAGGTTAAACAATATGCTACTAAACAATGAATGGGTCAACCAGTAAATAAAAGAATAAATTTATACAGTACATGGAAACAAATGAAAATTAACACACAACAATCCAAAACTTCTGGGATGCAATAAGGCAGTTCTAACAGGGAAGTTTATAGCAATACAGGCCTACCTCAAGAAGGAAGAAAAATCTCAAATACACAACTTAACCTTACATCTAAAGGACCTAGGAAAAGAACAACAAATGAAACCTAAAATCAACAGAAGGAAGGAAATAATAAAGATTAGAGCAGAAATAAATGATATAGAAACTAAAAAAATCCAAAAAACAAAAAACAAAAAATAAACAATACATCAATTAAACCAGGAGCTGGTTCTTTGAAAAAAATTGATAATTGAAATTGATAAATCTCTAGCCAGACTTAACAAGAAAAAAAGGGAAAGGACCCAAATAAATAGAAACACAAATGAGAGAGGAGAAATAACAACCAACACCACAGAAGTACAAACATAAAATATAAGAGAATCTTATGGAAAACTATAGGCAAACAAATTGTGACAACCTAGAAGAAATGGATAAATTTCCAGAAACATATAAATTACAAAAACTGAAACAGGAAGAAACAGAATATGTGAACAGACTGATAATCTGCAAAGAAATTGAATCAGTAATCAAAAAACTCCCAAAAAACCAAAGTGCAGGACATTTAAAGAAGAGTTAAAATCTATTCTTTTCAAACTATTCCAAAAAAAAAAAAAAAAAGGAAAAGAAAACTTCGAAATTCATTCTGTGAGGCCAACACTGCCCTGATACCAACATCAGATAAAGACATCACAAAAGAAGAGAACTATAGGCCAATATCTCTGATGAACATAGATGCAAAAATCCTCAACAAAATAACTAGTAAACCAAGTCCAACAGTACATATAAAAATATCATTCACCAGAATCAAGTAGGATTTATTAATGGGTTGCAAGGGTGGTTCAATATTCATGAATCAATTGTGATATACCACATCAATAAGAGAAAGGAGAAAAACCATATGATCATTTCAACAGACACAGAAAAGTATTTGACAAAGTATAACATCCATGCATGATAAAAACCCTCAACAAAGTAGGTTTAGAGGGAACATACCTCAACATAGTAAAAGCCATATATGAAAAACCCAGTTAACATCATTCTTAATGGGGAAAACTGAAAGCCTTTCCCCTAAAAACCAAGGAACAAGATAGGATGTCCACTCTCATCATTTTTATTCAGCATAGTACTAGAAGTCCTACCCACAGCAATCAGACAACAGAAAGAAATAAAAGGCATCCAAATTGGTAAGGAAGAAGTAAAACAAGAAAAAGACTGAATACAGGGAACAAACTGATGGTTACCAGAGGGCAGTTGGTAGTGGGGGAGGGGGGGTGAGATGGGTGAAATAGGGTATGGGGATTAAGGAGTCCACTTGTCCTGATGAGCACCAGGTAATTAAAATAAAAAATTAAAAATACATATGAAAAATGAATCAACAGAGAACCCTGTGAGTTCAAGAAGGTAAGGAAAATAATCCAGCTTCCAAAATACAGGCAGTCTCCATATTTCTCTAAGAATTTGAAGGGCTACACATACACAAAAATGCTGTTTTAAGGCTATGCTGGCCAAATGTTTATTCAAATTACTTCAAGTGCTATTTTTAATCCATCTCAAGTAACATCCCTTTATACTATGAAGTGTACTGCTTTGTAATATATGTAAATGAAACCATAATGAACTACATAGAATACTTAATATTTAACAACCATCTACTCTACAAAGGTTATATATTCTAATTTCTTTGTCTTTTTACAACAAACCAGCCAGCAAAGAATCACTTCCGACCTAGATCTTCCTAGTAAATTTTTAAGAAAATGTTTCAGGGGCACCTGGATGGCTCAGTCAGTTAAGCATCTGACTTTGGCTCAGGTCATGATCTCAAGGTTCATGAATTCGAATGCCACATCTGGCTCTCTGCCGTCAGCACAGAGCCTGCTTCAGATCCTCTGTCTCTCTCTCTCTGCCCCTCCCCAGTTAAGGCACGCATGAGCTCTCTCTCCCTCTCAAAACTAAATAAACACTAAAAAAGAAAGAAAGAAAGAAAGAAAGAAAGAAAGAAAGAAAGAAAGATCGATCCAGGAATGTCTACTTTGCTATCTTCCTTTTTCCCTTCTTTAAATGTATCCCACAGTAAGCTCAGACATTAGAAATTTGGTTGTTTACTATTTAAAAAGTACTTAGCTTTTTGGAGTCCCATATTGCTATAATCAGCCACTTTACCTTTTATGGTATCTTAATACAAGGGATATAAGAAACACCACTTTTAAGTGTTTTTGAAACTTTAATCCCACATCTTGTGGTTTCATCCTATTATAAAGCTTCAAAACTTTAATGTGAATGACTGCAAACTATTCTGTTGTAAATATGCTCTTCAAAGTATCAGTATAAGATTCCTCCATGTGATTATCTGCCTCTCACTAGACATCTCTCTCCCCTCTCAATCACTTTAAAAGACCAAACAACATATGACTATAAAGCTGCAAAACTGATTATTCTTTTGAAAGCAGGTGAAAGAAAAGAAAACAGGTGTCAGGATTTTATAACCATAGTGCCTTGAGTCTTTTCATTCTTCCTTCCCTCTGCTACAGTGCTCTAGGAGAGCAAAGTTATTGGTTCTATTGCTGAACCTCTGGGTCAGCTCAAGGCTGGCGGCTTTAGGAAAAGATTTTTTTTTTAATAGCAAACATCAGAAAACAGATCCATTTAAAACTCTAACAGAGACTAAAACAATTAGCATTCTGACTGTGTCTCTGGTCTTCACACCCCTCCAAACCATCCTCTATACTACCATCTGAGTCATGTTCCCACTTGTGGGACATGTTGTCTCCTGCTCAAAGTCCTTTATAGACTTGCAGAAGTAACTTGGTGAAGAAGTAGGAAAAACCAAAGAACTTTTTCAAATTACATGCTATTACATTCATGTATGTTCCCAGAGGGATAAGTCATATCCTCAAAGGCAACACTGGGGGAAAAAAAGGAAGACTGGAGAACCACTTTGCTAAAGAAAAGTTTTTCATACTTCTTCAAACATCCCCTACTCTTTCATGCTTCTCTGCCTTCACTCTTAGTTTACTATTTTCACAAAAGACCCTTTCGGATAAGCACTGCACTTTGAGTATTTCATTACTGCAATTCTCATATTGTACTGAATAACTGGCTTGAATGTTTATCTCCTCAACATACCATAAGATCCTTGAAGAAAGGGGACCCTGCTATCCCATATCCCACTCTCCACATACAATTTCAAAAAAATTACACATATCAAGTCATTACATACATGCTAAGAGAAAAATATAAATAACTGATCATCGTACATGCAAAGCACCACCAAGTTAAGGACGACAAACTACAGGCATGTGTGTGTGATTTGTGTACACTTTTTCTAGTTTTCTTTTCTCTCTCAAAACAAAAACAAACCTCTCCTGCTAACATAAAGCAAATACAAATATTCTTAATTCTAAAATACAGAAAATATAACCAATGAAGAATGTAACATTTTAGTGGTTAGTAGTTTCAAAAGATAACTTAGGATTTAAAGAGGATCTTTCCACTCAAAATTGGGAAAGCTGTATGGATGCAATTGCAGCAGGAGATTTGTTTGAAAACCACCTATAAAAACTAAAGAATATCTTAGGTTTACAACTTTGTGGCCTTGAAAAACTCATGTATCCTCTCTGAACCTAAGATGGCCCATTTTAAACTGTGGAAGGGGACTGTTTTGCCTACTTCACGGGGGTAATTAGCAAAATAAGTGAGTATGCTTGCAGTACTTTAAAAAATATTCTAAATTGAACGAACTCTCTAAAGAAGTTTAATAACTATTTGATTAATATGATCCTGTTGATAATAACAAAAATGTTCACTATTTCAGATCTCATTAAATACTGAAAAAGGACATAATGAAAACTAACTAGTCAATGGCTATACACTGTATTTAACGCTTGTATAGAAGCTGCCATTGCTGCAATTTGGGAAAGCAGAGAAGAATCCAGGAGTTAAAACAGGTCTCAGCAACAATATAGTCTAAAAGACCAGAATCTTGCTAGATAGTCACCAAAGAACAAAACTAGGCATGGTATGAGCTCATCTTAGATCCTGGTCAGGAAGATTTTAAATTACTAATGTAACCAAAGGGCATTATTGTGAAGAAGTAATGTAATCTTGCACCCCAGGGGATATTTGGTAACATCTGGAGTCATTTTTGGCTCACAACTGGGGGCAGGGGTACTACTGACATCTAGTGCATAGATGCCAGAGATGATGTTCAATATCCTGTGACTAGAACAGCCCTTCACAACAAAGAAATTACCCAGTCCAAAATGCCAACAATCCTGAGGTTAAGAAATCCTATCTTAAAACAGTCTATGTAGAAAACAGAATTTGATGACAGTGCCATTCATTTATTCATTCCAGTATTTCCTGAGCAGCCATGAAGGAAAGTTCCTGTAATGAGCTCTGTCCTGGGTGCTGAAGGGTCTAGAGCAGTTAAGAATAATCTGTGTGATTTATAGAAATATTGAGCATCTATATGGTCTTGAAAGGAATCTCAGAAACAGTCAAACAAGTTTATCATGACCTAGAATTTCTAAATACTTACCTCCAGGGCCTGCATTCGTTTTAACAGCATTTTATTTTCACTGTTCTTAACCTTTTCTTCATAGAATTCCAGAAATGTTTTTTTGTAGACTAGTTTCATATTGTACTTCTTTGCCATTCTGTCCAAAATAGATTACTTAATTAAAACACTTCCACATTATTTATAATTCCTCAATAGTTTACTTTCACACAACAGTGACAACTTCTGGGCATCACTAAAAAAACTATCATTATAAATTCACAACAGGATGATACAAAATGAGTGAAGAGCAACATACCAATAATTACATCTATAAGAAAACATGTATTCTCAATCTCAATGGGCCACAGGTGACTCTATTACTGTAATAAATGGGTCATGAAAGTAAAAGGAAAGGCTGTGAGACAGGGATGAAAGCTGTAAGGAACATTTTTCTATAAATTTCATTTATTTAACTTAATCCCTTACAGTGGCATTGAAAACAGCTGCCATTCCTTTTTAAAATATTCTTTCATCTCTTGGATTCTCTAGCAAAAGACACTATTAATTTTTATAATACACCTGTAGCTGCTTCTTCACAGTTTGTTTTACAAATGCCTTTTACCCAACTTGTAAATTTTAATGTTCTGAAGAGTTTGGCCCAGAGCCTTACTCATTTTCTCTTTCCTGACTTTACACAGCATGCCAACAGCTATCTGTAGTTCAGCTCTCTCGTCACTCATTTATTCCACTGCTTCCTAGAAATCTCCACTGAGACATCCAGGATGTGTCACAGGAATTCTCTAACTTTCCAAATCCAAGGCTGAATCCCACTAGACCATTCTGCCAATCTTTATTTCAGTAAATCCATCTAATGATTCATGCCAGAAACTTCAGAGTTCTCCATGCCTCTTCTCTCCAATGCCCGCTGTGTTCAACACACACATCCTCTGTTTACCTATAAAATATACTTCAAATAGGTCTTCTTACCCCTTCATTGGCCACCATCTTGCTTTAACCACCACCACCACCACCACTCAGCTGTACTACTTCGCTAGGTTCCATGCTTCTATTCTTACTCTCCCTCAATGAATATTTCAACTGCAACCAGATTGAGCTTTCAAAAATACACACACGTCACTTTCCCCCTTTACGCCCTTCACTGGATCTCCAGCACACAATTCAAAAGGCTTCAGCATGGCCTTTAAGGCACTCATCTATAAAGGAATGCTGCTTTAGGGCATCTGGCTGGCCCAGTTGGTACAGCATACAACTCTTGATCTTGGTGTTGTGAGCTCGAGCCCCATACTGAGTGTAGAGCTTACTTTAAAAAAAAGGAAAATGCTCCTTATCTTGAGCCACTTGGGCCCTCATTCCTTATGACCACACAATGGCCTTCCTTTAGCTCCTTGAAAGAGCCAAGCCCTTTCCCATTTCAGGGCCTTCATACATATTGTCACTTATACCTGGAACATTCTCCCTTCCAGTCTTCAACTGGCCAACTTCTATTCATCCTTTAGATGTTGACTTAAACATCACTTCTTCCTAGGTGGACTCCAAAATCCTCAATTACATTAGGTCTCCCTGTTATACTCGTTTTTTTCCTCACTGCATTTGTTAAAATTTATATATATATATATATATATATATATATATATATATATACACACACACACACATATAATTTACTTATATATATATACATATATATATATATGTATATATATATATCAAAATTCATATATGATCTCAGGCAGCAGATAAAGGAGGAGATGAAGGGAAAATAATTCTGAAAGAGTCCACGAGAAGACTTGCGAGATGACAGTTGAGGGAACAGAGAGAAAGGAAACATTTGAGAGCCACTGGATTTGTATGTAAGAGGCATCTGTAAGGCCTCCCCATAATTTGAATTAGCCTTCCTTGGAAAGACAACATGAGCAAAGAAAAGAGTCTCTTCTATTTTTGGCAGTTCATGAAACTCATAAATCTACAAAATAAGGCTTTAGAAATAAAACCAAGCTTAATGCCTGAGAAATACCATAATTACAAAGAACTGAGACTCAGTTTGACCAATTTGAATGGGTTTGCCATATAAAAAGCTAATTATATTTTTGATCAGTTTCTTAACAAAATGGCAGAAGGGCATCTCAAAATCCTGTGCATTTTCAGATTGTCCCACTGAATGTATAGCTGTTTTAGTAATTAATTTTTTAAAACTTTAGATATTATAGAGATGACTTGACACTTTACACATGCATCACCATTAAGCAATTTAAGTACAAAAGACTGCTAGTGCTTCCTTAGCATTTAAAAAAAGTTTCATTATAGCCTTTATCTTTTTGGTTCTACTCAAATCACCAACTTTGTTAACCAAAAACACCAAGCTAACATACTAAACATACGAAATGACATACTAAAAAATTTAATTTCTTCTTTTAGAAAGAGCAGAAACATTTCACAAGAGTTTACTAATGTTAAGGGGGGAAAAAGTGATTTAAAGTTTTAAATTTTACAGCTTATATAAATTGTACATAACATTTTTCTCATGTTCAGTCCCATGCTATTTGATTTTCTCATACTATTGTATAAAACTTTTATATATTGTAGAATCCTAAAAATCTTGTATCTATAGTTTTATAAGCTGACTGAGGCACAACTCAAGTAATCACCAACTCAAAATAAGTAGCAAATAAAGCTTTTTCTTCAATAAAAGACTTTTGTCTTTAAAAGTACGAAATCAACTTAGGTTTGGTCAACTGTGACACGGCCTTAGATTTGACTTTTCCACTTTCCGTCTCAGGGAAACCTCCAAGGCCCAGGGGTCTCATAAGTCCTTGAAGCCTGGATAGCCCAAATTTCCCTATGTCTGTAGTTTGCCAAGACTCTTAGGTCCAGGTGCACGAGTGAATACATTCCTGAATCAGGATATTATTATTAACACTGCCTGTGAGACACAGGCAATTTCAAAGCTATAGTGAAATGTAAAACAACTTTTAATACCTATCCTTGTCAAAAGAGGATCATTTTATATTACCAAAGTTACTAATAGTTTTTTTAAAAAATCTTTCTCTATTTGCAATGTAAGATATTTTCTGCCACAAGTTGAAGGCAACAGGTTCCTTTCTTACCTACAGGATAAAGTAATTCTAAGGATGAAAGAAAACTAAATAAGCAAGGCTATTAGAGACCTATGGCACAAAACTGGATATGACGTTATTTTTTTTTTTCTTTTTCTTTACAAGGCTATACTTTTTCTTTGGGTTCTATGTAAAATAAGGAATGAATGGAAAGACTGATTTTTCCCCCTTTTTTTCACTCTTAAGGCAAAAAGAGAAGAATAACAGATTAATGACATTCTTACTCATTTAGCAATGGAAAATAGACCAAGAATTCAGGGACATCCACAACACCTTCCAAGTTGAAGTCATATTTGCAGCCAAATAAAGGATAATCTCCTTTCTTCTGAAATTTCACAGTATATATCTCATTTCCAAATGATTCTGTTTCTGAAACTTCAAGGCGTCTTCTGTTAAAGGTTATCCCCAAAACAAAATAAAAAGATTAAAGTTGTTATTAGCTTAGACTTATTTTGATCAGATTATGCATATGAAAAAACTACCGGATTTTTAATTGGATTTCAGCTACTTTTAAGAAGCAATAAAGTAAAAGATAATGAACAATTACACTCATAAAATTAGGCTAGAAATTGGTTTCACCACTCATGACTCCTGGGTAAGTCTTTGTGTATCTGATCCGGAGTTTGTCTAGCACTATAATCTCTGGCTGGATATAGCATCGGTCTCCAATTTATACATAAAAATGTTTTAAAGATCCATCTGTATATCTATTTTTTGACCTTAAATGTTGAGTATCTACTCAAATACATTACCAAAGTGCTCAGCCCTTATCACAGTTCATGAGATTGACCCCTGGTAGGGCTCTCCTTCTCTCTCTCTGCCCCTCCCCGTTTGTGCACACATTCTCTCTCTCTCTCTCTCTCCCCCTCTCTCAAAATAAACTTAAGGAAAAAAAAAAAACTTAACTCTGAGTAGCTTATAAGCCATGTATCAAAAGTACTTACATCAGTTCAAAGCTATTGGGAGTGGTACCAATAAAATAGCCTCCAGGGTTCAGTCTCTCACAAGCATTTCTGAGCATCATGTCAGCCTGCTCATAGGACTCAAATGAGTAGTGACAGACAAACTGACAACTGCAGATATCAAAGCACATTTCTGGGTCACGAAATTTGTCAATTAGAAGTTCCTGAAACAAATTAAAAATTAAAACGGGTCAACAGGGCACCTGGGTGGCTCAATTGGCTAAGCATCTGACTTCGTCTCAGGTCATGATCTTACGGTTCATGAGTTCAAGCCCCGTGTTGGGCTCTGTGCTGACAGCTCAGAGCCTAGAGCCTGCTTTGGATTCTATGTCTCCCTCTCTCTCCCTGCCCCTACCCTGCTCACACTCTGTTTCTGTCTCTCAAAAAGTGAATAAACATTAAAAAAAATATATTAAAAAATAAAATACAATGGGTCAAGATTTTGAAGCTAACTGCAACATAAAAAATTTTTAGTAACATAATTTGTAGAATTGGGGTCCTTTTTTTTTAAATTTTTTTAATGTTTATTTTTTATTTTTGAGACAGAAACAGAGCATGAGCAGGGGAGGGGCAGAGAGAGAAGGGAGACACAGAATCCGAAACAGGCTCCAGGCTCTGAGCTGCCAGCCCAGAGCCCAATGGGGGGCTCGAACTCACCAACCATGAGATCATGACCCGAGGTGAAGTTGGTCGCTTAACGACTGAGCCACCCAGGCATCCCAGAATTAGGGTCCTTAAAACAAAAGTAGACATGCCCCTCCCAACCACCTATCTTTTCTCTCATTATGTATAATAAGGCCCACAATAAAATGATCTTTTCCTTCAATAAAGTAATTAAAAACTAGGGATTCTGAAATCATGTTTAAAAACTTATCAACCAAATATGACATTTAAAAGAGTTGATGCTTTTATCTGGTTTACTTAAAAGCTAAAGTAAAATGATGTTGAACAGTAACTTTAACAGTATGTTTAAAAAACATAAAGCTGGCCTTTGGGATACTTTATAAACATGCAGAAGTGTTTTTAAAGGTTTCTGACATTCTAGCAGTATACTACCACTTTTCCATTTCACTTTCACAACTGCAAACAAAATGTATAGGATTAAAGATAGCTATAATAGTTTAATGAGCAAATGAGTCAGACAAAGCATTAAAGGTCAAGGTGAGACTTTCACTATTCAAGTGCCACTGTAGTTCTTAAACTTCATAGTTGTTAAGAAATTCAGAAACAGGTGGAAGGTGGAAAGCACCAAACTCTGATATGCTGGGAAACTACCCTAATAAATTATACTGTAAACAAAACAGAAGTTCAGTTCTTTTTCAAAATACCGGAAAATAAATCTTGCCTGAATGGAAAAGCAACAAGTGATTTCAAGAGTTCAAATTATTAAAAGCAAAAAGTTCCCAGAAATACTCAGTGGGTCATTTAAGAAAATTTATCATTAATAGAATTTCCAGTTGAAACTGAAAATGCATGTCTTGAGATTTTTAATGTTTCAAAGCACATTTTAAAAGAATGAACTGATTTTTAAAACACATCATTTATCCAAAGGAAAAATATAAAACATAAATTGACAAGGGTACCTAGTTGAGCATCTGACTCTTGATTTTGGCTCAGGTCATAATCACAAGGTCGCGGGATGGAGCCCTGCACTGGGCCTTGTGCTGACAGCATGCAGCCTGCTTGGGACTGACTTTCTTTCTTTCTTTTTTTCTTTCTCTCTTTCTTTCCTTCTCTCTCTTTCTTTCCTTCCTTTCCCTTTCTTTCTTTCTCTCTCTCCACCTCTGCCACTACCCCCACCTCTAAAAATAAATAAATTAATTAAATAAATACATAAATAGACAAATTTAAAAAATTCTGTACCTTTGAACAATCAGCAGTTATAAATTCTGCGTTGAAAATATATTCATTGTCACGACAACGATTTTTCATGTCCTCATACCGCTGCTGACACTGTTTGACAGAAACATCAGCGATATCTGCAAGGCAGAAAGGGACAGACATTAGTAACTGGCAAAGACCTACAGAAATAAAATGTAAATGCAAAGATGGAACAAATCTACACATTAATCCAAACTGATCCTTAGTAAAAGCAAGGAGGTTCTATTTTCTTCAAAACAAAAGAAAGTCTCTGTTCAAATGCAAATATCCTATTACTTTTTAAAAGGATTAAAAGCTTTCTCAATAGATACTGACAACAGAAACGTCCCGTCATTATTTTTAAATGCTTATTCCAAGTTAAAAGTAGAAAATTTAGACTCCAATTTGAATTATAAAACGTAAACTACGTGCCCAGCTCAGAAAATATCAAGTTTGCTTTTTTTAATAGAATGTTATTTGCTTTTTCCATGTTGAGATTTGCACTGATGGTGCAAAAGCAATGAAAAGTAAAATGCTGGCACCTTATCATGAATACAAGGTAGCAGCACCAAATGGTACACGTAATACTTAATATCTTCTTCACCACTACAAACTAGCATGGACAAAAAAACCCCAAAAACTAATTTCATTTAAGAATGCTCTTGATAAAGCTCAGCTCTTTTTCAATATTCTGTGTGATGAAATGGAAAGTAACAGAGTATCTGTGCTACCTAACAAAGTTTGAACAGGACCAGTGTGACTGTGTTGTGAGCTGTACTGGACACTTTTTTCATAGAAAATTGTTTTCACTTGAAAGAACCAGTGACAGATAAACCGGTTATTTAGACTTGGTGATTTGGCAGACATTTTTTGAAAATGAACAAAGTGAACCTCCACTTCAAGGAAAACAAAGGACAGTATTTGTTACCCATGATAAAACTTGAGATTTCAAGTGAAAAATTACAATCTGAAACACTTCTATCTACCACCACAGGCTGGGCATCTTCCCAACACTTAAACTTTTCTGACTGATGGTAACATTAAAAAAAATGTGATTTCTTGATGTCAACATTTAGAAGGTCTGCATAACTTCAGTGAACATTATTTTCCAAATATTACAAAATCTTACAGGGAAAAGCTCCATTCAAAGTGCAAGACAGACCAATGGATTTAAATGTAACAGAATATAAAAAGTTCATTGATACAGATTCAGATGCCACATTATAACTATCTGTAAGGAACTACTATCTCGAGTTTTTTTTTTTAATTTTTTTTTTTTAACGTTTTTATTTATTTTTGAGACAGAGAGAGACAGAGCATGAACAGGGGAGGGTCAGAGAGAGGGAGACACAGAATCTGAAACAGGCTCCAGGCTCTGAGCTGTCAGCAGAGCCTGACGCAGGGCTCGAACTCACGGACTGCGAGATCATGACCTGAGCTGAAGTCGGACGCTTAACCGGCTGAGCCACCCAGGCGCCCCTATCTGTTGAGTTTTGATATAATATCAAAGATGAATATGCTCAATTATCTGAAAAGTGTTAAAATACTCCTTCACTACAACTATTCATCAAATAAAATAACACATCAAAACACACTGAATGCAGAAACAGGTATGAAAATCTAGTTGTCTCCTATTTTTCTATACTCTAAAGGGATTTGGAAAAATATTTTTAAAGACTAAAATATTTTTAGTCTTGTCACTAAACTTTATTTTTTATTGATGAAAAATATTCTTTAAATTCTCAGTTTTAATTTCTATAATCAATAGATATAGGCACATACACAAAAGTTTTCTCATCCTCAATTTTAAAAATAAAGGTGTATGGCACTCGTAAAACCAAAAATTTGGGAAGTGTCAAAATAGGTAACTTTATATAGATGGTGCTGTACACTTCATTGCACTGGAAGAACATAACATCTGCTTGTCCTACTTCAGTGTTAAGACTGACCAGTGGGTTCAGGAGCTTGATTCATTCAGTTATTAAATTCCTATCAACTTTTCACCTAATAGATTTAGCAACTTCTATGATTGTTGCTTAGATCTATTATTTCATTGAGGGTGGAAAATAGTGATTTTCATCATTCCTCCTGCATTTATTCATTAGGAGTTTTTAGTTAAGAGGAATTTTCTTTGTCAACCATTTGGTTACTTTGAAATACAGTTCACATAAGGTAAGGAAGATACATACTCAGCCCCCACCCTTAATTTATGGATTTCAGAATGATGAGTAAGTTTCCTATAGCAACCTCGAAGGGTGAATACTGAGGGTTTGGGAGGGGGGGGGTTTCCCCTTTATTTGATGTTTCAATCTACTGTAATCACTATTCTTTTTGATGATGAAATTGTCCTATCTTTGGCCAGTGGAAGTCTTTTCAAGTTTGTGTTTTAGACATGACTCTACCTTTGATTACTTCCTTCCTTTTAGGGAGGACAAGTTATACCAGGCTCATTAACTATACTGCATAATACCATCAGTAAAGTCTCATAATTCATTTTTAAAAAACACCCATCTCACACACAGCCTCAGATATCTTCTTATAAGATCTTTTAGTATCATGTGATAATGAGATCCTGCTTATTTTCCATTTACCTGACTGATCACGAATTATTCTTCCCCACACCATTATTTACCTTACCTGTACAAACTAGCTTATTAATTCTTCCCTTTTTCCACTTGAGCAAATCTCCACCTTTGCCACATCCCAGGTCCAAAACAGTGATATCACGTTTTTTTTTCTGTCGTACCTTTTCTAAAAATTCCCCTAAAAGAAATAAGTCATAAGAAATGATCTTTCCTCCATTTTTACTACAGCATCAACTGCAACCCCTAAAAACCTACTAACTTCTGCCTGACATTTACTATAAACTATTAAACATTCATTTATGTAATTTATAACTTTTGGTAAACATTCCAAAATATGACTAAGAGTTAGTTAAGTTCATCCTCTAGCATTAAAGATAAAAGAGTATGTGCCTGGTATTTTAGAAAGTTAAGACAGGTTTTTGAAGGTTACTCTTAGAATTTGATTCAACACTGAATAGCAGACATTTTAAATTCTAATTAATACAAGAAAATCCAACACTTGCTCATGATAAGGAAAAAACCTACTCGTAATTTTTATAGTTTTCTCTTTCCGAAAGCTAAATGTTTAGCTTATAATATGCCTACGTAAATCAAAGTAATTATGGGGTCATAGAGTGCTTGATTTTCAAAAAAGGTGTCAGGCTTACCACCAAAACAAATATAAGAAACAAATATAAGTCCCAAAACTATACATACCTCTTAACTTTACTATCAGAGTTCTTTTTTTTTAATTTTTTTTAAACGTTTTAATTTACTTTTGACAGAGAAAGAGACAGGGTGCAAGCAGAGGAGAGACAGAGGGAGACACAGAATCTGAAGCAGGCTCCAGGCTTCAAGCTGTCAGCACAGAGCCCAACACAGGGCTCGAACTCACGAACTGTGAGGTGATGACCTGAGCTGAAGTCGGACACTTAACCAACTGAGCCACCCCAGTGCCCCAGTATCATCAGAATTCTTAAACCACTCTAAAAAATCTTTCATCCCAATCTACCAAATCACATTAATAACTAACAAATAGTATCAGTATGGTCCAATGTATCAATAGCCAAATGGTTCAAATATCAGTTAAAAGCCTATTAATATTCTTAAAAAACTAAAGTATTCAGCAATTCAAAAACCTGATACAATGCTGAATCCTAGATCTACTCTTCTTGTCCTTATTATTCTGAGTTTAACAGTTCCTATTTCATGTGTGTACTACTGTGACTGCTAAAATACTCTGTGTAAATATTTCTGCCTTTCACTGTCCATAGGATGTTAAAGTAACTTTGACAGAAGCACAGTGTTCTATATTTAATTTTCCCCTAGAAAACTTAAATAGCATAATAAATGAATGACAAAGAATGGATGTTTAAAAAGAGAAAGGAAAAGGGGCGCCTGGGTGGCGCAGTCGGTTAAGCGTCCGACTTCAGCCAGGTCACGATCTCGCGGTCCGTGAGTTCGAGCCCCGCGTCAGGCTCTGGGCTGATGGCTCGGAGCCTGGAGCCTGTTTCCGATTCTGTGTCTCCCTCTCTCTCTGCCCCTCCCCCGTTCATGCTCTGTCTCTCTCTGTCCCAAAAATAAATAAAAAACGTTGAAAAAAAAAAAATTTTAAAAAGAGAAAGGAAAAAGCCAAAGACAGAACTTGGCACAGACCACACTGTGGCAAAAGAATCAGAAAGACAGGTGCAGACAGCAAAGCACCCAATGAGAGAGTTGCTGAAGGAAGAAAGAATAGCATGAATATGCAGGGAGAAAAAATTTGTTAAATCTGACTTATGACTTTTTGAAAATGACCTGTTTCCCTGATTATAAAAATGATACAACGATGTAAAAAATACAGATGAACTTAAAAATATTTATTCAATGAATAAATACAAGAACAAATGACACATCAGAAAAAATACCGAAGAAGTTATCTATGTTACTGATGATGATGAGGAATGGAAAAGAAAAACTGAAAAGAAATGAGAATTAGGGTTCAAAGATTACCTTAAAAGTATAGACTAAAAATGCCATAATACTAACCTTAAAAAGGGGGGTGGGGCGGGTAGGAATTGGGAGGCAACATTTAATTACCCTAGCTGAAAACTAGCAGAGACAAATAAGTCATATTTCTGTAATAAAATGAGTATGAAAAACAAAAGTGAGATAGAAAATATTAATATGTGTTCGAAATAATGAGCCTAGTTCCCACTCCTAATAACTATTCAGAATGAATAAGGTATCTTTAAAAATTAGTAAATTACTAGGAAGCCTTGCTGACTCGGTCAGTAAAGCATGTGACTTTTGACCCAAGGGTGTGAGTTCAAGCCCCACATTGGATTTAGAGATTACTAAAACAACAAAATCTTTAAAATAAGTAAAATAAAAATTAGTAAATTATCATCAAAACTACTAAAAAGTCTCCATAATTAGCACTTCATTCTTTCCAGTGTCATCACAAAAGCATTCTCACTTTTCCTGAGGCTGGCTTTTAAATAAATTAAAAAAAAAATACCAAAATCTTACTGTGAAAAACTTCAAAACACACTGGCTTTTAAAAATTCTCTAAACTCACCTAAGAATCTACTTAATATGTTAAATATATAGAGCAATAAATATGTTCTGAATCATATTTCTCCACTGATTTGCATTTTAATTTTTTTTAATGTTTTTTTTGAGAGAGCACGCACGTGAGCAGGGGAGGGGCAGAAAGACAGAGAGAGAGAATCCCAAGCAGGTGTAGAGCTGGATCCCATGAACTTCGAGATTACGACCTCAGCCAAAATCAAGAGTCGGACACTTAACCGACTGAGCCACCCAGGCACCCCACATTTTAATTTTAAAGATGAGTTTCCATAAATAAAATGCTGGCTGGCTCCAAAAAGTTGGATGTCTTTATCAAGCCTCAAAGTAAACTTTACTTTTCCCCAAACACTGTACAAGTTCAATAAAAAATTACCACATATGTGGTGATACCACCGTCTTTACCAACTCATTAAAGGCCTAGAGATGAAAAATCATGACAATGCCCATTTTCTTGACTTAATAGAAGCTAAATGCTTAATCCAACAATGAGTCATTGCTCCAAAACTATTAGAGTAACATAGAATAATTACTTAATAGCACTAGGTAACCTTAATTCTTAGTATAAAAGGAGCATACTGCCTTTTGAAAGCCTGGTTAACTTATGAACTTAATATCAATTAAACATTCAGCAATATCTTATTTACTCCAAAAGTAAATATGAAAAAAATGTATCTTAAAGGCCTAGTTTTCATTTTTGCTCCAATTTTACCAAGTCAAGGTTGGATAATTAAATGAATAGGAATGAAAGACCAAGTAGTTTAATGTATAACCATTCGGAAAGAAAAAAAAAAAAAAAAAAAAAGAGACATAAGCTAAAATAAAAAATTCCAAACTATAAATAAAAAATCAATCATATATACCAATGAGGACGCTTTTCATCCAATTATTAAAGTTTCTGAGGTAAAAAATACGACTTTGGCTACGCTTCTCCAAACCAACTTCCTGAAGTTCATTGTAGTGGGCAGCCACTGCTGAACTGTGTCCCTCTTCTAAGTTCTGAAAATAAGAGAATGGAATAAAATTAAGGATCAGAACATAGCAAAAATAAGCCTTAAAAGAGCATCTGACCTACATAAGGATAAAATACTAATAAAATTGGTAAACTTCAAAAAGCAGTGACATTGACCACATAATCCTACTAATTATAATCATACGTAAGATTTGTTCTCCCCTGTTTCCTGTATTTAAAAACATCTCTTGGTTTAAAATTTTCATCTTGATCTTTCATCTGTATAATTTTGGTGTCAATGTCAATGTCTTAATAAAACCAGTACTCTTCCAGAGTTCTGATTTATTCAATTCAATAAATGTCCATCAGTGGATGGGGTTCCTATAAGAGAATAAAATAGGAATAAGTTATATTATCCTAAAACTCACATAAGCATTAAATGATAAAGGAATTAGAACTCAATAAGCTGTATTCATGTCAATGGTTCTGTTTTTGTGGCTTTTTTTTTTTTTTTCTCTTCATCTAACTCCAAAGTTTCAGTTTGTGCTCCTTACCTGGTACTAAGCATTTTGTAAAAATGCTATGGTAGGTAAAGGGCTTCAAATTCCCACATTTCCCCGTTCAACCAAAGTGCTTCATCTTTTACCTATCTTACATATCAGGTTTAAGATTTCCACTTGAAAAAAAGGTTCTGCTGCTAATAAAGTTTGAAAACTGTGGTTATAATACAAGCTCCCCTCTGTTAACAAGAATTCACACTCCACCAACGACAAATGCCTGGCCTATCTGACACCTTACTTTTCAAGACTGATGGCAGAATTTTTACTCATTCACTGAAGTACTCTTTCTATTCAAATCTAGATTCTGCCTCAGATTCCTTCATAATATGGTATTCCCAGATGAAAATAACTTGCTGTTCCTTGTTCTAGAATATCCATGCTAAATATCAGCCTTAAAATTGCATGTACTACACCAATGAGAAGTTAGAAACAATATCATTTAAAGAATCACATTAAGAAAGGAATGTAGGGGTGCCTGGGTGGCTCAGTCGGTTGAGCGTCCGACTTCAGCTCAGGTCATGATCTCACAATCCGTGGGTTCAAGCCCCACGTTGGGCTCTGTGCTGACAGCTCAGAGCCTGGAGCCTGCTCGGATTCTGTGTCTCCCTCTCTCTCTGCCCCCTCCCCTGCTCATGCTCTGTCTCTCTCTATCTCAAAAATAAATAAAAACATTAAAAAGAAATGTTTTTAAAGAAAGGAATGTAAAGCTGGGTGTAATACTGAAATTTATCATCTTAAGTCATAATCTCTACTATTTAGGACACAAGAAAGTGATGAATACCTAACAAAAAAGGAAAAAAAATGTATCAACTGGTTTTTTAAAACACTGAGAAAAAGCAAACTATAAAAACTGGTTTTCAAGTTTCTAGTCAAATAAGAGTTCTTAAATAACAAAAATTATCTCAATTAGAAGTTTCATCTAAATAAAAGCAACTAAATTACAGAGTTAAAAACCTACTCTATCTTTTAAGACATTATCTATTACAAATAGATAAAAAATAATTACAAACTTATATTCTTAAGGTTTAAGATTATGTAAAAAACAGTATTCTCTCACAGCTGCTCCACATTCTAATGTGACATATTCCATTATGAGTAAAAGAAAACACATTCAACATACTTTTTGCTTTTCAGGAACATCCTCAAGTTCTATTTTTCTCTTTCTCTGTGTGCCATCTCCAGTAGAAGGTTCATCTTTTGGAAAATCATCAGTTTCCATTCTTCTTTTCCTTGAAATGCCTTCATCATCACCAGAACCTTTTTCCTCTGGAACAATTTCAGCATCAAGTTTTCTTTTCTTGGTTGGAGTGTCTTCCCCACAACTAGAACTTTCCTTTACAATATCATCTTCAAATTCCATTTTTCTCTTTTTTGGTGTGTCTACGTGTCCACAGATAGGAGACTTTTCAGAGGGCCCAGTCCCAGGAGTGGTTGTGTTTTCATTAATACTGAATGAAGACTCTGTTTCCGAATCTGTTGATGCTTTTGCCTCTTCAAGAGAGATCTTTTCACACTCTGCTTTTACAGAATTTTCCATTTTTGATTACTTAGATGGTAAAACTTCATGAACTAACACTGGAATGGCAAAAGTTTGATATTACTTGTAAACATCAAGGCTGAAACTTTAAAACAATTTTAACCAGAAGCTAGCCATTTAATCTCAGTTATCAACCACGAGTTAAAAAATCTCATTATAGAGAGAATATTGAAAATATTAACTAGTATATATTACAAATGAATCTCTGAATATGCTAATATGCAAGTACTAACTATAATCCCCAAACACTTTATACAATCTTATCCATAAAAGTCATTACTGCCATTGAAACTGACAGATGAAGTGGGGGTATTATACAAGCACTAGTTTCATTTCTACTCTGATCTTTATAGCCTTGGTTCCCAAATTGTGAGCTGGACACTATAGCAAACTTGTACAGGTACAGCAGGGTATTTTAAAATTTTAAGGGAAACCATGATATCTGACATCTGGAAGATATCACAAATACAGCTTCAAATAGAGGTTTCAAATGAATAGACTGCACTACATTCCTTTCAATGACATCAGAACTTTGTGAAGCTGAGGTTGTGGTGGTACCACAGGAAATCAATGTGAATCAGGAAATGAAGTTGGCAATGTCAAATCTGACTTCAAAGCTTGAGAGTACCTGACAGGTGTATACATCCCGTTAGTAATCCTTCATGGTTAACTAAGAAAAATAATCAAGAGATATTAAGGGCACCAAGAACAGGAAAAGTCTGGGAACCTACAGTTAACTTCTGAAATCCTTATTTCATAATCGGTGTCAGAATTGGAAAGGAAAGACAGTATAAATAGCTTTGGACAAGAAGTTTCATGACCCAGCCTGCAACTTAATGACTATTAAGTCCGTTTCAAATGTTCACAGACCTATGTGTAAAATGGAAGGGGGACAGAAATAAGTGAACTATAGGACAGAAATATTTGTTTTGAGGGTTTTTTTAATGTTTATTTATTTTTGAGAGAGAGAGAGACAGAGTGTGAGCAGGGGAGGGGCAGAGAGAGACAGAGACACAGAATCTAAAGCAGGCTCCAGGCTCTGAGTTGTTAGCACAGAGCCACACTCGGGGCTGAAACCCATGAGCAGTGAGATCATGACCTGAGCCAAAGTCAGACACTTAACGACTGAGCCACCCAGGCGCCCTGGAACAGAAATTTATTAAGTCATTTGACAATTTCACTATACTCCTACTACAAGGATCTCAATAAGGCACTATTTGGTTAGTCTTCAAGAAGCTTACAGCCTAAATACCACTTTTAAAATGTCAGGCTGTATTATTCAAACCAAATGGACAAGGGAGAGCAACAGTCAAAAAATCCATGAAATTCAGCAAATTCAGAACCTGAAAATTATGAAGAAGGGGGAAAAGGTCTTTTGAGTAAAGAAATAGAGTAAGAAATGAGGTTGCTTAAGGGAATAAGTAAAAAACAAGTCACTATAAACCAGGAAAAGTTTCAAGGGATATTAGCTTTCAATAACCAAGGGGTAGGTAACAAAATACCAAGACGTGCCAAACTAGGAAGAACTGAATCAAAGAAAAAAAAAATCACCCAGAAATGTAATTTTCAGAATAACCACTTAAAATCATTATGTAGCAATACTGGCCACAAAATTATCAAATGCCTATCTTTTCCACCCTGCCACTTATTTCCTATTAAGGAAACAAAAATTGGTTTAAATTCCAATAAACCAATGTGATTTAACATCGCTGGCTGCAATCAGCGCCTAAAATTAGTATTAGGAGTAAGAGTGGATTGTATTTTATAGGCAACTCTATTACCACGAAAGGGATGTCAAAAAAAAAAAAAATCGAATAGGTCAGAATAAACAACATAAAATTTCAAAGAACCGCAGAGGTGGGTAAGAGTAGAAACTGAGCATCAAAGTGCAATCATGAATAAACTCCAAACTAAAGAAAGCTGCCCCTCAGAATCCTCAAGGAAGGAGCTTAAGGTACTGAGTAAACTGACATAGAGATGGAAGTTTATTAAATATCCAAATAGGCATTTCGACCTGGCTTTCCAGTCACACCTCTGAGGCAGGCCATGTCTTCGTCATTTCAGTTTCCCAAAGAACGACCGAGTAGGGCGCCAGGGCCACCCGGCTTAACCTCAAGCAGGTAAGTGTTCCGCCCCGACCCGCCAGCTAGATGGGGGTCAACTCGGGGGCCTCGGAAGACGCAACACAGGCGAGAAGGGAAATCTTCAGACAAGTTCACCCTCTTCCGTCATTAGCGCGGCCTAGCTCTTACTAAACCTCGGGTCCATATTTCCAAACCGCCGCTCATTACAGACGCTTCTTAGGATCTGACAACCCCTCCCCAACCCGCCTTCTCGGCACCACTGCGGTGCGGCCTGAGGCTCCAATTCTGGCTTCTCCAGATCCCGGCTCGCTCGGTCTGGAGAAGCAACAGAGCCCGCCAACTCCTACAAGTACTGCCCACTTAGCTCCTGGCTGAGTGCACAATAAATCCCTCGCTACTGGTACTGAAGGAACAGGGCTAACGCGAAGCGAGCGCGTGTCAAGAGTTGGAGTTCTCCTTCAATAGCGAAGGCAGCAGAGGGCCTAAACTCAAAGAAGAGCCAACGTCCCAGCCGCCACACTCACCTACACATCCATCCACGATTCTGTTTGCGGAAGCGACCGTCGGCGCCACGCGTTGTTGTTACGCCATTTCCGGGGAGTGGACGGATCACGTGACGTCGCTCTCCGCGGAGAGTGGAGCGTCGTACGACCTTTGCGCCGGAACTACGAGTCCCGTCGTGCAGCGCGCGGGGGTCAGCTGTGGGACGCGCGGAGCGGCTCGGGCAGTGGCGAGCACGTTGTTAGTGGGCGCGGCTGGCGGGCCCCGGGGGGGCGCGGCGGGGCGGGAGCGGCGAGAGTCTGCCTGACCCGGGTGGGTTCCGGCATCTTGACCCACGTTTGGTCAGGTCACTCTCCTGAGTGACACCGCCGTGGCGTCAGAGGAGCTGTCTTTCGGCCTGTGCGGCGGGAAACGCGGTGGCCTCAACGTCCTAAGAGGTAGCCCGGGCCCAAGACCTGAAAGGAACTGCGGGAGGGGTCGAGAGGGCACCTTCAATTCGGTGCATGTTAGGGAAAATACCTGGGGCGTGACCCCAACACCAGCCCGGCGACTACCGCTCCTCGGGCCGTGCCGGGAAACCGCCTGCAGGGCCGGGGTCCTGCACACTATCCTGCCCACAAGCCCTGGCGGCCGAAAGAGATCACCCCCGCCCTTCTCTGTAAGGCCCCTGGCTCGGCAAATCCGGTTTGGGGATAGTTTTTCAGCTTTGTGCTTTGTTAACCCTTTGCCCTCTGTTCTTCCCTTCGTCAGAAGACGGCTGAGGGAGGGGCCTGGGAGCCGCCGCTCTTGGAGTTACTTTAAAAATGAGCAACGTCTTAGGGACTAGTAGGTCGTTCCCTACCGCTGTGTTTGGGAAGACCTGCCATACCTCCCGCTGAGGAGGCCATTCTCATCTGTCAGATTCTGGAGTGGGGGCAGCCCATCCCTATTCTTGAGAAACATTGTGGTATTATTCTGTGTTGGTTGGACTTTGGTATGGGATAGTTGGGGGGGAAAACTCACTTTGGCCATCCCCTCACGCTTCCACTGGAGAGCCCATGGCACCCACTGTACTGAAACTTGGGATTTCCATAGTTCAGGTCTTTCAACCAGGGACTTAGGGTCAAAACTGTATCTGTGAACTAAAGTTACTGATGGCGTGCACATTTTAACGTTGTTGTGCCTCAGCACCCCCATCTTAGGGGTATAAAAACGTGATTAGATTTACAGTTCATCTTGAATTCTTTACCAAAATTGATCCCTTTAAAAGCAACTTTGAAAACGTATTTTAGTGGCCTGCCTTGTCAGTAGGTAGTTACATTGAGACTTTGCATTGGGGGTGGCAACATTTGCAGCATGTACTTTGCAATCCAGTCACTTCTAAATTGTGGGCATTAACCTTTTTTGAGGTTGTTGACCCTCTATAAACTTTGGACCAAGAATGAGGTCTATTTTTAACAAATGAGAATGAGCCTTCAATTTCAGATGACTGTGCTTGTGTTTTTAATTGTATGGAGTGAGCTGTTTTGAGAATTAACTTCAGTTCCTGAATGTTGAGAACTGCAAAGGTATAGGTCCTAGGGATTGAATGTACTATGTACATATCCATGCATTAAAACTAGGCGATCATATGGCCATATTTACTGGTTCTGATGCTAAAATTTCTTGAGATAATTGCTGTTGTAATTTTAGGGAAAATGAATCTAATTTTGACTTTTTAAGAAATTTTTTCATTAGATTAAAAACCTCTTAAATATGTGTGCATGCAAACTCCACCATGAATTGATGTCATGCATGAGATATATAGAGATCACATTTTGTAAATTTTATAAAACTTAACTGAAAGTCAGTAAATTGAGAATAGAGGAAGAACGCTTGAATGTAGTTGTAGTGGAAGGAGTGAATGGCCCAGACAAAAATGTTTTAAAAGTTACTATTGTTGTTGTTTTCCCCCATTATTGCCTTAGTAATGTCTGATTTTCTGAAATTTGAATTAATAATAGCAAATATTTTGGTATTTTCTGTGTGCCAGAGTAAGTGCATTACATATTTGAACTCATTTAATTCTTACATAATCCAGTGGGGTAGTTGCTGTGATTTATTTATTTATTTATTTTTTTTATAGATGAGGGTTAAGTAACTTGGCCAAGGTCATGAAGCTAGGAAGTAATAAACTAGGATTTGGACCCAGGCAAGCTGGTTCCAGAGACCAGAAGCTGTGCTAACAATGAAACCCTGCCTGCTAGGAGGCCAGGCTCAGAACTAGAAGTTGGCTGGCACATAATGGATTTTCAGAAAATTTCTTGATTCTTCCCAGTGCTTGGGTTATTATATTCAGAGAGAAAATAACTCGATAAAGACATTACTTGCTAAAATGTGAGCTCCCAACAAGGCAAGGATCATCATTTTGTTCAGTGATTTAACCTAAGTGCCTGGAACAGTGCCTGGCATACTTGGGTCATGATTGAATGAGTGAATTACCAAGAAAAGTTTTGTAAAAATCCTTTTTTTTTTTAAAGGACATACAAGATTTATTTCAATTCATTTATAAGATTTCTTTATGCACTGTTTTGATTATTTGGCTCATTAGTCATCCAGCCTGCTTCCTGGTTTGGATTATACTTTTGTCAGTGAAAGGAAATGGACTAGTAACTTGCAAGTTTTTTGGTCAAAGTAAAGGTAAGCAACAGATTCAGTAGATACCATCCCTCTTTTTAAGTCATTAGTTTCCAAAATGACAGCTCTCAGAAGTATAATTTTAAAGTGTGATTTCTGTTGTGTAGTTGAAGATCACATTTTTGAAACATAAAAAAATTGTAAATGTTGATACAATCTTATAGCTTCCTAAAGATGATGGTATTCTTTGAGGTGGGAGAGAATTGTTTATGGAAGTTTTGTTTCTCCAGTCTTGGAGGAAGGACTGTTCCTCCAGTACACTTGCCAAAGTGTTCCTGCTGAAATTTTACTGCATTTTTGGAGCACATAAGATATTCTTGTTCAAAAGATTTTTGGTATAGTTGAAAGTAAGATTTGGTTGAAAAATGTAAGTTTATTATGTGTGATGTTAATTTTATATGTCAACTTAACTAGGCTATACCACCTAGTTATTTAATCAAGCACTAATCTGTGTGTTATTATGATGGCATTTTAAAGATCTGGTTAACATCTGCAATCAATTTACTTTCAAGGAGATTACCCTCAATAATGTGGATGGGCCTCATCCAATCAATTGAAGACCTGACTTTTTTTTTTTAACATTTATTTATTTTTGAGAGAAGAAAGCGAGAGAGAGAGAGAGAGGGAAAATGAGTGGGGGAGGGGCAGAGAGAGAGGGAGACACAGAATCTGAAGCAGGCTGCAGGCTCTAAGCTATCAGCACAGAGCCTGACGCGGTGCCTGAACCCACAAACCATGAGATCATGACCTGAGCTGAAGTCGGACACTTAACCGACTGAGCCACCGAGGCGCCCCGAAGACCTGAATTTTAAACTGAAGTGTCTCAAGAAGAAAAAATTCTTCCTCAAGACTACAGCATTGATTTCTGCCAATTTCCAACCTGCCGATCTACCCAACACATTTTAGAGTTGCTAGCCCCCACAATTTTGTGAGCCAATCTTAAAATAAATATTTATGTATTTAGATAAATAATAATAGATTTCTAATAGAAATGTCTATCTAAATACAGATAAATCTAAAGATAGATAGCTAGAGATGTATGTATAAATTTTTTCTCTTGGTTCTGTATCTCTGGAGAAACTTGCCTGATTCAAATTTTGGTGCTGAGAGTGGTTCTAGAGAAGCAGATTCTTGAAGATGAGTTTTCTGAATTGGTTATGATGTTCCTGGAATTACCTTTCTAATCTAATTAGATTTAAAGGCACTAATAAGTGAAAAGGGCACTGATAGCCCATAGTGTGATGTGACAACAGAAATATGCAAAACCCAGAACATCACCATCCTTTGCAAGTATTTATACAAGATAAGGATGGGATGATCACATATTTGATGACTTAAAACATTTTTGTCAAATTAACAAGTATAATGAGACTGGTTGCTGACTGCTGGCTACTAACTGTGCTGGGGAAAGGGAAAAGAAAAGGATGAACTCAGGTCTTCAGATTCCCAGCTCAAACTCTACATAAATAACCTGAAATTTTTTTATATCTGCCTTAAAGAAACTTATCTCCTGTAATTGCAGAGCTGAGATTGCTGAAAACCAAACCCAAAGTCTCATCCTGCAAAGTGGCTGAATTACAATGTATAGCAGAGTATCTGCTATTAAAATGAGGGCATTGATTGAGAAGGAATGTAATCCTTAAATTTGGAATGGGGTACTGAACGCCTAAATTTTAATCCATTGTCTTTGCCCGTAGAAGCAGTCCTTCCACTCCTCTTTGAAGAATTTAACCTTGCTTTGTGGGAAGTCCCTGTAATGGTACCTTCCCTGAGGTAATTGCCTTGCAAGACAACTGATTCTCCTCAGGAACTACCCCTACCACCCTTCTTTGTTTCTAGACCTATAAGTAGACTCCCAAGTCCCCGCAGGCCCTCAAGGGGAAGCTACAAAGTGTGTTCCAGAACGAGGTGTACTGCACTCTAAAAACCACATGATTTATGTTGACTTATACATGTAGAAATCTGGGGGATTTTTTGTGGGAATGGATATTAAAGGTGGGGGATAATGGTGGAAGGAACATAAAGTTGGACAAGGCCAAATTTATTGATAATAGGGACCACTAAGCAAAGATTCTGGATTCACTGTTGTAGCCTTAGGGGTTTGGTTGGTTGGCTGAAGCATGGACAAAAGGTGACCCCCCCCCCCCCAAATGAAGTTAAAATACCAGACCTGCCTTGCTATATTACAGAGAAATGGATCCAGAGACCTAGGGAGATTGGAATGGTAAGGTGTCTTAATCATGTAAGAACAACTCACCCGCTCTGGGAGGGTCTAGAGGAGATACCTTTCACCATGAAAGTGAGAAATAAATTGGTGAGGAGAACCCCAGCATCCATGAAGAACTATGGGATTGCTCTTCTCTGTGGGTCAAGAGTTCTAGCAGAAACTGCTGCCAATGAACTAGGGATCCTTAAATACAGTGAGGATAATTGGAAATTGGGCAGATATTACAGAGAGACCTATTTTCTTTCTTTTAAATTTTTTTTAATGTTTATTTTTGAGAGAGAGCGAGAACGCACGTGCAAACGGGAGGGGCAGAGAGAGAGGGAGACCAGAATCCAAAGCAGGCTCCAGGCTCCAGGCTCCGAGCTGTCAGCACGAGCCGGACGTGGGGCTCGAACTCACCGTGAGATCATGACCTGAGCCGAAGTCGGACGCTCAACTGACTGAGCCACCCAGGTGCCCTGAGAGACCTATTTTCTTAATGGCATATCTATATGTTGAAGGAAAGAAGCCAGAGGAGAGGGCGGTTGAAGTACATAGGAAGGAGAATAGCAGTAAAAAAATATAAAGAAAATGTGGTTGAGTGGAGTCCTGGAAAAGACAGGAAGAGGTTAGATTTGGAACATGGTGGAGAGCTGAGATAGTTCCTTTTCTGAGGAAGTTAATGGATTCTGAGTTGGGTGTTGGTGTAGTTAACTTTAAAAGGGGCAAGGCTGAAGTTGAGAAAATTCATTCCTAATAACTTTGGCTTGTTTTTAAAGGGAAGGTGGGATAGTTTTGTCTTTATTGTGGGACCATTAGGTAGTAAATACAATAAATAAGTAAATTATATAGGATGTTAGAAGGTAAGTGCTGTGAGAAAAGAAACAGAGCAAGACAAGGAAGATTGGGACGTTGGGAAGGAGGGGAAGATTGGAAGTGGTGTTGCAATTTTAAATAGGATGGTTAGACTTCATTAAGTGGATACCATTTGAAGAGAGTCTTGTACTGGCGCGCCTGGGTGGCCCCGTTGGTTAAGCATCTGACTCAGGTCATCATCTCACAGTTTGTGAATTTAAGCACCTGGCTCTGCACTGACAGTGTGGATCCTTCTTGGGATTCTCTCTCTCTCTCTCTCTCTCTCTCTCTCTCTCTCTCTCCCTTTGCCCCTCCCTGCTTGTGTGCAAGCAGGTTTTGTCTCTCAAAAATAAGTAAACGTTAAAAAAAGAAAGAATGACTTGTAGGAAGTGAAGGAATTAGCCATGCAGACATCTGGAGAAAGACTATTCCAAGCAGGAAGAACAGCTAATGCAAAATTCCTACAATACTCTTTAACTTGTTGGAAGAGCTGTAAGGGTGGCCATCGTGGCTGGAGCAGAGTGAGAAGACAGAGTGGGTGATGCATTCAGAGAGGGAAAGGAAGGAGATTATGTGAGGCAAAAGTACTTATGCCCTTATTGTAAGAGAAATTGTAGAATTTTAATTTAATAGGAGAGATGATTGTATCTTTTCTATGTTATGAGGCTGAAAATAAAGTATAAGAGGCTTGAAGAAATTGGGAAAGGTGTGGAATGGTCACTGAGAGGAAAGGGAAAGGGAAGCTGATTGGATCAGGAACCATTGTGGATTGTCACATAACATTCAGAGCCTTTCTCTGAGATCAGGTAATTTACCCTCAGTGTATGCTGGTACTAATCTACTCAGTTGTGTGATTTATGTTAGTGCTCAGCTATTGAGATGTAGTTGTAGGAAGAACAGATAGTTGGACTAGTTCCAGATTAGATTTTGTGGGCTGGTATTACAGATTGACAGAGTAGTAATTCAAGTAATGCACTATAGAATTGAAGCTGGATAAAGACTTCTGAGTGAAACCTGGAGGAGCTGTTACATTTGAAAGAAAAAAGGAGGTAGGGTGGGGTAAGGCCTTGGAACTAGAATCCAGAAGGTAAGGGAGTGAAGGCTCAAAGTAGAGGCTGCAGAGAGTGGGATAGTGTAGTTTCAGGATTTCAGTTGTGGGGCAATATCAGATAATTTCAAGGTGGAATGCATTGCTAAAGAAGCTGGGATTTTGCATGGGTCATCCAAATGGAGTAATGGTAAAAGTTTAGATGAAGGAAGAATACAAACTTGATTTGGCTGGGTTGACAGATGAGAAGGTAAAGAAGGAAAACTAGAACTAATTATTGTTACAGCATGCTAAATGCTAGATGCTTAACACTGTATCTCATTTCATTGTCATAAATACCATATGATAAAAGTGTAATTAACCCCATTTTAGGGATAAGGAAAAAAACTAAAGTAATGCCAGAAAAGTTGGAACTCAGATCTTTCTGATTGCAAAGCCTACTTTTTTCCCATTGCAATGGGATAACACCTGCCAGCCCAGAAAAGAAGGGAGTAGAAGTGGAACCATGTGGATTCTGGACCAGTGTTAGGATTACAGATCACCATGGTTTGCCTTGTGAAATTTAGACCCTCTGTAAAGACATAAAGATATAAACATTTTATGTAAATGAATATATTTACATGGTAATTTTGGAAAAAATCACTGATTTTCTATACAAATGATACATTTCACATTTAAGACTGCTCTGGAAATCAATTATTAATGAAATTCTTTAGGAATTCACTAGGCAGCATGATTTAACTTTTCTTGAAGGTTAAGAATTTAACAATGGCTCCATCATTACCACAGCTTGTATATGTCGCTCAGTTCTTGTATTAGAAAGCTCAAAAGCAGAATAGGTTGAAGGAGGTGGATTTTGTAATATAAATTAAATTGAAGGCATCAAATGCATTAAGGAGGAGGAGAGTAACAGCCCAGAAAATACTACAAATAAACTTACATGCTTTTACTTTTTCTAAGCATCAGTCAAGGTGTGATTAAGACAAGAGATTGAAATGAACAAATTAGAATATTAATCTATTGAAAGAAGCAAATTTGAGTGTCCTCCTGTTTGATAGTAATTGAGAGGGTTTGTATAACTAGAGGCAATTCTTTTCCTATCCCTTTTGTTATGTTTCAGCTTGATGAGTTCTACAATTGATCCCTTCCTCATACCTATTCTTCAGGTTAAAGCTGTACTAAATATGAGTTGTATCTGGCAAGGCCACATAGTGTACTTTAAAAAAAAAAAAAGTTAATGGGTTTTATTTTTTAGAGAAGTTTAGGTTTATAGAAACATGGAACACAGATAATAACAGAGAATTCCCATATTATCTAACCCTACCCCCACAGTTTCCCCTATATCTTGTAGTAGTGTGGCACATTTGTTAGAATTGAAGTACTAACTGAAGTCCACAGTTTGCGTTAGGGTTCATTCTTTGTCTTGTACAATTATTTATGTAAGTTTTGACAAATGTATAATGACATTTATCCACCACTACGGGATCATATAGAATATTTTGCTGCCTAAAAGGGCCCTGTGCTCCACCTAATTATCTTTTCCCTCTCTCACTGTGCAGCCTCTGAAACCACTGCTGTTCTTTTTTTGTTTAATTTTTGTTTAAGTTTTATTTATTTATTTTTGAGAGAGAGAGACAGAGAGAGTGATTGGGGGAGGGGCAGAGAGAGGGAGAGAGAGAATCCCAAGCAAGCTCTGTGCTGTCAGCACCGAAACACGGGTTTCGACCTGAGCCGAAACCAAGAGTCGGACTCAACCAACTGAGCCACCCAGGTGCCCCTGAAACCACTGCTGTTCTTACTGTCTCTGTAGTTTTGTCTTTTCCAGAATGTGTTAGAGTTGGAATCATACAGTATATAGCCTTTCAGACTGACTTCTTTCACTAGGCAACATGATTCCTCCGTGTCGTTTAATGGCTTCACAGCTTCATAGCTCATTTCTTTTTATCAGTAAATACTAGTCTGTTGTTTGGAGGTACTCAGCATGCTTATCCATTCACCTAATCAAAGACTTCTCGGTTGTTTCCAGTTTGGGGCAATTACTGATAAAGCTGCTATTAATGTTTGTGTGGGAGGTTTGTCTGTAGACATAACTTCTCAACTTATTTGGGTAAGTACCTAGGAGTGCTATTGCTGGATCATACAGTAAGCCTATGTTTAGCTTTCTTTGAAGCTGCCAAACTGTTTTCCAAATTGCCTATGCCATTTTGCATTCCCACCAGCACATTCCCTCCACATTCTCACAAACATTTGGTGTTTGTTAGTGTTTTGAATACTAGTTATTCTAATAGGTGTGTAGTAGTATCTCATTACTGTTTTAATTTGCAACTTCCTAGTGACAAATGATGTGGAACATCTATTTTTTAATTGGCATACAATTGGCATATAAGATATTAATTTCAGTTGTACAACATAATGACTCAATATTTGTATATATTGCAAAATGAACACCACAGTAAGTCTGTTTAACATCCATTGCCATATATGTCTTCCTTCCCAGGCTCTGGCAACCACTAATTTGTTCTCTATATGAGTTCAGATTTCTTCTTCTTTTTTCTTTTAAGATTCTACACATAAGTGAGATCACATAGTATTTTTCTTCCTCTAGAGTTCATAATACATTTTTATCTCATCTAAGTCCATATTCAAATGATACTATAATACTTCATGTGTAGTTACATGTGCCTTACTGTGGAGTGTTATCATAGGGTATTCTCAATTCCTTGTGACAACACTATCTTTCATTTCACTTATGTGCTATTAATCACCTAACGTATTACTAGTATGACTTTAAACAGTTATCTTCTACATCAATTAATAATAAAAAAGATTTTGCCTTTGTTGATTCCTTCTCTGTCAATCTTTCTTTTTTTTATGTAGATCCAAATTTCCATGTTGTTTCCTTTTTGAAGGTCAAGTGTATTGGCGATGAATTCCCTCCGGTTTTTTTATTTGATAAAATAATTTATTTCTTTTCCATTTTGATGGATAATTTTGCTGCATACAGAATTCTACTTTGATAATTTTTCTGAATGCACTTTAAATATTCACTTTCTTTTGTGCCTGGTTTCTGATGAGACGTTGGCTCTAACTTTATTCCTGCTCCCCTCTAGGTAAGGTCCACCCCCCACCCCCGATTCTTTCAAGATTTTCTCTTTGTCTTTGATTTTCTGCAACTGGAATATGATATGCCCAGATAGGGATTTTAGATATTTATCCTACTTGATTCTCAGAGCTTCCTGGACCTGTGGTTTGGTGTTTGTTAGTAATTTTGGACAATTCTCATGTATTATTACTTCAGATATTTCTTTTACTTCTTTCTTTGTTCTTCTGGCATTCCTACCATGTGTATGTTACAACTTCTGAAGTTGTCCCATATGCTTGGATGTTTTGTTCTGGTATTTTTGTATGTGTCTTGGTATGGGGAAAGGGTGCATTTTTTTTTTTTTTTCCTCTTTGCATTTCAGTTTAGCAAGTTTCTATTGACATCCCTTCAGGTTCACTGATTCTTTCCTTGGGTATGTGGATTATAAATCCACCAGGAATTCATTAAAGGCATTCTTCATTTCTGTTACAGTGTATTTGTTTTGTAACATTTCCTTTTGATGCTTTGAATTTCCACTTTGCTTACATTGTATGTTGTTTACTTTTCCCATTCAAGCTCTTAACATATTATAGTTATTAACTGCTCAAAACTGTCCAAATTGAAGATGCTACACTGAATTTAGAAGTCATTTATTAGAGATAAATCGAGTCTTTTAAAAACTGACAGATTGTTGACATTCATGGAATTGAATTAGTTGAACACCCACTGGATGCCAGGTTTTGCACTAGTCCCTGTCACTACTGGGAATCAAGACAAACTCCTCAGTCTCCAGGAACTTAAAGTCCACAGAGAAAAAGAAGATTCCAGTATCTACATTTTCAGTGCAATTTTCTGTGTAGTTTGTGGGGTTCAGGGACTTCAGAAGGAATTAGTGCTGTGCTGTGACTTGCAGGAAAATGGTAGTTAGAAGAAGTAAACCATTTTTTTTAATGTTTATTTATTTTTGAGAGAGAGACAGAGTGTGAGCAGGGGAGGGGCAGAGAGAGAGACACACAGAATCCAAAGCAGGATCCAGGCTCAGCTGTCAGCACAGAGCCCGATACGGGGCTCGAACCAGTGAACCATGAGATCATGACCTGAGCTGAAGTTGGATGCCTAACTGACTGAGCCACCCACGTGCCCCAAACTAGAACCATTCTTTATAGAGGATTTGTCTACTTTGTGATTTTGTTTGCATAAGGCATCTGTGACAGTGCCCTGTGGGCTGGAGGACTTGAAACAAGCCAGAAGACTATTCCTCTCACTCCTGCTTTAACCTGAGCAACTTTGCTTTGATTTATTTATTTTTATTGAACTTCCAAGTAAGATTTTGTTTGACAAGAGTTTTTTGAATTCACACAATAGAAAACTAAATCTTGCTATTGGAATTTTTTTCAACTGTCTTTTTAGTTAGCGTGTTATTTGGTATATAAAAATGGAATATAAATTACTTAATTCCTTTTGCACTCAGTTGTATTTCTAGTGCTGTTTGAATGTTTTAGTGTTCCAGGTTGTGAGGAACAGAAACATGTTCATATAATCTTAAGCAGTGTGGGTTTGGTTAGGATACAGAGGGAGTAAAGGAATCTCATGAACTAATTCATTTGCCTCATGGAACTGGAATTTGAGGATATAGCTTCTCTAGAATTTCAACAGCATTCTAACATTTGTGCTTTCTCAAAGGCATTTGTTCCAATCCATTCTTTCTTCTCTATCATTCCTTTAACTTGGCTTCTCTTTTTTTGGTTCCCACTGCTTCCTTATACTTTTACTCCTTTCTTTTTCTTTCTTTCTTTCTTTCTTTCTTTCTTTTCTTTCTTTCTTGAGTATGGTTGACATACAATGTCACATTAGTTTCAGGTATACAAGGTAGTGATTTGACAATTCTATATGCTAGGCTCCCGTAAGTGTAGCTACCATCTGTCACCGTACAACACTATTAATGTATCATTGACTGTATTCCTTATGCTGTGTCTTTTATTACCATGATTTATTCATCCTGAAACTGGAAGCTTTATACCTTTACTCTTTACCACTATGTCTTCATCTTCTCTTTGCCTCAGAATTGCTACATGAGAGACCGGACTTTCAGACATGTATATTACTGCTGCTTCATGCCTGGTCTTGGGCCTATGCCTAAGAGACTGGATATTATTGGTTTGATTAGTACAGTTTCATATAGTTTTTCAAGTTTTGTGCCAGAGCCATCCTAGGCAACTGTTTTCGTTTATCCTGTATAATCCCTGTTCAGCTCAGGCACTGATCCTTAGGCTGTTTTCACTGTGAATAAGGGCAACAGACTATCTTGTTTACTTACAATAATAACTTGTAACATTTTATGAGCACTTGCTACATGCTAGTCATTTTCTGAACATTTTTACATTTATTTTCATCTGGTAACCTTATGAAGAAGGTGCTATTATTAACCCCATGTTACAAATTGGAAACCAGGGCACAAGGGGGCTAATTAACTTGTTTATTAGTAGATAGTTCATAGTTATAGTGTTTTCAGGATGTGAACTTGGGCAGTCTGACCTCTTGGATACTCTCAGTTGTTAAACTCTACTGCCTGCTCACGAAAATTAAGTCATGACAGAATCAGTATCCCTACCATACAGGGTAGGATTGTATACTGAGAATTAGGCACCAGTAATCATATGCCATTCACTTGTAGTGTTAACAGCTTTTATGACATAATTCTAAAATGGAAAAGGATAGTCATAACAAGCAGTGTAATCATGTCACTTTTCTTGGGTCCTGTAATACATTTCATCATTTATTTCTATAACTGAAGCATAAGCAGTTTAGAACACTTCCTCATCTATAGATATGAGAATTTCATATCTAGGGGTAGGAAATAACAGGCAGCTTTTGTTATATGCTAAGTCTCATGATTTAAAAAATATATTACTGAAATTACTGTATTTCATTGGAAGAAATTCAAATTTAAGTTGTTCATCACTCCAGGTTCTGCATTTGTATCTGAAATAGAGTCCTGTTAGTTCACAGCTTCTTCAGGCCACTCATCCACTTGTCCAGATATAACTGATTTGATCTGAGTAGTGTTTATGAGAAGTAGCACTTCCATCATTGACCGATAACCAAAAACTTTTATCTTTAATTGAAAAGATGAACAGACTAATAAAATCCAGAAATGGAAACTGCCAGTGGGCTGAGGCCATTATACACAGGTGCTTGCTGTGAGACAAGATAACTCCTACCTTGCTTTGGTTTTATTGTTCCTGAAGCCTGTTCATTCCAGGATATGTATGATACTACTCAGTCTGTACTTGCCCTCTACTTTTACTTGCATTCATCTGAAGTAGGTTTGTTCCTTGAAATCTAATGAGTCTTACTGTGTATGTCGTCAGTATTGTGATCACTTTGGAAGTATAGAGCTGTACTGTCAAATATGGTAGCTATTACCCATATGTTGCCATTTAATTTAAATTAATTTTAATTTTTGTTTTTAATTTAAAAGTTAATTTTAAGGTAAAAGTTAACTTCTTGGGGGGCACCTGGGTGGCCTAGTCAGTTAGGTGTCTGACTCTTGATTTAGGTTCAGATCCTAGTCTTGCAGTTTGTGGTTTTGAGCCCCACTTTGGGCTCTGCACTGGCAGTGAGGACCCTACTTGAGATTCTCTCCCTCTTCCCTTGTCTCTCTGCCCCTCCCCTGCTCTCTCTCAAAAATAAGTAAACTTTTTAAAAAAGGTTAATTTCTTGGGCCCTATATTTCCTTAGGGCACTTTTATCATGTGTCTTACATGTCTTAGTTTACTGAAAATTGGCACTGTTTCTTTCTTCTGGAAGTGGCCATATAGCTTAGTGACTAAGTTTGAATCCCAGCTCCTCCACTCACCAGTTGAACGATAGTTCCTCTGTGCTTTAGTGTCCTCAAATATGAAAAGATGACAATAGTCCCTCCTTCATAGGATTGTTATGAGGATAATCTGAGTTAATACATGTAAAGTGTTTATAAAACTCCTACCACATATTAGGGGCTCAAAAATATCTTGATGATGATGATGATGATGATGACGGCAACAATAATGGATGATACCTTTGCCACCATGTTGCCTCTGTCACTGAAGCCATTTGCTGGGCCTAGAGAAATGATCCCCAAATTCATACTGTCAGGTGTGACCTGGCAGTAGGAGATTCTGATTTGTTAGGTCTAGATGGAGACCAGGAATCTGGTTTTTTCAGATTACCTCTCCTTTCCTTCAGTATCCCCACCCTGCCATGATTCTAATATGTAGCCAGTTTTAGAAACCACTAGCCCAAAGGTTGGCTTCTAAGGGAACAAATAATACAGGGGTGACTCTTAAAAATGTGATGCTAAGTGAAAGAAGCCAGTCACAAGAGACCACATAATATAATTCCATTTATATGAAATTTCCAGAATACACAAATATAGAGAGAAAATAGATTAATAGTTGCAGGGGCTGGGATGGGGAGGAAATGGTGAGTGACTGTTCGTGGGTATGGGGTTTCTTTTTGGGGTGATGAAAATGTTCTAAACTGAGATTGTGAGGATGGTTTCACAATTGTGAATATACTAAAATTTCTTGAATTCTACACCTTAAATGAGCATGAGAATTGTATCTCAATAAAGATGTGTGTTTTTTTTTTAATGGACAATAAGAAGTGGGATGGGAAAAAAATATTTTCTTTAGGAAGGAGTAGTTGGGGAAACCAGGGAAAAGGGTACAAACTGGAAGCTTGGAAAGAGGCTTTTTAAAAATCTTTTTTTTCTTTGGGGCTCCTGGGTGGCTCAGTCGGTTAAGCATTGAGTTTGTCTCAGGTCATGATCTTGCAGTTTGTAGGTCCAGTCCTGCGTTGGGCTCTGTGCTGACAGCCCATGCCATCAGCCCAGAGCCTGGAGCCTGTCGAATTCTGTGTCTCCCTCTCTCGCTGCTCCTCCCCCACTCGTGCCTGCCTCTCTCTCTCTCTCTCTCTCTCTCTCTCTCTCTCTCTCTTTCAAAAATAAATAAACACTAAAAAAAAATTAGGGGTACCTGAGTGGCTCAGTCGGTTAAGCATCTGGCTCTTGGTTTCGGCTCAGGTCATGATCTCATGGTTTCGTGAGTTCAAGACCTGCACTGGGCTCTGTGCTGGCAGCATGGAGCCTGCTTGAGATTCTCTGCTCTTCCTCCACTCTGTCTCTGTCTCTCTCAAATAAAATAAAATAAAACTTACAAAATAAAACTACTTTATAAAAAAATTTTTTTTAATCTTTTTTTTCTTTTATTCACAAACACACAATAATCTGATTATCTGAAAGTTAGTCTGGGAACTTGAACTCCTGGAAAACAGCCTTGTAAAGGAAGTAGATTTAAAAGCAAAACAGAGGGGCGCCTGGGTGGCGCAGTCGGTTAAGCGTCCGACTTCAGCCAGGTCACGATCTCGCGGTCCGTGAGTTCGAGCCCCGCGTCAGGCTCTGGGCTGACGGCTCGGAGCCTGGAGCCTGTTTCCGATTCTGTGTCTCCCTCTCTCTCTGCCCCTCCCCCGTTCATGCTTTGTCTCTCTCTGTCCCAAAAATAAATTAAAAAAAAAAAAAATAAAAGCAAAACAGAAAGTCTTTGATTCAGAAAACACCACTAAAGCCACAGACAGGAATAATTCAAAGATAATGGTGCTGGAGAAAATCCTCAAATCCAACAAAAATAAAGACCAAAAAAACATAGTAAAATATTCAAAAGGAATTTTTGTGTGTGTGAAAAATGAAGCCATATATATATTTGACAAATTTTAGGTTATAATTCCACCTGAGCTAATTCTTAGACTAAATGATCAGTTGATGCTTTTCACCTTTGGAATAGGCATAGCATAGATTTATAGAAAACAAAACAACTTAGGACATGGACTGTAAGAAAGCACAATAAGACATCCTTTACTTAATGCTTGACTTTCACAACAAATAACAAGTCAATTTCATAAAAGTAATTAAGGACTTAATCATTTTTCTCTATGGTCTTTCTTAGTCCTTTAATATTTAAGTCATTATTTGAAGCACCTATTATCATCCCTGTAGTTTTTTGTTGTTAACTGGTCTGATTCTTCAGATTGTTACTTGTCATTGACTTTGCTTTTCATTGCAGTAATCTTCAGTATCCCCTTTAAAGGTTTCCTGGGAGCCTATTTTCAGATATGCAGTTTCATTTCATAATTTATTTACATTGTGTTGTTGGATTATCAGCGAGAGCCTAATAGAAGCTGATGTTAATTTTTAATTAGGGATGAGTCAGGAGATTATATGGGGACAATTCATTAGTGGATATTTTTATATAATGATAGACAGCTTTGTACCCCAGATAACAGATACTCATGTGAAATGGAGTATCTGTATTTATTGGAGTGCTAACTCAAATACTGTTGACTTATTTAGTGTACAGTTTAAAAAATAAGATCAGTTATTCACAATGTAGTAGAAGTAGTAAGATTGCTGGTGTGGGGTCAGGGTGGAGATTAGTGGTCAGGTGACACTCCCTGATATTAAGGGAAGGGAACTAATTTGCTATATAGTAATGCATATTGTAATTCTGTTTAACCAGTGGGAGAACCTATGTCTAGAGAAGCTAAGTAATTTGCTCAAAATAATAACACTGTTAACTCAGTTGTGTCTATCATATTCCAAAGTCTATATTCTTCTAAAATTACATTATACTGTCTTTCTGACAAAAAGTTTTAGATATCTGGAAACTATCTCCTCACCGGCGAAAGCAATGAATTTAGTCCAAAGGGATTATAGAATAAATGGTACTTGTATCAACTATTTATCAGACCTTAACAGTTGTAATAACTTACATGATGCTTGTTCACTTACAAAAGCAGTTTTACATCAGAAATTTCATGTAATTTCTATAACAACCCTGTGAAGTAATCCTCATTTTACTAGTGAATTTAGACTTAAAATGTCAAAGGCGATTGTATAGAATTATGTCCCCACAACATGAGGGCCCAGATTTTTGTTTCTAGATCTTATGATTTTTCCATTATACTACACAGCTTCTTTGTAGAAAAACAGAAGTCCTACAAACATCCCTTTTGTAACAATAAGATAACCTCAAAACATTATCCTCTGTGATGTCTGCTAGACTAGTTTACTATATCCTATTTAAATGATGTATTTTAGTAATGTTTTAAAATTGTGATATGTTAGAACTACATACCTTAACATTAATTTCTGTGGATTTGGTAGCAGTGTCTGTCCTTTATTTCCTAATAGTTAATTTGTTTTTAAGTGGATTAGTTTAAAATGGAAATCTGTATAGTCCTAATTTTTTTTTTATCTGGTCTCTGTAGAAGCCGAAATCCACTAATCACCGTTCTTCAAAATGCAATGGAATGTATCAAGGTCTATATTCCGACTGGCACATAGGACATGCATGGAACCACACTGTCAAAACATAAAGGGACAATTACTTTTGTATAAAGCTGAATCCAGAGTAGTTTTGGTACAGGGCCCTCAAAAACAATGGCTGCACTTATCAGCTGTCCAATGTGTTGCAAAGGAAAAGAAGCCATTTACTGCTCATCCACCCCAACCGGGGGTCCTTCACCATAGACAGTGGGAGCAAGATATTTTATCCAAGAGGGTTATATCATCCAATGCCACATCCCCAGGAACTCCTTCGGAAAGAAAGGAAGAGCCTGATCCTTTACAAGACAAATCTATTAGTCTTTATCAGCGATTTAAGAAAACATTTAGACAATATGGAAAAGTTTTGATTCCAGTACATCTAATAACTTCTGGTGTTTGGTTTGGAACATTTTATTATGCAGCCATAAAGTAAGTTTTTGCTTGGTTGAGCACCTTTCCCTGTTTTATCAGAATGTTAATCTTCTTAATTGTACTAATGAAAGCCTTAAATAGTTTTAATGCTTTAATGTCTTTAACTGATGACTGTTTGTCATAGCTGTTTTTGATATTTTCTTAGCTAAATTGGCTTTGTGTGTATAACAGGCATTATACTAACATTTTAAACGGTATCATCTCATTTAATTCTCATAACTATATGAAGCAGGTAGTGTAATTATTCCCATTTTATTAATGAAATTAAGCAATAGTAAGTCAAAATAACTTAGCTTTTCCCAAAATATTTTGGTGGCTTATTTCAGAGCCCGTGCTCTTATGCTCATCTGTCAATGGAAGAGAGTTCAGAAATTTGGCAGCACCATGAGTTCTATACTTCTGTATTTCTTGAAGTTTTCATGAATATAAAAAATTACCTATTATTTTGCCTTATGTATGATTTTGGTGGGAAGTTAATATGATATTTTTGCCAAAACCTGGCTAATACCTGTTGCAGATACAAAAATAAACAAATTGCAGACTTATGTTTTAGTGTTACCCACATCTGATAAATGTCAAGGTAAGGTCTTTTGTTTTAATCAGAAGTTAATTTGTTGTATACTTAAAACTAAGAGTGTAGATCTTGTGTTAGGTGTTCTTACCACCACTAAAATAAACTTTTAAAAATAGTTAATTTGGTGGGCCTAGCCTGTAGGTATTGTAAAACACAAAATTTCTAAATGTGCTTTTCTTGTTAAATATAAATATTCTTCCTTTCTTTTAAGGTAAGTTATTTATAGTGTTTTAGGAGCAGGAGCACACATTGAAACAGATCTCAATGATTTCCAGTTTGTTTTTAACACTAGTAACCAAAGTGTTTTGATGCGTGTGTGCCTGTTCTTTGAACGTACTGTGTGGGCTTTTCTTGTAGTGGCCTGGGCTATAAGAGCTGAAGGAGCTCACCATCCTGAGGGCAATGAAATGGCCCGATGTTGTACACTACTTTGACATTTTAGTAAAATCTCCTATGGCTCTAGAATTATTTTATTCTTTCTAAAAGTCCACTGATATTCAATATTTGGTTTTATTTAATGGTTTGATATTAAGGTATTAATAAAATATGTCATTTTGGGGACAAAGTTATTTTTTACAAACTAAAAGATAATGACTACTTTTGGAAAACACAGGATTAGAGGTGTTTCTTTACAAAAGTTCTAAAAGGGTTTTTTACCTTGTGTAGTTGATGCTGTTCTGATTCTCTTTACATCTTTCTCTCCATTATCTTCCTAATATTCAATTATATCCTTCTTTATCATGTATTATCATTTATAGAAGATACTTATATGTACACTTAATGGAATTAGCTTTCTCATTAATGACATTTTTATGAACATGTGTAATATTTATGGAAGTCTTCAAAACTGCCCTTGGTTTAAATCATGTACCATTTTGAATAAAAATTATTATAGGATTTAGCTGTATTTAATTAATGTGTACATATCAAATGTTCTTTTTTGAACCATTGAGGGTTTCCTGATGCAGTGCTCTGGAAAATGATATGAGTGATAGTTCTGTCCACCTTAGGTTGCCCTTTATAAGCATTTGGCCAGGTGGCCTTGGAGGGAGCAATTTATGTTTTTAATTAATTGAATATGAGGTCTCATTTGGACTGTTAAAAGGAGCACTTTTGTTCCTTTTACTTTTCCTTACCTTCTTAAGTAAAAGAGTTCTATAAATGAAAAAGCAGACCCCAAGTAACCTAGTGATATGAATAATTATGCTTAAGACTTTTTCAATGTTGTCTGGCACTCAGGTGGTTGTGGTAACATTCTGTTGTTCCCTGTGTGTGCATTATCCTTCTCCCTCTTTTTCTGCAGAATGGTTTGTATATAAACGTGGTGGTAAGAATATCCACTTTAAAGTCATGTCCCTTTATCCATCACAATTTGCCTTTTGGCTCTTTGTCAGCATGGGACTGTGGTTGCCAGACCCAACACCACTGCACTGGTCCAGTTCTGTTCTACCATCACACAGTTAATTTCAATTTTGTAGGATGTGTTGCTTCCCAGAACAGTTCCTAATGTTTTTATTAAATCCTATGCCTTCAGAAAGTTGATTTCTTCTAAGTAACGATCTTATCACAGGTAATACTTACAAAATAAGGATTGAGAATATGTTCTAATGGCAGTGCATCTTTCACTGCGATGTGGTTTTATTGCTAGATTGAAGTTGATTGTATTAAATATAGGTTTTCAATTCAACTGACAAGAGATTGGCTTTATTTTTTTTGTTGTTGTAGCTGGGCAAATTCTCTGTTACTTGCTTATTACCTACTTAACTAGTAAAAGAAAGGGAAAAAATAGTTTGTAACTTGGAAGATGGGCATTTGACATCACACTGTGTTACTGACCAGTGTTTGTTTTAGTCACTCTGACAACTAGAATTATTACCACTTTTCTAGACATCAGAGAACGAAATGCCATTCTGTATTTAGTTAACTCAGTGATAAAGATCTTAGATTTCTGAAACATTTTATTTCAGGGAGATCTAAATTGTATATGTTAATAGATTTTACTTTAAGCTTTGTTGTCTGTTCTATCTGGCAAACCTTGCAGAGATCTTACATCTTCCAACCAGAAATGCTCTCTGATCAAATGTAGCTTTGTGAGGATGGTTTTGTCCATAGGGCATCATAGTGAGATGCCTCGTGTTTTAGGCCTTAAGTCTCTAAAGTTACAGATCCATTCTGAGGCAAAATCCTGCCTAATTTTTACTGCATTTTATCTGTACTGTGAATGTGTTTATGCTCTTGCGTATTTCTTCATCAATTGAAACATCCATAAAGCTGGCAGTTTGTGAAGCACAGATTTCTGTCAGACCATGGAAACTTCCAAGTAAAAAGTGACAAGTAGATATTACTGTTTAAATCAGTCCCTCATTAGTATTTCGTATACAGCAGTTCCAAAGAAAGAGTTATTTTTATTCTTAAAATAATGAAACCATCAAATCAATATTTTAGAATTAAATAGAACCAAGTATTTACTTCTTAATTTTATAAAAGATACTTGTGCAAGGTGTCTGAGGTAATTATTGTTTGATCTTTATGATAGGTTTTTTTTTTCCATCACTCAATTTTGTCTGATTTTTGGCCAAATGTTTGTCTTTTTTCCCCCTTCATGGTTGCTATTAAATAGGGAGATTTTACATACTGGGCTAGGAAATGATTAAATAATTTTATAATTGTATTGGTTCTAGAATATATAATTAGCATATTCTGGTGCATTGTGACTTGATTCGATCCACAGAATAGCTAAGTCCTTGTAGTACTAAGTCTTGCTTTAAATGGGATTCTGTCATTATCTAAGAAAGAGATTTGAAAAGGAACTGATGGTGGAGAAAGAAGAAACCAGATTGGACTTAGAGTCGACTTCATAAAACTTTTTAAAGATTCCTTCAGTTATCTGCTTTCCTCTTATACATGATAGGTAATTTTCCTTGATGGTCAGCCATATGTTCTTGAGAGTAGTCCCTGATTTTGTAGTATTATAGTGAAGTCATAGAGGGATAACAACTTTCCCCCAATTAATTAATCTTTTTAAATATTTATTTTTGAGAGAGAGTGCAAACAAAGGGGCAGAGAAAGTGGGAGACAGAAGATCTGAAGCGGGCTCTGTGTGGACAGCAGACAGCCTGATGTGGGCCTCAAACTCATGAACTTCGAGATCATGACCTGAGCCAAAGTTGGATGCTTAACCAACTGAACCACCCAGACGCCCCAAATTATTATTATTTAAAAAAAATTTGTTTTAACGTTTATTCATTTTTGAGAGACAGAATGCGAGCAGGGGAGGAGCAGAGAGAGAGAGAGGAAGACACAGAATCCAAAGCAGGCTCCAGCCTCTGAGCTGTCAGCACAGAGCCCGATGCGGGGCTCAAACCCACAAACCATGAGATCATGACCTGAGCTGAAGTTGGACACTTAACCGACTGAGCCATCCAGGTGCCCCCAAATTATTTTTTTAATATTAAGAATAAATTAGGATTTTGCTAGCTATTATATATTATACAGGATACAGCTATCCATGATAATAATGGATCTAGGCAATTCCCTTTCTTAATTACAAAAAGAAAGAACATCTATACAGTGGAACACACTGTGGAGCCTACCTTAACCAAGAGTCACAATACCAGCGATGGGACAAAGTGACATCATGTGGCTTCTGTTATGATGCACTGAGACAGACAGAATTAACTGTGCAGTTTTCCTGTTGAAAAATGTTTAACCTGAACCTGATCAAGAGGAAAAAGTCAGACAAATCCAAATTGAGGGATATTCTCCCATGCAACAGGCCTGGATGCTTCAAAAATCTCAGTGTCAAAAACTATCCTGCCCTCTTCAACAAAAAGTTCTGGGGAGTACTTCTAGAGAAAAGGAGACCAGAGAGAAATGACAAGATAGTGATTTAAAGGATATGCTGGGACAATTCAGGAAATTTTAATATTAAATAATATATTGTGTATCATTATATACTCATGTTATATGTTACATTTCCTGAATGTGATAATTATGTGCATGTAGGAAAGCACAGAACAAGAACCTTGTTCTGATTTAGGAGTCAAGGGTCACAATGTCTGTAAAACAACACACAGTGATAGAGCAAGAGTGTGAAAGAGCACACACCAGTATGCGAAATGTTGATAATCAGGGAAACTAAAAATAAATTAGAGCTTAACAGTTCATATTAGAGACTTTGCCTTCTGTCCCTCCCTCCAAAAATGTGTTGCAATTTATGGTAATTGCTTCTTCACCTGCCTTTTAAGCCTGCTAATAGAATAGAGGCATCCTTTTAGAATACCCATAGAATTATTTCTTCTTTGCATAATAACACAAGTGATACTGTAGTATTGCTTTTACAATAATAGTATAACCTGACATAAAATTTTAGAGGTGAAAAGCTTAGGTCTTGAAGTTTGAATTGGAGCTTTCTGAGAAAGTGGTATTTGATTGAGGAAACTAAGACCAGGTAAATAATTCTGGTCCTTTATTTCCTTTTAGATCACATAAAGCAATTAATTTAACTCAGCTAGATCCTTCTATTTTTTTTTAATGTGGTAATTAGGGATGACCATGTGCAGAAGCAAAGCAGAAGCCGCAAACAGATACGGTACAACACCAATGTTCTGTACATGTTCTTATAGAGTGAAATCACAGTGCTTGATAATGCAGAAGTGACTTTTAAACAAAATTTGGTTTTGGTGTTTTCAGAAAATTTTTTGAAAATATTTATCCCGTTAAGTTTGTGTGTACATATATCTAAATTACTTTGTTTCTTTCTTAGAGGAGTGAATGTCGTTCCTTTTCTAGAACTCATTGGGTTACCTGACAGTGTAGTAAACATTCTGAAAAATTCCCAGAGTGGAAATGCCCTAACAGCATATGCCTTGTTTAAGGTAAGTACAGTTGTAAATCAGTTGCTCTTCACACTTAACCAATGACCTGCTCAGTTCCTCATAAAACTCCATATTAGTTCTTTTGTAACTTAAGATACCAAATTTCATGTATGTCTAATGGCTACAGTTTAAAATGTTTTTTAAGTTTCAAAATTTTAAGTATGGGGCGCCTGGGTGGCTCAGTCAGTTGAGTGTCTGACCGGCTCAGGTCATGATCTCACAGTTCGCGAGTTCAAGCCCTGCGTCAGGCTCTGTGCTGACAGCTCAGAGTCTGGAGCCTGCTTCCGATTCTGTGTCTACCTCTCTCTCTGCTCTTCTCCTGCTCACATGCTGTCTGTCTCTCTCAAAAATAAATAAAGATTAAAAAAAATTTTTTTTAATTAAAAATAAAAATTTTAAGTATAAATAAAATGATGGTTTAGGAAGAAGTGCCTTGAAAATAGGTAGATCATTCCTAACCTGTTGTGATCACACAAATGTGAAACAAATTTCCAGAAGTCATCTTTTTGACATTTCTCCCACTTACAGTATATTAATTTTCCTTATTCAGAGATCCACATGCCACCTGACTTTTAGTGATATTTAGCATTTATTTTTACAGTTTATAATAGTTCTTCTTAATAAGTAAAATAAAGTTTAGTTCAAATTGTTTTATGGGATAAACCTTAGACTTAGTAGCATTACATATATTTAATTTTAGAAGTTTACAGTTTTTAATACCTGTTCTCTGGATTTGAGACAATGACATCTTTATAAACAGAGTTTCTATATCTATTGGTCTTTATTTTAGAAAAGGAGATTCATTGTGAATTGTGGAAATTAGCCATATTAATCTAATTTTTCTCAGTTGACAGTTAAGTTCTGTATGTCTTCATTCTAAGAAAGAAAACAAGTAGAAAACATTTGGAAGCTAGATGTTACTTTAATTCTGTTGTATAAAAATGCTTAGAATTATGGTTTTATAGTAGTATAAGTATCATTGTTTTGTTCTGTCATCTTCATTAAAATCCTCTGAAATCTTGGGAGATTTCCTTTTTTATTGTAATTTTGACCAGAGGTTTAACATTTAATTGCTGAGTTTTTCAACATTGAAACTTATTAAATTCATAAATTATCAAGTTTCTAGTTATAATGGGTATGATTATCATTTCCTTAATTATAATAGCTCCTTATCCTGTGCTCCCATATTATGTGTGTTCATATCCTGGTCTAGTGTTAGGGTTTTTTTGTTTTTGTTTTTTTAATGTTTGGTTTGTCTATTTGATTTTAAGAGCCTAGAATGGGAATTCAGAGTCATTTCTTCTTTCTCTTTGTTTTCGCTATGCCTGGTATTGTGCTTTGTCGGCACATTAGTGCTCAGTACATGTTTGTAGGTTGGGATTTGAAACATGAACTTGTACGTGTAGTTAGGTTAGTATCAGCAGTGTTTCTTCCCTCTCACTGTCCCTCTGAGGTGGGAAATGTGCAGGGGATTCTCCTGGGTATTTTCTGTAACCCACAGTTTCTCAGGTGGAGTAACAAAGACTGAGATTTATTGCTTCAATAAAGCAAAGCCCCAAAAAGAGGTGTGGCAAAGAGGAGAAAAACAACCTGTGTGTGACCTTCTGGTACTGACTGTGACACACTCGTCAGCCCGCTAGCACTGTCCTGAAAATGCCCCTTTGTTTGAATTGACAAAAATTTGTTGAGCCCCTACTGTGTGCCAAGTGCCATTCTAGGTACTGGGAATAACTAATTCGATAAAATGGCACAAAGTACATGCCTTCATGGAACTTACATTCTAATAGTGGGAGGCAGTTAAGCAAAGAAAGTAAAGTTCACACACACACACACACACACACACACACACACACACAGTGTTTAGATGATGGTAAATGCTCAGAAGAGAGAACAAACCAGCAAGAGAGGATGTGTTTGTTTTCGGGGTTTGTTTCTGGTTTTTGGTTTTGTTTTTGTTTTTTTTCAGAGGGATGGTTGCCAGAAGGTGAGGGAGTAATCAGGCAGCTGTATGGGAGAAGAGCAATCAAGGAGGAGAAAGCCAAGTGCAAAGTCCTGAGGCTGCAGGATACCTTGCGTATTTGAGGGAACAGGGAGGAAGCCAGTGTGGCTGGGATGAGTGAACAGTAGAGAGGCAACAGAGGCCTTACAGGCCACTCTGGCTTTTACTCAGAGGAGATGGAAAGTCACTGGGCAATTTTGAGCATCTGACTTGTGTTTTAACAAAATCATTTTGGCTGCTGTATTGTCTGTATATATAGCAGGGCAAGTGCAGAAGCCCAGAGACCTAGCAAAGGAGGGTTTATTGCAGTGGTGTGTGTAAGAGCTGATAGAGGCTAGGACCCAGGTGGTAGCAGGAGAGGCACTAAGTAGTAGGTGGATTCTAGATATGTTTTGAAGGTGGAGCTGATGGAATTTTTTAATGGTTGAATGTAAATTATGCAAGAGAAAGGAGTCGAAACTGTCTTATAGATGTTTGGCTTGAGCAACTTAAGAATAGAGTTGCCATTTCCTGAGATGCAGACAGCTTTAAGAGGAGCAGGTTTGGGGTGGGACCATTGAACATCATGAGATCAGTTTTGAATAAATGATATTTTGAGATCCTATTAGATGTGCAGGCAGAAATGAGTAGGAGGTTGTATATACTGGAATTTAGGGAAAAGGCTCGGTCTGGAAATCTAAGAATCATTAATGTATAGATGGCACTACAGACATGAAACTGGAAAAGACTGCCAAGGGAGTGAGCGAGGCAGAGAAAAGGAGTGCAGGGACTGAATGCTGCCCCATAGTGCTCAGAGGTAGGCAACGGGAGGAGGAATGGACAGGTAGGACTGGAAAGTGGCAGCCTCTGAAGCTGAAGGAAACCAGGGAAGTGAGGGCGTGGCAGCCAGGTGAGGGCATGCTCCAAGGAGTAGATGGGGGCAGGGGGCTATCTCCATTGCCTCTAATGGTTCACAGGCCTCTACAGTGACTATGATGAGAGGTGGAGGGTGAACGCTCGGTTAGAGTAAGTTCAAGAGAGAATGAAGAGGGAAGTTGGAGGTAGAGAACAGAGGTGGCTCCTTCAAAGAGTTTTGGTACTGAATTTTGACACGGAAGCCTCAGAATGTGATATAGACTCTCTCCACTTTTGTGTTGCTCTTTGACCAGTTTGTCTGCTTTTTAGCTTTAGTCCTTAAATCTCTGGTCAGAGTTAAACCTGTGTGTGTCTGCAACATATGTACCAACTACTTTTTTTGGCTTCCTGGAAGTTCCCAGTTGGGATTCCAGACCCAGGGTGGGTTGTAATGAGAAAGTAGCATAAGGCCTGGAAAAGTCAAAGGGATTTGGAAGTGAAACTAAACTAAATTCAGTAAAGAATAAACATTTGGCTCATGTTTGCCTCTCGCCCATTTGAAGTAGTTTGGTTCTGGTTTAGTTCTAGATACACAGTCTATAGATTGGCAGGGTTTTTAAGGAACAGAAGCATTTGCATGTTTGTTGTTCGTAGTGATCCTGAGCCATCTTCCTCATATCCCAATGAGCATGTCCCCATGTTCACTAGCACATGGTTATAGGCCCCAGTGCTTCTATTGTAAATACTCTGTAATCCTTGGGGCGCCTGGGTGGCTCAGTTGGTTAAGTGTCTGACTTTGACTCAGGTCATGGTCTTGTGGTTCGTTCGCTTGAGCCTTGTGTCAGGCTCTGTGCTGACAGCTCAGAGCCTGGAGCCTGCTTCAGATTCTGTGTTTCCCTCCCTCTCTGCCCCTTACCTGCTCATACTCTATCAAAAATTAAAAAAATAAACATTAAAAAAAATATTCTGTAATCTTTGGTTCAGTGCCTAAGTGACAGATATTTGTGAAATGCATTTACAGAAGAAGCATCCCTTGTTAGGAGGGTAAACCATGTGGGCTGTAACTATGTTGGCCTGATCAAGCAATAAAGTAATTTATGCTGTTTGGCTATTAGTAAGAATTTTAATTTCAAATTGTTTTTGCTTAAGACAATAATCATGATTGGCTGTTGATCTGCCTGTGTTTTCTCCTCAGATCGCAACACCTGCCCGATATACCGTGACTTTGGGAGGAACCTCCTTTACTGTGAAGTATTTGCGTAGTCGGGGCTACATGTCAACACCACCTCCTGTTAAGGAGTATCTGCAGGACAGGATGGAAGAGACCAAGGAGCTTCTCACAGAGAAAATGGAAGAAACAAAGGATAGACTCACTGAAAAATTACAGGAAACCAAAGAAAAAGTTTCTTTTAAGAAAAAAGTGGAATAGGGTGCCTTATATAACAAGTGACAGACAATTTCTGCACTTTAACCCTTTGGAGACTGCGCAAAGATACATGTTCCTGATTATTTTTTTGATTAGCTACCAAAATACACCAGTTCTCTGAGGGTTAAAGACCTAAGATACCTTTTTAAGGTTAAATATTACTAGAAAAATCAGTGTTCTTTTGGGAAAAAAAAAAAAATGAACCCAGGTTAGAATGAACATCAATACCATTAAGCAGTGGTTAATATCTCATAAGTCAGATCTCTTTTTCAGGGTCTTAAGAATCATATTTGCTTTGTGTTTTGTTGCAACTATAATATATGCAATTGGGGCAGTTGACTCCTTGAATACCTGATGTGGCCCTAGACAGGATGTTAACACTGGGTTTTCATCTTTATGTTATACATTGAGCTTTTAACTATATTCATTTCTCAATGTGGAGACAAAACTATTATCAAAACTGCTAGTGAATAAGAGGATGTTCAGTGTTTCTGTAAAAACAGTATATAACAGTTACACACCAGTTAAAATATACACTTTATATGAAGGAAGTTGAATAAAAATGGAGTCATACATGTGTAAATAGGATGTATTGGTTATATGTAAATGAAAAATTGAACCTTTGAAAATGATTTTTACCTGAAGCTTGTCATAATCAAAATTTTTTAAACAAATATATATGGCCATATACATACCTAGAGCATAAATCTCTACTGTGAGTCATTTGTGTTCTCTCTCAACTAATCTTTCAGAGGAAAAGTGAAAATAATACTACCTTAAGTTTATTGTTGAAATCAAATATTCTTAAGCCATGACTCAAGTTTGTGGTTCTCAAGCAGATACAGGTGTGGGAGGAAGGAAAGTGCCATTAGGTTGTCCCAGAGCTGAGTCACTCCCCCTGCCACGTGGCAGGCCTTTGTCTCCACAGGCCAACACTCTCTCTGTGTCTTTGTTTCAGAGTTCATGTTCATTTCATTGTGGAGTAAATTTTTAAATTGCTTTTAAACTGCTTTTTCCCTTTTAGTGAAATATCCTTTTTTCCTTATATTGAAATATGCTTGAGCATTTTACTTGAAAATTGTTTTAATAGCAAAGCTATCATTAAATTAATCTGTTTGGAATGAAGTTCAGCCATTGTCAGGAGAGTTGCCCTGATTGAGTGCATTTGAGGGTGTGTGTGTCTGTTTCCTTTTGCTCTAACTGCTTTTACTTAAACTCTAACCCTTGAGTTGATATTCAGAACCTCTTTCTAGACCATCATTGTTTTGAGTGATATGATAAGGCAAGAGAATATCAAAGGGATTACAAGAAACAATCCTGTGCGGATCACTGCTATGGGGCAGGATTTATGTATTAAATATTTAGTTTGGCCAAATTTGGAGAATAAGTTAAAGGAAAAAAGGCTTACATATGATACATCTAATCATTGTATTGGAACATTTTGTAAGTTAATATGCTGTGTTTAGAATCTTTCCTTTTTTGTGGGGGAGGCAGGGTGGAGCAGCGAGGGGGCCACTGTTGCGTTACCACACACACTTTTATTCAGGCAGAACAGTTTGGTCTCCTGATACACAATGGAACCCATGATTTCAGATTGACAGCACATATTCAAATCTAAACACAGTTTACATGTTTTAGCTTGCTAATTAATCATATTTTGAAGATATTAAATGCTATTAACAAATTTCTTATTTTTTTTTAACCACTTGAGACTATGCCTTGTTTTAAAATCTTATATGAAACTTTTCTAAAACAAATTACTTTTATTTTTCACATTGCACAGGGCATATTTTCCAATAGGGGTAAATTTGGGATTCTTAGAAGTCAATAATCCTGAGACTAAGATTTGCTTTTCCTGACTATCCACTTTTTGTTCAATCCATTTGAATTTTGTTGCCCTCCAGTTTCATTATTGTGTTTATCCAGTTATAGAAAGTGAGATACTGATGAGTACTTTGAAATTGTTTAGTAAAATATTATATGAAATATGAGTTTTTTTGTCATTATTTATCATCAGGAATATTTGTATCCTATCAAATGCTGTTGCTACCATATTGCTAACCTAGTCTTTAAGGGAAGCTACAAATAGCTTAAAAGGAGATACTTGTAAATGTTTTGAATATTAATAGCACACTAACAGAATATAGTAATGTGCATCAAGTTAAATAAATTACCGATATATATATATATATATATATATACACATACACACACACACATATATATGTGTATGTGTGTGTGTACATACACAGTAAATGTATACAGTTTGCTATATATAGTAAACTCCATTTCATTTACAGTCAACTTTGTACTTTGGATTAATTTGCCCCTACTTTCTGTGAGCAGTGAGGCAGAGCAGCACCCCAAGTCTGATATGCATATCTGTCTTTAAGATATGTTGACAGGATAAAGAGGGAGCTATGACTGAGATTTAACTTACATACTTTATATATAAAGTGGATGAAAAGGGTTTGCTCAGCAAATTAACAAAGGACATGAAAAATAGGTCAGGCAAGAGACTTAGTTTTTTCAAGAATAATAGCAAAACCAGCCTTTTAAAGTACCAAAAATATCTTTTACTGAAACAACCTTTTGCATACAACAGTGTACTATTTAGATTTCAACGAAGTAGAGAAAGAATGCATACATTGAGATTACCTTTCTCCCAGTAGTGAATGTAATAAAATTATGCCTTCAAATGTAATCTTTGGTTTATTTTTTTGTTACAGAATATACCCCCATTTATTTACAAATAAAAGACCCCACTGTAGTCTTTATGCTCCAGGATGAAATGGAACTATAGGCTGTCCTACTTCAGTGATCTTAGAAGGTAATTGCAGGAATTTGAAAGATCTTAATAGTTTGGGCTGAAGGTGTCTTGGGAGGAAAGAAGCAAGTATTAGACACATCTAGCTTTATCCTGTCTTCTTCCCACTGGGTTCAGGCCAGTGGGTTCAAGATTTCTTAATCCATTCAGGCATTATAAACAAGGCCACTGTATGGTAGAATATGGGGATGATGATGAAATGGACAGGAAGTGATTTTAACAAATAAGGCAGAAAAAGCGAGTGCATCTTTCCTGATATTTTTGAAATCTCATTTTTGTAAAATGTATTTGTGAGATACACATTTCTGAAAAATACTTTTTTTCATGGTAATGTAGACACATTTCTTCTGTTGGCTACAGTTCATCTTTTGAAATGGGAATCTTCATTTATTTGAGATTTTCAAAATTGGGTCTCTATAGGGCCTAAGGTAAAACATTTAATCAAATGTTACCAAAGTTAGTTTGAAATATTTTGCTGTATTAAAAGCTTACTACATTGACTTTATCCATGTCACAGTCAAAATGCATCAAATCATATTGGCCTAGCGCTGAAGTAGCACGGGAGCTTTCAAATAGAGTATGAGCCTCTCTGCTGCCTTGGAATTGAAGAACCAGAAATCTATAGAACTGGAGGTGGGTACTTTTAATTATTCACTGCAAATATGACCTTTGTCTAGTCTCTGTTGTCCATCTGTATGTCATGTAGTATCAAGATGGCATTCAATGAGATTCCACAAGATTCTGCCGCATGTACCTAAAGGTACAGCAGAGTCCAGACTTCATCCTTCTCCCTTAGAGACTTGAATGGCCTAGGGGTCCCACTCCTTTCCAGAACCTATCTTCAGCCATGAGTTTTGGCCTAGCCTTTTGATTCTTGAAAGATCCTCCTACAGTTTGAACTTGTAACTTATATTTGAGAAAAGCTGAGTCAGGCCAATTGGATATATTTTTCCCTCTGTGAGATTTTTCTTTTGTGACTTCTGTGTCACATTGGTTCATTTTAACTAGTCAAAACAAGTTTTTGATTGTCATGCTTCTTCGGGGTTAGGCTTTGAAAATCAAGCTGTATTCTTTCCTATGCATCATTGACAATCACCAACAATAATAATTACAGATCATAATTATCTTGTGGCAATTATCTGGCTATTTTGATAAGTATGATCTTCTTAGTAGAAAGAATGCATCTTGATTTCAGAAACCTTCAGGGCAGAATATAATGTTGAGCCTGATCTTTATTCTGATGGCTTGATTGGACAGCCATGATGGGGAAGTGCACAGGCAGCCAAAGAGTCATTCTCAGAGCATGTAGTTTCTCTTCACAGATGGGAGTACTCACGGAGAATAAGACAAAAGAGCGCTTTTCACATTGTGTTTTCTCTGGAACAGCATGGTCTATGAGAGCAGAAGTTACAGGACTGTTAAAAGATGTTCCACATGCTGCCAGAATGTATCTTTATTCTTCCTGAAAGTGCGGATTGCGTAGAGCTTTCTTTCTTCTTTCCTTCCCTCTCCCTCTGTCCAGCTTTTTATGTTTTGAGTTTTGATCAGTTTAAATGTTAGAAAACTCTCTTTGAAGTGAAAAAGGAAACAGCGAGTGTGCACATGACCTTGCCTGATTTTCCATGTGGTGAAGGCCAGTTTTCCCTGTCTGTCTCTAGTGGGCAGGTCCACATGGCCCAGGTTTCAGGAAGAGTGGGACAGTAAACTTCCAGTTCCCTGACTTTTTAATCAAATACATGGTGAAAGCCTTTTACTCTATTTTGATAATTCCTTAAATGTTACTCTAAGCATGTGACATAGGAAATTATGGCAAATCTCTATCTTCCCTTTTGCCAATTAGATGTTTTAGATCCTTAAATTACATTTTTTAAAGAATCATATAGCATTTTCTCAATGTACACAAATATTTTAGCTATTACTTTTTATGAACCTCTAAGTAGTAGATTTGAAATTCTATAATGATTGATTGAAGCATGTTTTAATTAATTTGCGTTTTATTGAATATGAGTCAGTATTTTCTTTGGATGCTTAATGTGGTGACTTAATTGTCATCATTGCTTTTACTTTTCTAAGAATAGTGGCTGCTTTGTTCTCCCTTATGCAAAGGGTGCTAAAAGCGAGGTCTGTGAAGTCTTCAAATACCCGTGGCTCTGACTGCCCTTCAGTTACCTCTGGAGATAGAATTACAGGGCTTGGTTGCCATGGTGTTCCATCAACACGCACTTTTTATTCGGCCGTTAAAGAGGATGCAGGATATGGTGTGTCATAATTAAAGTTATTACTTCTTTTGGTTCAGAAATAAGGGACAAGTTTAATAGTGTCCCAAAAAAGTTGAAATATCATCAAACACTTTTGTCCACAAAACCTAATGCAGCTTTCATTGAGAAATCTAGATCATTAAGTAACTGCACTATTTTGGAAGCATTTTAGATTAATAGGAGTTTTTCGAGTCATGTAACCAAGGCTTGCAGCGAAGTTTATTAGAATTTTGCTTTTAGTGGGTCATTTTAGAACTGAAAACAGTATTTTTTTAGTTTTTTAATGTTTATTTTTGAGAGAGAGAGAGAGAGAGAGAGAGAGAGAGAGAGAGCGCGCGAGTGGGGGAGGTGCAGAGAGAGATGGAGACACAGGACTCAAAGCAGGCTCCAGGCTCTCAGCTGTCAGCACAGAGCCCGATGCAGGGCTCAAACCCATGGACTCACGGACCGTCAGATCATGACCTGAGCCAAAGTTAGCCGCCCAACCAACTGAGCCACCCAGGCACCCTGAAACCAGTATTTTTTAATTGAAGAAAGGCACAGGAGAGCTGGGTCTGGAATTCAGATCCCAACTTTCAGTTTATTTAGTTTTGTGCCAGGCATGAAAATAAAGCAAGTCCATGCTTTGGGTCTTTTGAAATTTTTTGTATTTTTGAAGCTAAAGCTCATTTATTAACATTCTTTACCCTCTCTTCTGCTGATGCTTTCCATCTTCTTTTGGCTTTTAACTTTATAATTTTTCTTTAATTCTTTCAGTCTACTATTTTCATCCTTCTCTCTTTAAAGTGGCAGTAAGGGGAAAGAGTAGCTATTCCATTATTTCATATTTGGTTACAGAAAAGAAACATTGCTTCTTTTCTTGTGCTCCAGTTTCATTTCCCTCAGCATGTGACACAGGAAGATTTGCCCAGGGCCAGGCAATGCTGGCATCTTATTGCTATCCAGGTTGACTTTGGCAAAGCAGTTAGTAGCTAATTTCAAACACCTAAATCCATACTGGAGAGCAAGTAATCAAAACTTCGGTAATTAGATCTAGTCTTTATACATCTGCACATTTAATATTTCATATATCCAAAGAGGATTTGACCTTAGGAAATCCCACATTATCCCCTTGGTAAAAGGGAGTTTGCTTTTTCCTTTTGTTCCTGTGTGGAGGGTTGCGTTAGTGGTCATGATGTCTGAGCCTGTATCTGTTGCATACTTAGAGCCAGCTCAGATTGGAATTTTCCATTTACTTGGGGGCCTATCACTGGAATATCTGAAGCGATCATAAGCTGGCATTTGTGGAAATTTTTAGCACTGATAAGTTCAGTATATCCCTCATTAAGAACAGGTTTCACCAAAGGACAGAGGTTGGCTTTACTGAGTCCCAGGAAAATGACCAAATATAAACCCTGGCACATCATACACCAGTGAGCGGTTATGCAGTATGGTGTTGCAGAGAAAAGCTGTATTCTTCATAGTGTTGTCTTGTTATATACTTTCTGTGCAGAGAGACGTGTTCAGACATTAGTGGACCTGATAGTCTAAAACTTGCTGTGCTATATTTGCCTTGTGTCCTTCCGTCACTCACATAGCACACATGCATCCTTCACAGCTGAACAGCAAAGGTGGTGAGAACCAGATATGCTCTTGTTCATGGGCAGCAGCCCCTCTGTCAGAATGCAGAGCACTGGGCAGGTTGCCACATCTGGCCTCACTGCCTCTGTTGCTGTGTTTGGCTGAAACACTGGCAGGCAGAGACTAGCCCATGGAGAAAGAAACATCAGAGTGAGAAATGGAGAGCACCAAACTATTCTCTCCTGGGGTTTCCACATTTTGTTTCTAAGACTATAAGAGACACACACACCCTGTTCCCTGCCCTGCAATGTGGTTCATTAACCAGAAAATCTGTATATGTCTATAATAATGTAGGGAGAAACATGTGTTTTACATAAAACCTATGGGAAGGAAATTTTAGGGCTGGTGATTTAGTTTTTATCTTGACATTGGATACTTCAAACCTACATTGTACTAGTTGCCAGAGCATTAAAATCAGTGACTATTTTTCTCCAGTTTTATTGAGAAATAATTGATATGCATCACTCTATAAGGTGTACTGCATGATGGTTTGATTTGTATATATTGTGAAATGCTCCCCACAATAGGTTTAGTTAACATTCATCATCTCATATGGACAGAATAAAAAGAAAAAACAAAGTGATGAGAGACAACACTCTTAAAAACTTATCATAGGGCGGGGTTAGCTGCAGTCATCAGGTTGTGTAGTACATCCTAGTGCCTAATTTATCTAATAACTGTAAGTTTGTACCTTTTGAACGAGCTTCTTCTAATTCCCCTCCCTATACTCTACCCTTCCCCCTCCACCAGTAACCTATAAACCTGATCTCTTTTTCTATCACTTTGGTAGGGTTTTTTTGGTTGGTTGCTTTTTAACATTCCACATATAAGTAAGATCATATAGTTTGTTTTTCTATGACCTATTTCAATTAGCAAAATACCTTCAAGATCCATCCATGTTGTTGCATGTGATAGGATTTCCTTTTTTTTTTTTTTAATGGCTGAATAATGTTCACTGTGTGTGCATGCATACATTAGCACCACCACCACCCCACCATCTTTATTCATTCATCCATTGATGGACACTTAGGTCGTTTCCATGTCTTGCCTATTGTAAATAATTCTGCTGGGATCATAGGGGTGCATATATCTTTGAGTTAGTGTTTTCATATATTCCTTTGGATATATTCCCAGAAGTGGGATTACTAGATCATATGCTAGTTCTATTTTTAATTTTTTGAGGATCCAGGGGTGCCTGGGTGGCTCAGTCGGTTGGGCGTCCGACTTCAGCTCAGGTCATGATCTCACGGTTTGAGTTCGAGCCCCGCATCGGGCTCTGTGCTAAAAGCTCGGAGCCTGGAGCCTGGAGCCTACTTCGGATTCTGTGTCTCCCCCTCTCTGTGCCTCTCCCCTGCTCATGCTCAGTCTCTCTCTATCTCTCAATAATGAATAAATGTTAAAAAAAAATTTTTTAAATAAAAATTTTTTGAGGATCCTCCATACAGTTTTCCATAGTGGCTTGTTCCAATTCACAGTTCCACCAGCAGTGCATGAGGGTTCCCTTTTCTCCACATCCTTGCCAGTACTAATTGTCTCTTGTCCTTTTGATGATGGCCATTCTAACAGGTGTGACATGATATCTCATTGTGATTTTAATTTGCATTTCCCTAATGACTAGTGATATTGAGCATTTTTTCATGTACCTGTTGAGCTTTCATATATCTTCTTTGGAGAAATGTTGGAGTTCTTTGCCCATTTTCTAATTGGGTTGTTTTGTTATGGAGTTGTAGGAGTTCTTTATATATTTTGGATATTAACCTCTTACCGGCTATATGGTTTGTAAATATTTTCTCCCATTCAGTAGGTTGGCTTTTCATTTTGTTGATGGTTTTCTTTTGCTGTGCAGGAGCTTTTTAGTTTGATTTAGTTTCACTTGTTTGTATCTTATGTTGTTGCTTACATTTTAGGTGTGACTTCCAAAAAATCATTACAAAGTCCTCTGCCAATGAGCTTTTATCTTGTGTCTTCTAAGAATTTCATGGTTTTAGATTGTAAGCCTTTAATCTATTTAGAATTAATTTTTGTGAGTGGTATAAGATAGAGGTCAAGTTTTATCCTTTCACATGTGAATATCCAGTTTTCCCAGCACCATTTACTGAAAAGACTATCTTTTCTCCATTGTGTGTCTTTGACTCCCTTGTCAAATATTAGTTGACCATATATGCTTGGGTTTATTTCTGGGCTCTTGATTCTTTTCCATTGGTGTATTGGTCTGTTTTTATGTCAGCACCATACTGTTTTAATGGCTATAACTTTATGGTGTGGCTTGAAATCAGGAGATGTGGTGCCTCCTGCTTTGTTCTTTCTTTCCCAGGATTTCTTTTGGGTATTTGGGTTTTTGTTTTTGTTTTTGTTTTTGTTTTTGTTTTTGTTTTTGTGGTTCCATCTAGATTTTAGGAGGGTTTTTTTCTATTTCTATAAAAAATGCCATTGGAAATTTTATAAAGGTTGCATTAAATCTATAGATGGCTTTTGGTAGTATTGACATTTTACTAATAATAATTCTTCCAGTCCATGAACATGGGATGCTATTCCATTTATTTGTGTCTTCTTAAATTTACCAGTGTCTTGTAGTTTTCAGAGTAGAGATCTTTTACCTACTTGGTTAAATTTATTCCTAAGTATTTTATTGTTTTTGGTGCTATTATAAATGGTATCAGTTTCTTCATTGTTTTTTCAGAAAGTTCATTATTGGTAGCAGAAAGTTCATCGTTAGGGGCACCTGGGTGGCTCAGTTGGTTAAGCATCTGACTCTTGGTTTTAGCTCAGGTCATGATCTCACAGTTTTTGAGTTCAAGCCCTGCATCCAACTCTGCACTGACAGCATGGAGCCTACTTGGGATTCTCTTTGTCCCTCAAAGTCTTTCTCTGCCCCTCCCCTGCTCACTCTGTCTCTCTCTCTCTCAAAATAAATAAACTAAAAGAAAAAAAAATCATTGTTAGTATATAGAAATGTTACTGATTTTGTGTGTTAATTTTATATCCTGTAACTTCACTGAATTTGTTGATTGCTTCTAACAATTTTTTGGTTGTGACTTTAGGATTTTCTGTATATAAAATCAGGGCATCTGCAAATAGAGACAATTTTATTTCTTCCTTTTCAATTCTGATAACTTTTCTTTTTCTTGCCTGACTGCTCTAACTAGGACTTCCCAGTACTGTGTTGAATAGGAGTGGTGAGAGTGGCAACTTTGTCTTATTCCCAATCTTAGACAAAAAGTTTTCAACCTTTTACCATTGAGTATGATGTTAGCTGTGTGCTTGTCACATATGCCCTTTATTATAAGGTGTGTTCCTTCTGTGCCTAATTTAAGTGTTTTTATCATGAACAGATTTGTTTTAAATACATGTTTTTGATGTTTATTTTTGAGAGAGGGAGAGACAGAGCGTGAGTGGGGGAGGGGCAGAGAGAGAGGGAGACACAGAATCCGAAGCTGAGCTGTCAGCACAGAGCCGGACACGGGGCCGGAACTCACGAACTGCAAGATTATGACCTGAGCCGAAGTCGGATGCTTAACCAACTGAGCCACCCAGGCACCCCATGAACAGATTTTGAATTTTGTCAAATCCCTTTTCTGCATCTCCTGAGATGATACTATTTTCTTTCCTTCTATTAATGTGATGTGTCACATTGGTTAATTTGCCTCTGTTGAGTTATCCTTACATCACAGGGATGAATCCCACTTGATTACGGTGAATGATCCTTTTAGTGCTGCCGAATTGGTTTGCTAATATCTTGTTGAGCATTTTTGCATCTCTCTTCATCAGGGATATTGGCTTATAGTTTTATTTTCTACTAGTGTCCTTATCTGGCTTTGGTATCAGGGTAATGTTGGCCTTATAAAATGAGTTTGGGAGTATTCTCTCCTCTTCAGTTTTTTGGAAGAGTTTGAGAAGAATGGGGTTACTTCTTTCAATGTTCGGTAAAATTTACCAGTGAAGCCATCTGGCCCTGGGCTTTTCTTTGTTGGGACATTTTTTTATTACTGATTCAATCTCCTTACTAGTAGTCTGTTCAGATTTTCTGTTTCTTCCTGATTCAGTCTTAGTGGGTTGTATGTTTCTAAGAATTTTTCCTTTCTTCTAGGTGGTCTAAGTTGTTGGCATATGGTTGCTCAGAGTAGCGTCTTATGATTGAATTTCTGTGGTATCAGTTTCCCTTTTCACTTATAATTTTGTAACTTTGTTGATTTGTTCTTTTTTTTCTTGGTTTGTCAATTTTGTTTATCTCTTCTAAGAGCCAACTCTTAGTTTGGTTAAGCTTTTCTGTTGTTTTTCTATTCTCTGTTTCACTATTTCTGCTCTGATTTTTATTTCCTTCTTTCAGCTAACTTTGGGCTCACTTTGTTCTTTTTCTAGTTCCTTAAGACTAGAGGTATAGGTTGTTTATTTGGTATCTTTCTTGCCTGTTAAGGTAGGTGTTTATTGCTATGAATGTCCTTAGAACTGCTTTTGCAGCATCCTGTAGATTCTGATATTTTTTGTCTCCATTTTTGATTGTCTCAAGAAACTTTTATTTAAAAAAAAAAGTGTACTTTGAGAGAGAGAGAGAGAGAGAGAGAGAGAGAGAGAATGCAAAGCAAGAGAAAGGGGAGGGGCAGAGAGAGAGGGAGGGAGAGAATCTCAAGCAGGCCTCACACGAGCAGCATGGAGCCTGACACATGGCTTGAACTCACAAACCATGAGATCATGACCTGAGCTGAAACCAAGAGTTGGATGCTTGACTGAGCCACCCAGGCATCCCTCAAAAGAATTTTAAATTTCTCCTTTAATTTCCTCTGGTGCTTGTTTCTTTCACCGGCATTTTAAGCTGCAGTGGTTGGTGTAGACAGCATTCCAAGGCAAAGTGCTGTCTACAGGTCTATAGTAATTGGGCAAAATGTTTTTAAGTTAAATCTAGAATATGGATGTTGTAATAATAGCAGCTCCTTTCATCGAGAGCCCCGCGTGGCAAGCACACTCCATCCTCCCAGCTTCCCATGGGCATTCCTGTTGGACAGGTAACATTTAAAAGCAACTGCCCATCAGGGACATTAATTTGAGATAAGGCTAATATTTGAACCTACAGGTCTGTAGGCTCCAAAGCCTGTGCTTCCCTTTAATTGTAAGTAGGAAATCTCAGAGGAGGGACAGATGCCAAATCGTCATAGAGCCCATGCCAAAGATGGGAGTGACAAATAGTGCCCTCACTCTGCAGCAGCTCAGGGCAGAGAGCAGACGAGGAGGGGTTGGGGTCACCTGGCCCACCACAGCCTAGAGACTGACCTTTGTATTCCGGCTTCAAAGCATGCTTACAGATGCATGGTAACAGTAGCCACAGCACAACTCTAAATGCAAATGGCTTTGTAAACAGGTAAGTTATACAGGAGCTCCTGTATACAATTGTCTATAAATATATATACATACATCCTGGTAAGGCATTTTGAAAGTCTGCATTTCAGTCACACTGTGCTGTGTTCAAGTGACTACAGCCGTAGCATTGACACTTCTGATTTTTTAGAAGAGTATGTGAAATAGGGCGAATGAGGTTTGTAAAAGCTACAGTCTGAACAGAAACATGATGTTAAAACAAAGAACTTCGCAAATGCTAAATTTTTACTTTTTGGCTGCTATTTTAAAATGAACATTTAAATTAGAATCCATTCAAAGCAAAACAGCATAATGAGCAATCTAATTATGATGTTCTAAGTAACAGACTCATTATAGACTGTTATGTGCAAGTATCATCATGGAGAGTCAGAAATGCGGTGTTTTATTCCAGGGCTCACTATGAGTGGATCTCTGGAAGAGGATACCCTGTGTTTCCAAATGTTCCCTTAAGGGGGCAGGGAGAGGGCAGCCTGAGGAGTGTGATTATCCAGTGCTCTGCTTAGCAGCCAGCAGCTCTACTGTTTCACAAACAAGCTGATGTACAGAATTAAGTTGGTCAAAGGAAGCGGGAGATTGGAGAGGTTTGGGGTCCAAGGCAGGCACGTGCTGGCAGCACTGAAGAACAGCAGATAACTCCCCAGGTCCCCAGGGTGGGACACAAGGAAGTTGAGGCAGAAGGAGACATCATCATGGAGAGGAGGTGTTAGGTTCTGTTCATGTCCTGTGCTAAGTATAGGCCTAGCTGGGAAAACTGTGGGTCCAGAACTGGGTGTTTCTTTCCCCAGCCAGCAGTGCCTGGCTCTTCCAAGGACCCACTTGAATGTGGTGTGACTGTGGCAGAGGCATGAGAACTCCACTCCAGTGCTCTGTGGCCATTGTCATTTCAGCTCCAGCCAGGAGGGACAGCTTCTGTGCTTGCTGGCAGCTTCCAGACCACAGGTGTCTGGATTTTTCTGCCTTAGGGCTTCTTCAGAAGTCTTCAGTTTGTTCTCACCCAGGGCGACTGGCTGGGAAGATAACCCCAAAGGGCAACCCTCAATAGTGGAGAATGGTCCGTCTCCCTACCTCCCCTGCTTCTTGGCACCATCCTGAGCCCCAATTGCCTACAGTGGAAATGAGCATGAACACTTTGTCTCCCTTGTCTCTCATTACCTGCTTCATCCTCTGGGAACAGCTCCCAGACAAGGGTACCCTTCAAGTTACCCTCACGGAGATCCTCAGCTCAGCTTTTGCTTTCAGGGAACCCTACACAGAGACAGCTACCACTTGACTCTTGGTATAGACTCCTTGTGGCAGAGGGAGAGTTGGAGGGAGCTGTTTCTCTGCTGTGACAGGCACACTCCAGGGTTTAGTGAACAGGATCAAGTAGGCATCTCAAGCTCCCAACCCCCTCCTTCCTGTGCAGAAATTTGTCCGTGAGGAAAGTTTATAATCTCTCAGTGAAGGAAATTTTAGAGTCCTTTTGCTACATGATCACAGACTGAAAACTTCCAATGCCAAGAACCTAAACCTCTGAGGCATCTGTCCCCTCCTCAGGCACCTGGGCTCCAGTGAAGCAGTTCTCAATGGCTTCTCCCATGATGAGACTTGAGGACAATCCCTGAATGTTTCTCTGAGACCGGGTTTTAAAACACGTGTAGTTTTCTCCCCCCACATAATATGCTTTGTTTTTGAAAGATTACAAGAAAGAAAAATAGGAGACACATGTATATCACTGATTATTTTTAATGATTTTATGCTATGGTTTGACCACAGCACTAAGAACAAGCAGAAAAAGCTGATTTCATAACTAACAGCACTTAGAGCAACATCTTTAAAAGTATTGCAATTACAGACCTTAGGTCTAAGAACTACATCACCATTGCTCAGTTAAAAGAGGCAGATACACAACAGTTGGAAATATTTCTCTGTGTATAACTGGAAATTATTCTGAAAAGTAAGCACAAATAGCTGTTAAACACTTTAATGACTTCTGATTATCAGAGCTCACATGAACTGAAAAGTTCATATACAGTTTGTACTTTTTTAGTAGGCTGCTTTATAATAGAAATTAAATGAACTAAATGCTGTGAATAGTGTTGTACACGTTTTAAAATAGCTTTAAACTAGACAAATACAATTAGAAAATGTGATTTTTGAAAGCCATGAAATGAAAAATAGCAATATACTAACAAACACATTAAAATAAACCAGTATCATTAACAGTAAAGTTTAAGCCTCAGTTCTGTAGAAAGGAAGCAATGGTGCGGTAACACACTCTAGTACCTCTGAGTCTAGAACATTCTCTGATGACACTCATGCTCAACAGTTCTCCCAAGAGATGGAACCTGGAAGTGTTGCTCCTGACAGCAGTGAGCCTTGTCTCCTGATGCTGAGCCAGAAGCACGAGGGGCCCCTGCAGGACACACAAGGGGCGCAGACGGTAGGGGCTGGACAGGACAGAGCACCCACGAGGTTAACTATCTTGTCATGCCCTTTCAGAACAGTGAGAGAAGGGCTGGTCTTTAGTCCTTCAGCATCAAGAGTTGCATTGTAGAGGTGTTTTCAGTTTAAGGATAATCGGTAATAATTTGCTTTCTGGAGGATAAGGGCATGATTCTCTTGTGTTTTCAAAATCAGAACATACACCACAGAGCAAATAAAAAACATGAAATTTATTATGGTGACAGAATAGAGTGGAACTGTGGATCAGATGGGCAAAACTTCACTGACTGCCTTTACGGACAACACCAGAAAGGATGTGCACACCCGTGGTTCAGTGGTTTTAGCAAAAATGTGCTAGGCTTTTCTTTTTCTTTCTTTAGTATCAGGATATTTGAAAATAAATGCAGAGGTCCTAACAGAGGCTAACACTGAGCTGGAAGGATAGATGCTGCGTAAGAGGTGTGACAGAACATGCAACTGAAAACATAATCCCTAACCGCTGGCAAAACCTAGTTTGTCAAGATCACCACGAGATGCCAACAGGAATGGATAGAAGATTCCTTGGCTTCTATTGGCTGATAGCTAACTTGGCTGGCTGATAGCTAATTCTCTGCTAATGATAACCCAAAAGAAAACAAGTTTTTCTAACAGTGGGGTCTTCTAAGTGTTTTTGTTTTTCCTGAGATACTTTTTCCCTACAAACCCATTGGTTCATTGGCTCCATAGCTTCGGTTTGTCAAAGAAAAAGGCACAGAGAGACTAGGGACACAGATGGCCAAGGCCTCTGTACTGAACAAAGTCCTCTTCTGCAGCCTGATTTACTTAACCGGGACATAAGTTTTGCAATTTTAACGACATGTGCACTTTTCTCTGGGGCTTGACATCTTCATTATTCTACAACATAGTATCTTTTCATAAAACAAGTTGCAAAAATTTTTCTGTTACACTGGTCCAACTGAGCATCACTGAAGAGATTAAAATGAGAAGCATCTAATGGCAACCAAAAAGCTGTAGGATTTTTTTTTTTTTAAGGGTTTTCACAGCAAAGGTGCAACTCTCAATTGCTATACATACGCTGGTCATAAACAGTGGCTTGCTTGTTCAGACTTCTTTCCCTTGTGTTATAATATTGATATTTAATAGGAAAATAAACTACATAGACTTTTATCTGTATGCATCCATTTGCAAATTTCCTTACAAAAGAGGACAAAGCACATAGGCATTCACAAATTCTATGCCATTTCTGTTAAAATCGGTATCTATACATTATATTACAGTATTAACAATTTTTTTGTTCTACCCATTGGGTAGGATATATGCATAATATATTCAAGTTATATACAGCACCTTACAAATAAAAACAGAAGACAGACAACTGAAAAAGCACCATTGTAAGTGAGGCACAACAAAGGTGGGAGCAGAGTGCGGCAGTGGGGGTTCAGTTCCTGGGTCTGCTGATGTCAGCACAAGACCCCGTGGGGGCTTCAAAGCGACTGGCATGCAGAGCTCTTTGGAACACCATGGGCGACATGACATGCGAGTAGTGCGTCGGGACCCCCACTACACTGCACACAGACAAGCACACGCAGAGGAAGGAAAGAGGATGAGAGGAAGGCAGCGCTTTCTTGGCAAGGCATTCGGCTCACACACACCAGCTTCCTGACACAGCCGGCCTGGGAAGCAGCAGCAGCAACAGCAGCAGACAACTGTCTAACCCTGGCAGTAAATTACAAACTTAAACTATGCAAAAGATGCAGTACTTTGGGTAGTAAACTAACCTCAGCTGAAATCTTGGTTCCTGAAAACTGTAGGCTGTGGTGAGGCAGGTATTTCGCACAGTCCGTCACTGACCTCTGGCCAGGCTCTGGCAGCTGGCATCAGGGGAGCAGCAAAGCTGCGGAGACTAACTTTTGTGATCTGGGGTGAAAGCACTTCATCTGTGACTTGGATGGGCAACTGGTACCTACAGTGTTGCTCACACTAAGGAGGGGACACCCACCAGCCCGTCCCCCAGTCGTGTCATTTTATTTAGGTTCACCAAGGCCAAGGTGATCTGGGTGAATGTCAGCAGAACGAAGCCTGTGTCACGGCCATTCAGCGATGATTGGGGGCGCTGGCAGAGCGAGGAGGTGGGCTTGGGGGGGGGGGTTGCCTGGTGCCAAGCATGGGCATATGTCTTGCTTTAGTCACACAGACAAAAATCAAAAAGTTAAAAACCAAGTGTCCTTCCCAGTTTTTTTTTTTCCTTTGCACACTGCTGAGCTTTGGGAATCTGAAGAAAAATGAAAGGGATACCAAACGACATGCAGTTAATGTTGCCGCTCTAAGCAGCAAGCCTCAAGCAGGGGCCCCAGCCCAGCAAACACAGCTGGAGCGTGCTGGGGAACAGCCCCAGCCCTGCCTCCAAGGCCCCGACCCCAGGAACCTCCTACAGGCAATCCTTAGAAAAGCAACTGGATGGAAAGTGAGCCTTGTCCAGGGGCAACTCTGCTTCCAAGGGGAAGGCTGCCATTTGACCGGATTGTAGGGTCAGAACAGCTCTCTAGCAGCGCACACATGTGAGCCTGTCCCATTCTTACAAAGTACAAGCAAAGAAGATCAATGAAGATATTCAGAAGCCCAAGACGGACGCCGTCATCTGTGTGCCACATTCCTATGTGGGTGCTTCTGAAGGCCTGCCATCTGCCCCTGTGCTCTCCCAAGAGTTTGAGCTACAATCAGTGGATACAAATGTAGTCCTCATGACAAGTCTTCGTAAAGTTTCATTAGCTATGCTCTTCGGCTATCTTGAAATTTCTTGTGGGCTGGGTGTCCATATGCATATATGGTGGTGAAGATCAGAGGGCATGCTTGCCAAGCTCCTTTAACACTAAATTTTCGTCAGGTACACAAAGAATGGAGCAACTTTTACTTAAGTACATAATTTGTTTAGCACAATCTCTTGTACTAAGGACTGCTTTGGTGACTCAAGAACAGTAGACTTTCTGCAAAAGCAAATATCCTCCTGAAAACTGTGTTCCTAGAAATGGGATTCAACATGCCTTGGGTTTCATGCTCCTGGAAGTCCCAAGACAATGGATGGGAACGTCACAGCAGGATGCCCGGGAGCACCCCTTCCCACCCACTGCTCCTTTGAACGATACAATTCTTTATTTTTAACACCCTACTGAAATAATAAGCCTACCACAGATTGCCTAAATCTGGTTCCCAAGCCAGACCCGTGTGTCCCCCAAGCACGTGATCTTCTTGAACCTAACCCCCGTACAAGCTGCCTCTGCACGGCACCCCTTGACCTGCACAGAGCCAGTGAGGGGCAATGCTGTGCAAACAGGGCGGTCACTTTCCAAGAAGCTATGGATCACCTTCTCCCCGTGGCAAAGGAAATTGACTATTAATTCAATTCACGACCTTGGCTTTTTAATTCATTACAGAGGTCCAGCCTCAAGGACCATTAAGTCATGGTTTGATAGGGCTGTGTCTTTAACTCAAAGGGCAATTCTCCAGGGTGGAAGAATGGGAAGAACCTCTTCTGAAAGATGATTAAAGTTATTTGAATTAAATAATTGCTTCGCCAATACTGTGGACATCTGCAAAACATTCATATACTTGCAAAGTGACTAAGGAATTTACCGGTTTCTGACCATAGTTCATTTCTTGTAGCAGGTAGAACAATAAGGATTGTGAAACCATTTTGAGCTAGAGCTATAGGGGTGGGGGGTTCACCCTTTATCAAAATTGCAGGTGAGGCTTAGAATGGTGACCAACCTCCTCTTGCATCTGACAGGACACCTGATCCATAATTTACCCTGAGCCCGCATAGGTGCTGCCATCCCTCTACAGGGTGAGTCAAGGCTTCATGCCAAGGGGATGCCCAGCTGCTTTAAGTGCAGGCCTGTGACCCAGGCAGTGAGCTGAACTGCGGGAGCACATGCAGCATGGGAGAGGCAGCCTTCAGGTCCAAGTCCAGGCTCCCAGCGATCTGCCCGATCTCAGAATCCCTGCAGCAATGCCCGGCACGCACACTTTCAAATAAGGTCTGATGCCTGAGTTGCAACTGCTGCTCACATTTTCTCTCACTCTCCTTTTAAGAGTTTGAATAGTTCTGTGGATCTTAACTGTGGGAAATGGAGGAATCTAATAGAGATTCCAATCCTGAAAACAAAACAAAAACCAGCCACTTACTGACCAAGAGAAGCAACAGAAAGGAGCAGCCGACAGGACTTTTAGTTCAGAACATTCTCCAGCCCCCAGCCCACAGCACAAAGTCACCTCCCTGAGAAACCACCTTGGAGACCCACAAACAGACACAAACACACGTGTGCCGACTCAGCATTAAAACTGCAGAGATCAGAGTCACCAAGCCATCATTCCAGTCCATTCATTGTTCTACATGCATAGGCCAAAGGGGCCTGGCCAGCCCAGGGTCAGCAGTGGTGGACAAGCCCTCCTGAGGCATGGCGCGGCCCAACTCTCAGGCTATGGCTGACAGGCCAGATGGCAGCTTCCACAGAAGGAAGTTATCCTTTCCACATGAGAGCGAATGTTTGTAAATATCAAGGATTTTAAAGCTAAGACTAACAATATTTAAAATTAGCTTTCTAGTTGCATTTTAACTGCATGTTGTGCTTTTTATCCTGTGCTCTTATGGTCATGCCTCCCCCCGACCCCGCCCTGCACTATCTGGTAACTGTCCAGTTCTGGCCACCACCGCCCAGGGAAAGGAAACTCCCCTGGGAGCTGGGGTGGGTCCTGAACACCGCGCTCCTTCGAGAGTGACATGCAACAGCTTGTTATTGTGCTCTGCACCATGGTGTTCTCTCATTCACTCTCCAGGGGCTTCCTGCGCACGGAGAAGCCACTGGTGGCATCCCTGGCACACCGAGGCTGGGCAGGCCACGCGGGGACCACTGCCTCTCGAGCACTGACCAGCTGTCTGGGCTTGAACTGAACTATCTGCTATCTAGAAAAGGAGAGAGACAACGGGAGTACACTGAGAAGTCACGTATTTCAACAGTATTAAGAATAACCACCTTGCACTTTAAACAATTTATTGCATAAAATAATGTATGTGTCTGAGTATATTTCATGCTACAGTGAAAAAAACCCTCTAAATTACTGAAGAAACTGCACTGCTGGAGGACAGGGGCAGCACTGCATGATACTGGGTACATAAATGCAAGTGTCAGGTTCAAATGTAATAAAATATGCAGCCTAAGACTAGCAGAGTAACACAACACGTCAGAAATGCTGGGATTTAGTATTTCCTCTCTTCCATCCAAAAGTCTCCAAACGCTTCGGTGACGCACTACTACATGATGCAGACTCTTGTCACACTGCCTTGGTTTCTGTAAGCTGGCATGTGTTAGGCTACAACCCCAAACATCTTTTCTCACGTGAGTATGGGGAACACTCCAGGTGCTCCTTGGGCCTAATAAGAATCCACAGGCGAGAAGACAACATACAGAACTCCACACAGAACAGTTCCCTCGTATATAAACATTTAGATAGTGCAACTTTCAAAAACACATCATCACAACACAAATTAGCTCCTTGCACTCATCTAACTTCTTCACGTTATACCTTGGCACACAAAACGGGAATTCTGAATCATATTTTTAAAACAAAATAAAAGTTCCACACCTTGGGAGAAAAAGCAAACTGGCCAATACTTCCCCGTAATATATAATAATGCATCCTTCTTTATCAATTGATTATAAACCAGGCCATTCTGGCCTCTTTCTCTGCAAAGTCTCCTTTCGTAATTAAATAAATCAAATACCTCTGTGGGTTTTATTTCATGATATCTTCAAAGCATCCCTTTCTCTGTGTTCCCATGCCCGCCCTTTGCCAAAACCAGCCCCCGTCCTGATGCCTGTCCCCAAATAAACACTGTTTGCGGTCAGACCGGATGGAAGTTTGTATTATTTCAGTCTAGTCTGCATGCAATTCCCCTGAAAGGAATCAGAAACAAAGACCACGTTTGCACATTTGGTTTTACTTCGTTGTAGCACGTGAAACAGAACAACACTGTGCCTGGGAGCGGAGGCAATGAGGCCCTCATCCCTCCTTGGCTTCTGCCTCCTCCAGTGCACGTCAGAGGGTCAGACGAGGTTCCCAGGCTTCCTGTCCTTGCCCTGGATGGGCAGCACCGTGCCCCCTGAGCTGTCCTGCTGAAATGGCAGTCTGCTCCCCCTGTGTGCGCTGCTGTGCTGGTGATGGAAGAAAGAGGCGCCAGGGTAGTGGCCCATCACCTCACTGTAGGTCGGGGGCGGCCCCTCCATCCTCCCGTTACTGCTGCAGGTGCTGGCACTTATGCCCGAGTTGCTACTCGGCGGACACGGGCCCCCACTGTACACAGAAATGTCTATCAAATCGCTGTCGAATATGGTTCGGTTGGGCGGGGCCCTCACAGATTCTCGGTTGAGTTCCCTCTGCTGTTCAGGGTCCCTGAGCTGCAGGGCGCAGGGCCCCTGGTAAGGAGGCGGCTCCTCCCCATCGGATAGGGAGATGGTGGGAGGAAGGTCGATCTCGTGCTGCACGTAGGGGTAGGTGGGCTGGAAGCGGCTGAACCGGTCCCTCTGGATGAAGGATGGGGCAGTAAACCTGTCCCTGGACCGCGGGGCATACATGATCTGCAAGGGAAGAGGAAAGGGTTGAAGACATTCGTGACACAATAGTGATCACGAATGGGATGGTATCAAGGAAAGTCATGCTTGATCTTGATCTATGTTCTCAGCAGTTTGAAGACTTTCCAAACAGTCCTCAAAACAGGAAACAACAGGAAAAGACTATTTCAGGAAAAAAAAAAGTAATTTTCTTATTCCTCGTGACCTACAACATCACCTGGGCAAACTATGGTTTATCTAGCATGGTTTCACTGTGGAGAACTGTGGTTAACTGAGAATTTGGGTTTAATGGGAGTTGCTGTGTATGCTGTGTATACATTTTCTGATGGTTCCTTTAGAATATGACAGCAATTTCCAGAGTGCAGTAAACAGTAACAGAGTGGAAAGCGCTGTTGGGGGCAGGAGGGGGGGAGGCGCTCCAGGACTGCCCACCAGGTGACTGGGTCCAGGCCCTTCCCCTTCACCTGGAGTGAGGAGACTGGGCCGCCCGTGCTCTCACCTGTGGCTCAGAAGAGTGGGGCATAAGTTCAATTGCACACAATGGTACTTGCAGCAGGTATAAGGCATTGGGTCTATGTATGAAATACTATAGAGCATGTTACTCTATCAATTACTTAAGAAAATACAGAACACATGACTTCTTTTTCTTTCTGATTTCTAGGCTTTTCTAGTTGTTTCATTCCGAATAAATGTTTCCTGATATTTTTAGTAATTGACATGAAAAATATTCTGTACTCCAAAGTAAATATGATTACAGATTTGTTTTCCCAAAATGAAGCCAGGTACTAGACTTCTTTCATAATCCTCACGCTTCTTCCACCATCCAAATTTCTTCTAGAGGAAAGACACAGATATATGTCTCCACTGATTTCTCTCACACCATATTTTTAACTTATAGGCAAAAAAATATGTTATTTTAAAAATCATATTTGTTTTTCTAATGTGTATTTATTTTTTTTTTTGAGAGAGAGAGAGAGAGAGTGTGCAAGCAGGAGAAGGGCAGAGACGGGGAGGACAGAGGATCCAAAGCAGGCTCTGTGCTGACAGTAGCAAGCCCGACCCGGAGCTCAAACTCACAAACCACGAGATCATGACCTGGGCTGAAGTCGGGACGCTTAACTGACTGAGCCAGCCAGGTACCTCTAAAAGTCGTATTATTAAATTGGGAGATGTATTTATAAACTATACCCACATCTGCCAAGCCTCATTATTAGCAGCTTATGGGATCATGTAAAGATCAGTGATTCTCAACTTGGTTTCTATAAGGAGCAAAGATAATCCCTAGGACAGTCTAGGGAAAAACTCCTCCCCACCTTTTAAACCAAGGTTCCAACATATGCCTTCAGTGAAATGTGTTCTTTCTTAATCTGTGCTGTAATACACTTAGCCCTTCCACCAATTTTGTTGCAATGGTTAATTCCTGTCCTCCCCTCCCCTCCCCTCTGCACACACGGGTGCAGCAGCCACCTCCTGTTGCCTGCCCCCAACCCTTCCCCAAATCCTTACCTCTGATGCCCCTGGCCGAGGCCCGGAGCTGTCTGAAGGCCACAGGCGCCCTTCCTGGCAGGGGTGGGGGGGGGGGGGATGGGCAAAAAACATCACAAGAAAATCATTAGTTTCATACAACAGCACTCAAAATCAAGGGATCACATTCCTCTTTTGATAGCAGCACACCTGTTTAGAATATGGAATGACCCTTAAAGAACTGGTCCTTTTTCACACCTAACATCTAAAACAGAGAATTGTGACCACAAGGAAAAGTTAGAAGGTTTGGTCTTAGCCACAATAGATTTTAAAACAGATCTGAAGTCAGGGTGCCTGGGTGGCTCAGTTGGTTAAGTGTCCAACTTCGGCCCAAGTCATGATGCCCACAGTTTGTGGGTCTGTGCTGACAGCTCAGAGCCTGGAATCTGCTTGGATTCTGTGTCTCCCTCTCCCTCTGCCACTCCCCTGTTCATGCTCTTTCTCTCTCAAAAATAAATAAACATTAACAAAAAATTCAAATAATAATAATAAAATAGTTCTGAAGTCAAATATGTGCCAAACTATACAGCTGTATTTTTGCAATACATTCAAAATGTCCTCACGGTCACATTCAATCACCACTTGGATCTGTGTAGGGTCTGGGTGAATCTAAGCTCTTATTTGAAGACCAACCCCCCATGCAGATGTGCACTAACTGCTTTGGTCCAAGCACCAGACCATGCCCTTGTGAAACTGCAAGGCATGTGGTTGCAAAACTGCAACCAGCTTTGACCTAAGCAGCAGCAGGAGTAGAAGAAAAGCACTACCCAGCCACACACCGGGTTGGCTTTCACACTGAAAACTGAGTTTCCAAAGCCCAAATGCCCTTCAAGTGTCTTCTGGTGAATTTATTCTGTAGCCCATATGTTCACACAGGCAGATTTAACTTGACATCTAGTTGTTTAGTATCTTTTTCAAAAATGTTTGATCAGACTGACAAGGTGACAAGCAAACAGATATTATTAAGGGTTATTTCTAACACCACAGACTTGTTTAGAAGGCATTTTGATATATTATCCCTTTTGAACCCAAATTGTTGGCTATTAGCAAGTGTCTCCTGGGCTATTTATTAGCTTAAGGCCTATTACTGTAATAAAGAGAATAAGAACACTTGGCTTGGCAGTGAGGGTGGAGGAGGGAGATGCCTATACTTCTGGATTCCTAGGAATATGCATTTAAGACCCTGTGCCATCACTGAGCCTCCTGAAGTCTTAAAAATGCCCACATGTAGACCTGTGAGGTAAAACATCTCTAAGTCTTCAGATGCAAAGGCCAACCCTCTCTAACTCCCTTTTGTAGGCCTGAATTCTAATTCAAATACTCCCTTCGCAGCTAAATGTGTGTTTGTCCAGTACATACAACCTGTTCCTAAGATACCCGCAGGACATCATGGAATCAGTGGCAAAAATATGATCAGGCCCAGCTGTGTTTAGAGGAAGTTGGGGCTTAGGGTCTGACGATAAAATTATGTAATGGACCATTATGGCTCTGGCATGACGACAGGTGACAACCCCAAGTCGAATCTAATAACGTAGCTGAGCCACACCCAGAGGCGGCCCTGCACCAGGCGCAGGCAGCTTGCACTGCACTTCAGAGCACAGGTTCCTCTGGATCAAAGCAAAACAATCAGTATGGCTTTGGGTGGTTGTGGTCACTCTCATATTGAAACCAGCATAAAAAGTAATCCTTGGAGATAATTTCTACAACTCGTAATTCTGCCCTAGCTCCTCTTCCTGTCCTTTAGATGAGCTCAGTGCCAGTCCTGCTCCTGTGCACTGGTCCCCGCCCCGATCCTGAGAACTGGCACCACGCGACAGCGAAAGCAGCAGATTAGAGCACAGTGCGCAGCATAAGGGCCAGAACCACGGCACCATGTGAAACGGGAGGCACATGATCCAGAAGTAGGGGCTTGAACATTTTCTGAAAATGGAAATAACCACCCTCAATGGCTTCATTTGCCTAAAAATGAGCAAAACTGGGAAACTGTCCAGAAGAGACCAAACCTTGTGCACACTCAAACTTCTGTTCACCAAATTCACACCTACCTCCTTGTCATCAGTTTGACTTGGCGCTTTGTGGTTTCCTGTCCCCGGGCCTCTTGGCAGCACTGGGGCCTCTCTTGCTAACTTCAGGGACATCCTCCCTTCCTGCGGCACCTGACCTCTATGGCCACACTGCTTGATCCCTGGGGGTGCCTCCAGTTCTGCATTTGGTAAAATGTTGGGAGTTCCTCAGAGCCCCGTCTGGGGCCCCTCTCCTCTAGCAGTCTCTCTGGGCCACTCCCTCCCTCCCCAGCCCCACTGTGGGCGTCTCCTGGATACCCACAGAATGCCAGCACTGATCTGTCTGAAGTGGAGTTCATAAGCTCCTCCCCAAACCTCACATTCCTCTGCTGAGGAGGTTATCAGCACTTACCGTGCCCCTGGCCCCCAGTCCACCCCCCTCGTTGCCATCATTAATATTTTAATAATGACACGACTTATTTAACTATTCACTAACAATTCCCTGCCCCCACGATTATTCACTTTTACGGGACACATATTTTTCAGGCCTTTGACCCACATGGTATACAGGAGATCACTAAAACTATGAGATCTACAAGATGCTATTATGGTAGAAATGGTTAGGATCAACAGCCCAGAAAGCTGTCATTCCAGTTCTGTGCTGGTACCTGGAGAATCCAGACCCAGAAGATGGCCAGGATTCTAGAAAGACTGGATCCCACTGGATCTCAGCCGACCTGATGGTTAGCAACTTGCCTCACTCGGGCCTCATGCCATAAGTTGCTCTGGCCACTCCCCTCCGGGCTGTCTCATGCTGGCCATTGCCAGACTGTCCTCAGTAGCACTAACTCTCACACTGTTGGCCTTGCTGATTCTTGCCCCGAGGGTGAGGTGAAGTTCTTGGACTATGATCTGATCCCAGACCAGTGTCTTCCAAGGGCCCTGTACTATCTTTTCAGATAGCTATGGCCAATTGAACTCAAAGATGTGGGCCCTCTTGCCTAGACTGCTCTGTTTCTTCATCTCCAAAACACTAGTGGTGACATTTTCAGGGAGAAGGGGCTCATCATACAGTTGGCATCTCCTCAAATGGCAGTATTTCTGGATCTTCATTATGGAACCAATGTTTATCTCAACAATGAAGGCTCTAATGTTCTTGGCCAATGCTTGTATCTTTACATGGTGCTATACTTGGAATAAGCTGTCAAATAAGATAATTCTTAAAATAGTTCATAGAAATTTGAGCAATAGGAATAAAATTTTGCTAATATTTTTATACAGGCTTAAACACATTCCTTCCATTACAGCTGTTTCCTTGTTAGAATACCCACCAAAAGGAAGGGAAGTATTTATTCATTACTTCATCATACATCTACCAAATACTTCCTGACAAGGGGTCTTGTTCCCAACACATGAGATGATGTGCATGCCACACTTCCCCATGGTATGGAGGTTGGGGATTGTTTCCCCAACCTGTTTTGTCTGTACAATACCCGAGGTTAAGCTGTCACTCTCACCCCTTTGTTCCACTCAAGAAAGCATTCTGGAATGTGACCTAATGTGATATTCAAGGATCACTTTGAATCAATTCTAGTTAATTTTTTTTAAGGTATATTACCCTCAAATCACTCATGTTGCATCTATTATCAGTACCAGTTGTAACACACATTAAAACTGAGCAGGACTGGGGCGCCTGGGTGGCGCAGTCGGTTAAGCGTCCGACTTCAGCCAGGTCACGATCTCGCGGTCCGTGAGTTCGAGACCCGCGTCAGGCTCTGGGCTGATGGCTCGGAGCCTGGAGCCTGTTTCCGATTCTGTGTCTCCCTCTCTCTCTGCCCCTCCCCCGTTCATGCTCTGTCTCTCTCTGTCCCAAAAAAAAAAAAAC
>NW_026057586.1:62137203-62282672 GCF_023721935.1 Panthera uncia | reverse complement strand
AAAAAAAAAAAAAAAACGTTGAAAAAAAAAAAACAAACTGAGCAGGACAACACATGGGAGACTGTCACACTTGCTCCAGGAAGCTTACAAGAAGGGCATCCAGTCTTGGGGGTGAAGGAAGTGAGCCTTGGGTCCCTCTGTGTGTGTGTGTGTGGTGTGTTGCATGTATGTTACATCTAGTTATCTTCCTAGAACAAAGGCACTGTAACAAGAAAGGTAATGACCGATTATCTGATGACAACTTAATATTACCCAGATGGATGACATAGCTATCAACAGAGATGTGGACCTGTAAGGGCAAGTGAACTCTGAGCTGGGAAAGCCCTAGGCCAGAATCCTGGCCCTGCCCCTCTTCAATATGTGACTTCAGGTAAGCTTATTTAGTGTCTCCAATTTGTAAAAGGAGGTTGTTGTGAGGCTCAAATATAACAATATATGTAAATTCTTTAGTTCTATGCCTTGCATGTAAGTTTTCAGTAAATGGTAGCTCTTAACATCACAGGTATTGGCTACTTGCTGTTATATACAACTGAAGTGAGGATAATTTTCAGTTATCTCTTTTAAAATAATGAGTTCATTGAAATTTCCATATTTGTTTATTAACAAGACTATTCCAAAGGTGGCATTTTGTATTTTTCAAAAATAATTTTTTGAGCATAGCTGTCACACAATGTCACATTAGTTTCAGGTATACAGCATAGGGGTATGTACATCTCGTGTACATCAACATCTCTGTACATTAGGCTCTGCTCACCACAGGCGTAGCTATCCTCTGTCACCAAAGGTGGCATTTGGAATGGAAAGGCTGGACACATGAGACAGGCTTAGGCAAAATTGCATTTATCTCACATTTCTTCAGAACATTTCTCATAAGGTCAGAAGCTGATTCCTAAAAGCAGCATCACCCATGAGACCCCTCACAGAAAGTTCTTCCTCACAACTTCCCACCACTGGGTTTCAGCAAAACCCCAGGCGCTGCACAGAACAAAGGCCCACAGCTGCACGATGACTCTCTGTGCTCTTCAATCGTTAGGTCAGCTGGCATCTGCTGCCCTCTGAGGGAACCACCATGAGTACAGCCGTCAGCAGAGGCTGCCTCTGCTGCACACTGCTCCTTCTGGTGTCATGAGGTGAAGGCAGGGAGGCAGTACACAGAAAGAATGAGAGCTGGTCATAAGCTCTTATTTTCTCTTGGATCTTCTTTTATTTGCTATAATGAATCTTTACTGTGAATGAGTACATTGCTATTTGTTGCACTCACTCATGTTTGATCATCTCTGAGTAGGGTGACATTTTTGTTCTGCATCTGCAAGGCTGTGGGCAGAGCTTGGATGGCAGAAACATGCCAAGGGAGAGGCTTCCACTCATGACAGTGCCCCTCAGCCTAGATCCACAAAAAGTAACCTGAACCCCCTGGACCACCCTGGGTGACTAGCTGGTCATTAGTGGGGGGGCTTCTGAATATACACTGTATGGAAAAGGGACATAGGACAGCCCTAAATCTTGCAGGCTTGAAGACATGTATTTTCAGACTCTTTTATTTTATTATTATTTTCTGTAAGTAGGTTCCATGCTCAGTATGGAGCTCAATGCAGGGCTTGAACTCATGACCCTGAGATCAAGACCTGAGCTGAGATCAAGAGGCAGACTCTCAACCAACTGAGTCACCCAGGCACCCCTTAGACTCCTTTATACTTGAGAAGTTTGCTTTGTGTTTTCCTCCTTCCCACTGGTGAATGAATAGCCATACTGACAGAAAAATTTCCTGTTAAGTTGAATCTGCTTGACACTAAAACATCTGCGTTAAAGATAAAAAATAATCACCTATCTTCCAAAGATTGTCTTTATGATGCAAAAGATCAAGATGTGTTATTTGCAGATCTGGAACACAACGACTGTATTTTTTCCCTTTAAATCTGACCATTTGATATATTTTAGGGGATGGGTGGTGAGTCAGGAATCAAGACCAACTTGTCTTCTTTTATATATAACATAAAATTTACTTCCTTCATAATTTAAAAGTGTGCAGTTCTATGGCATGAAGTACATTCTCATTGTTGTGCAACTATCACAACCATCCAGCTCCAGAAATTATTCATCTTCTCAAACTGAAATGCTGTCCTCATTAAACACCAGCTTCCCATTCCTTTCTCCCTGACCCCCTGGCAACCACCATTCTACTCTCTGTCTCTATGAAGTTGACTATTCTCAGTACCTCACATAACTGGAATCCTGCTTTTGTTCTTTTGTGGACAGATACAATATTTTCACTTAGCATAATATCTTTAAGGTTCATCTATGTAGTAGCATGTGTCCACATTTCATTCCTTTTTAAACCTAACTAATTTCCATTGTTGATATGTGTCATATTTTGTTTCTCCATTCATCCACTGATGGATATTTTGGCTGTTTCTACCTTTTGACTATTGTCAATAATGCTGCTATAAACAGGGGTGTACAAATATCTCTTTGAATCTTTGCTTTTAATTATTTTGGGTATTTAACCACAAGTGGAATTGCTGAATCACATGGTAATTCTAAGGTTAATTTTTTGAAGAACCACCATACTGTTTTACTAGCAGCAGTACCATTTTACTTTCTCAGCAGCAATGTACAGCGTTCCGATTTCTTCACATCTTCACCAACACTTGTTATTTTCTGGGTTGTTTTTGATAACAGCCTTCCCAATGGGTGTGATGTAGTGCCTTCTTTTGGTTTTGATTTGTGTATAATTATTGTATTAACTTGAGGCTTTCCAGAGAAACAAAACCAGTAGGAAACATCATTATAAATATATACACATAAAGGAGGATATTTATTATAGGAATTGGTTTATGTGGTTTTAGAGACAGAGAAGCCCCACAATCTTCCATGTGCAAGATGGAGAACAAGGAAAGCTGGTAGTATAGTTTGGTCTGAGTCTGGTGCTCTGAGAAGCCAGGGGTCACAAGTGTTAAGTTTTAGAGTCCAAAGGCCCAAGAACCAGGAGCTTTGATGTCTAAGGGCAGAAGATGTAACCCCCAGCTCAATAAGAGAGAAAAATTACCCTTCCTCCACCTTTTTGTTCTATTCGAGCCCACCAGGGATTGGATGATGCCTGCTCACACTGGGGAGGACAGATTTTCTTTTCTCAGTCAACTGAGTCAAATGTTCATCTCTTCCAGAATTACTCTCACAGACACATCCAAACGTAATGTTCTATTAGTTATTTTGGCATTGCTTAGCTCAGTCAAGTCGACACATAAAATTATCATCACAATTAGTGATATTGAGCTCTTCTCAGTGTGCTTGTTGGATATCTTCGCTGAAGAAATGTCTATTCAAGTCCTTTGCCTATTTTTAAATTGGGTTGTCTATTATTTTGTTGTTGAATTGTAGGAGTTCTTTATATATTCTTTTTTTTTTTAAATTTTTTAATGTTTATTTATTTTTGAGAGCATGAGCAGAGGAGGGGCAGACACAGAATTGGAAGCAGGCTCCAGGCTTTGAGCTGTCAGCACAGGGCCTGATCCGGGGCTTGAACTCACAAACTGTGAGGTCATGACCTGAGCCGAAGTCAGACACTCAACTGACTGAGCCACCCAGGTGCCCCTATATATTCTTGATACTATATGATTTGCAAATATTTTTTCTCATTCTGTGACTTGCCTTTCCCTCTCTGGGCAGTGAACAACTTCCTTTGATGAACAACTTGTGAATTTTTGAATTCTAATTTATCTATTTTTTTTGTTGTTGCCTGTGTTTTTGGTGTCATATCCAAGAAATCATTGCCAAGCCCAGTTTTATGAAAATTTTCCCTTGTTTTCTTTTTTTTAAACTTTTTTTAAATGTTTATTTATTTTTTTTTTTAATTTTTTTTTAACGTTTATTTATTTTTGAGACAGAGAGAGACAGAGCATGAACGGGGGAAGGGCAGAGAGAGAGGGAGACACAGAATCCGAAACAGGCTCCAGGCTCTGAGCCATCAGCCCAGAGCCCGACGCGGGGCTCGAACTCACGGACCGTGAGATCGTGACCTGAGCTGAAGTCGGACGCTTAACCGACTGAGCCACCCAGGCGCCCCAGTTTATTTGTTATTTTTGAGAGAGAGAGAGAGAGAGAGAGAGCAAGTGAGCAGAGGAGGGGCAGAGAGAGAAAGGGAGACACAATCCAAAGCAGGCTCCAGGCTCTGAGCTGTCAGCATAAAGCCCAACGCAGTGCTCAAACCCACAAGCTGTGAGATCATGACCTGAGCTGAAGTCGGATGCTTAACCGACTGAGCCACCCAGGAACCCCTTCTCTTGTTTTCTTTAAGAGTTTCATGGCTTTAGCTCTTACATTTAGGTTTTTGGAACATTCTGGGATGATTTTTTGTATATGGTATAAGATGGTAAGTATTCAATGTCATTATTTTGAATGTGGACACCCAGTTTTTCCAGCACCATTAAAAAAAATTTTTTTTTACAATTATTTATTTTTGAGAGACAGAGAGAGACAGAGCACAAATGGGGAGGGGCAGAGAGAGAGGGAGACACAGAATTCAAAGCAGGCTCCAGGCTCTGAGCTGTCAGCACAGAGCCCGATGTGGGGCTCAAACTCACTGACTGCAAGATCACCTGAGCCGAAGTCAGACGCTCAACTAACTGAGCCACTCAGGTGCCCATTCCAACACCATTTTTTAAAAGACTGTCCTTTTTCCTTGAATATGGTCTTGGCACCCTTGTCAAAAATCATTTGACCATATATGGGAGAGTTTATTTCTGGGCTCTCTATTCTATTCCATTGGTCTATAAATCTGTCTTTATGCCAGTACCACATTGTTTTTTTTTGTTTGTTTGTTTTTGTTTTTGTTTTTTTACTCTAGCTGTGTAATAAGTTTTGAAACCAAGAAGTGTGAGACTTCCAACTTTGTTATTCTTTCTCAATATCATTTTGGCTATGGTTGGGGGGGTGGTGTAGCTACCTCCCCTGAGATAGAATATGAATTTTAGGATGGACTTTTTTTTTCTGCAAAAAAACATTATTGATAGGAACTGCACTGAATCTGTAGATTGCTTTGGGTAGTACTGACATTTAAAAAATATCAAGTCTTCCAATCCATGAACACAAGATGTCTTCCAATTGTGTCTAAATTCTTTCAGCAACGTTGTATAGTTTTCAGTGTACAAATCTTTCACCTCCTACTTAGTTAGGTTTATTCCTAAGTATGTTATTCTTTTTGATGCTACTTTTAATGGAATTGATTTCTTAATTTCCTTTCCAGATTGTTCATTGTTAGTGTCAAGTAGCAACTGATTTTTCCATATTGATTTTTGTATCCTGCAACTTTGCTCAATTTGTTTATTAGTTCTAGCAGGTTTTTGTTTGTTGGAATCTTTATGTTTTTCTACATATAAAATCATGATATCTCTGAACAGAGACAATTTTAATTTTTCCTTTCTAACTGGAGTGTCTTTTATCTCTTCTTCTGTTGAGTTTCTCTGGCTAAAACTTCCAATAAATACAATATTGAAATAGAAACGGTGAGAGCATGCATTTTGTCTTGTTACTGATCTTAGAGGAAAAGTTTTTGTTCCTTTACCATTAAGTATGTTAGCTGTGGGCTTTTCAAAAAAATGGCATTTATTATGTTGAAATAGTTTCCTTGTGTTCTAGTTTGTTGAGTGTTTGTAATCATGAAAAAGTGTTGAATACTTTTAAAGACTTTCTCTGCATCAATGGGATGATCATGTAGCTTTTCCCCTTCATTCTATTAATGAACAGTAGATTGATTGATTTTCATATGTGGAACCATCCTCGCATTAGAGAAATAAACCCCATTTGGTCATAGTGTATAATCCTTTTAGTATTCTACCGAATTCAGTTTGTTAGTATTTTGTTGAAGATTTTTGTATCAATATTCATAAAGGATATAGGTTTATGGTTTTCTCTTACTGTTGGGTCTTTGGCTTGAGGGAAATGCTGGCTTCACAGAGTCAGTGAGAAAGCGTTCTCTCCTATTCAAATTTTTTGGAAGAGTTTGAGAAAGATTGGATTAATTCTTCTTTAAATGTGTGGTAGAATTAACAATGAAGGCATCTGTTCCAGGTTATTTTCTTTGTTGTGAGGTTTTGAATATTGATTCAACCTCCTTACTAGTTACAGATCTATTCAGATTTTCTATTTCTTCATGAGTCAATCTTAGTAGGGTATGTTTCTAGGAATCTGTCCATTTCAACTTATTCATAGTACTCTTTTATAATCTTTTTCATTTCTTTATCTTTTGGATCTTTTTCCATCCAAAAGATACAACATTTATAGCATTAAAAGAGACAGATGTGACCATGACTTACTGGGGCTTCTGCTGTGAGCTGCAGCTAAAGCCTGCTGCCTTGCATCCATGTGTAAGGCCACTCCTATGACCTTATGAACCTTCTTAGTTTTATGCTTTCAGCTAAACTTTCCTTACCACATACAGAGGACAACAGGAATCAGATTTAGGGGCTGGAAACAATAAGCTCTCTGTGAAACTGGAAATACCTTTTAAAAAGTGTTTTTCAAACCGTGAGTTGCAGCCTCTTAGAGAACTGGAAAATCAATTTAAGTGGGTCACAACCAGTATTCCAAAAAACTGAAACAGAATAGATAATGCCTGAGTACATTGTAAGTATTGTTTTGCAAAATTTCTGCCTTAGTTGTGTATCGTGGATTATGATATAAAATGTGTTTCTTATTGTTCTTCAGGGTTACAAACCATCTGAAGGCCTCTGATCTAAGCCAGTCATCCCTCATTTTAGATATGATTTAGATTTATACTGTTGACTGGAGGTGACAGCCAGTTTGTGGTAAAGCAAGGCCATTGCTGGATATTGTCTTGTACCAAAGGGCTCAGTGAATGAAAAGTATTGTATGCCCTCAAATATTTGGAAATATATTTTCTCCTTGTCCCAGGGTGAGAACTTCAAAGCATAGGTAAAACTCATCTTTGGATATTCAGCAACACCTTTACCATCTGGAAAAATACATTTTCTCTCATTTCTTCCTTTTCCTCACACAGCCTCTCCACCATCCAAATACTTTAGTATTACTGTCTTTCCACTCTAGATGGCAGTAACAACTTAGATGCAAAGGTGATACCTCTGGGTATCAATAACTATTCTCCCCAGGACTTCCCCCACTATTCCTCCTTGGGAATCCACCATCAGACTTATTTTCAAGACTTAAAATGTCCTTCCCAACTGCTCAATCTAGGGCACATCCCTTAAGAGAAACACAATTCATCCAGGAAGATCTGTTGGGAAGAAAAGGGAATCCTTTATATTTCCAGAACAATACAATGGATCAGGGAGATCTATAGTCCTGAGCAAGCAGAAAAGGAGCCACACAGGTCCCTGTCCTGGGCTTGGTGCTGGGGGAGAATGAGCAATTAGACCTGGAGAGAAACCAGCCTGGGAATTAGAAAACTCAGGGCAACAGAGAAATGTGGAACTACATGCTATTCAGCATCGGCTGAATCACCTCCTCTTTTGTGAGAGTAAGACTAGAAACAGGGCAAATGCTTTTCCCAAGGTCATAGAGCTGGTAGGGGATTGATACAGAGCCAGAACCCAGCTACTTCCCTTGGTGTCTTTTGACAGCTCCGGGGAGCATCCTCAACAAAGGCCACAGAATTAGAATGATTTAGAGAACTCTTCTTTCCCCAGAACAATTTGCACCAATTTCTAAGGACTAAGTATAAACAAATAACCTTTATCATTAGATTATTAAGCTATATTGTGTATCTAAAACATGACTAAAATTTGTCTCTTAAAATTGTCGTCAATTTTACTTAAAAATCTGATTTTAGCATGCTTTTTGTCACAGCACAAACCAGCTCAAATCAGTTACCTTAATAGTCTATAGATGCTCAGAACATTATTGCAGTTGTCTTCAGCATCAGTTTATGTGAGCAGAGAATGTTTTTTTAATTCCAAATGTAATACACAAATACATCCTTACCATAAAAGTTTTTATTTTATTTTATTTTTTTTAAAGAGAGAGACAGAACATGAACGGGGGAGGGGCACAGACAGAGGGAGACACAGAAGCAGGCTCCCAGCTATCAGCACAGAGCCCGAAGCAGGGCTCGAACTGACAAATCACGAAATCATGACCTGAGCCAAAGTCAGAAGCTTAACCAACTGAGCCACCCAGGAGCCCCTAACCACAAAACTTTTAACACACAAACCAGGCTCTCTTTGCCCACCTCCTGCAATCCCAGATCCTCTCCAGAGGAAGCCATTCGTTTTCTGTGGGTCCTTCCTGACCTTTCTCTACAGCATCAGTTTGTAGCTCAGAAAACATCAGTCTTACTAATTGAGCCACACTTGGTTTTGCACCAAAATTGTATCAGTTAGTCTGATCAGTCTCATCATTTGTAAGACTTAACTCCAAATGGAGTTTGGCTGATACCAAAAATCAAATCCATCCTCAGTGAACAAATAAGAAAAAGGAAGATTTGCCATCAAGACACTAAAAAATATTTTTCCTTTGAAAAATTTCCAAAAATGACCTGCAAGCTCTGAGGGTAATTCCAAAACTGTTCCGAGCACTGGCAACAACAGTGGAGGGACAATCTGTGCTACTCGCATTGCTGCAAAGACAAATCTTGGCCACTGAAAAGGTCTTTCTACTTTTGTTCAGATGAGAATCTGCTATATTAACAGCTGTGGCCCAGCAACCTGATCCAATTTTTACTAGCAACTTGGCCTCCTGTTTCTCTTACTTGAAGGGAGACATTCTCACTCTGAAGCTGTTAAAATTATCTATCTTCCAATGCTTCAATCAGATACACCAAAGGGTAAAGCCTTTTAAATGACCAGTCTGGTGGCTTGACTGCATCCTCACTTATTCAGGGAGAAAACGGCTTGACTGCCAAGAGGAAATCTGTGCTTGGAGTTTACAGTAGGTGCTCACCTACCTCTTGCAGTCCCTGTGACATCAGGAAATGTAGTTTCAGTGGCTCATGAAATAATGGAGAATTGTTATGGGACAAAGTTGACAACAAATACCCCCGGTCTCACAGTGCAGCAAGAATCTCCCTCACCCACAGAGAAACTATCCCCTGCCATCTTTCATCTCAATCTGATGCTAAATAAAGCCAGAGGGGCTCTCTTTTCTGTAGTTTGGAGTGTCAGAGACATGCCTATTATAACTGCCTCATCAAGCCCTTTAGTTCTTTTTTTTTTCGCACCTTACTGAAAATAGTTCATTTCTATCATTTTAGAAATGTTTTTCTAAATGCTTTTCTAAACCTAAGTAGAAATGAGAAAAGGCAGGTACACAGCAGTCTAGCTCTTTAGTCACTGTGGGAATGAACTGTGTGTGTGGTGACTCCCCTGACTCCCTGCACCCTTCATTGGGCCCAGGACACAGCCTGTGGGCTTTTCAAGCATGGTGACTTCTGAGCCACTGCAGTGGATTCCTGAGCTGCTTCTAGGGGTGTCCAGAACTGCCCATTCTCAAGCCACCCCTGCTCCCAAGGCCAACAAGAGGAGCCCACAGTCACCTCTACTCTCTTGGCCACAGACACCAGCCACAGAGACTGCCTTGCTCTGGGGCCTGGACTGAACTGCAGGGTCCAGAACAAACACATCCATCTGGGCAAAGGAGACACTGGACTCTGCTGGCCCAGACATACTTGGTTGAATGTCTAATCTTTCAGGAATGATCTTTACTTCCACAAAGAAGTTCCCTCCCATTTCTCTGGAAACCAGTGGGCCTCTTAGTCTATCTTTGTTTTCACCCTTGTGATAAAGACATAAGTGCAGGATATATTTTCTCTAAAAAACAACCACCACTGTGCAAAGCAATAGGTAGCAATGGCACCGCACCCACAACTGGGGGTTCCCCCAAGAGAGATGGAACTGTAGTCAAAAGGTGAGCACCAACCCATTCAGCCTGGCAACTGCTTCGTGGTCCCATCTTAGAGAGTGCCAGAGGCAGGAATAGAGGCCTGATATGCAGACTTTTCAAGAGAAAATGTAAACTCCAGTTTTTATGTGAAATCTCCCAATAGTTACTGTCAATCAAGTTTTGTCAAAACACCCTGTGGGGCAAACCATACACACTGGCCACATCTTAAGCCGAGTCTGCAACAGCTGTAGGGAGAGTCTCTGGGTGTGGACTTCCCCTATACTGGGACACTTTGGATCAGAAGAACTCCAGCTTCTGTACTGGTCACTGCAGTCATGTCCTCCTTCCAAACACCAGGGGACAAAACAAGCGGCCTCCTTCCCAGCATCCCACCTGCATCTCCCCCTGGAGCTGGTGCAGCACAGACTGTGCTGAGCGCTGGCTTGGCGCTGCTCTGTCTCCACAGGGAGGCTGAGGCACCTGTATTTTCCTGATTTAATCCCTGCAGCGGTTCCTAAGGAAGAAATGCTTGACATGACTCCTTCCATGAATTTTTTAATTGAAATTGCTGCTTTTATAGGTCCAATGGCTGAAGCGCTACAATTTCATACAGTTCATACAGGTAAGTAAAAAGGTTCTTTCCCTCTGCTGCTCCTCAGGAAGTGGCTGGCCACTCTGACCTCGCCCACTTCCCACTGCACCCTGGGCTGTCCAGGTGGGTTCAGGTGGCCCTGCTGGGTGGGGCTACAGGCTGTCAGAAAAGGCTGCTCATGCCCCCACGCCCACCCAGCTCTGGTAAGAGAGGCTCCAGTGATGTAAGCAAATACCTTTCAGGGCTGTGTCTGGAATATTTATGCCCCCTTATTGTCTTCCTATTACTTGGCAGTCTAAAGTAATGAAAAGAGATCTAGACAGTATCAAAGCTCTGAAATCACATAAACCCAGGCTCTAAAAAATAAGCTGAGGCTACCTCAGAAAGAATACATAGAGATTTATGTCACAAAGCCATTCACTGCTCTTTGCCATTAGATAAACATTTACTTTTCTTGATTTAAGCCTAGGTTGCTATTTTTCAATTTTATCCAGAAATGACTGTTACCAACAAATTCATGGCCAGTATTGTCCTGTCCCTGGGCTCCCCTGGCACGGTGTGTCAGAGACACCATGGTGATGAAGGCTGATTGGCCTGGGCCAATACAGATTCCCATCCATTCCTTCCTTGGCCAGAGGGACCTGGTACAGAAAGTGTGTGCTTCCAAAAGACACTTGGAACTGGCAGGGGAGACCCTGAGAGGGGGTGTCGCATGAGGAAGAAGGTGTGTGTGGTGGAGTCAGGGATGAAAGTGTCTTTGACTTTACAAAGCAAACCTCCCAGAATCAGGGTGAGCCTGGCATTTGGCCCAAGGGGGCAACTGTTCCAACCAACCATTTTCCAGAAGAATCTCCCTGAGAACTAGGAATATTCACAGCTAAGATTCTATCTTATTAACCTCAGTTCTGCTTTTCCCTTTAGTTGAAGTGCAAATCATCAGTGAGCAGAGGGGCAGCACACATCTTGGCAGTGAAATTTCCTCAGTCAAATCAGAACATCTACATGTACAACCTCTTCCTTGAAAACAAAATCCAACTATTGTCCTTTATTTTTTAATCTTGACTAGCAAGTCTTCTGGAAGAAATATATAAAAATAAACTTAACAAAGTGTTAAACCAAATCACATAGAAGTTGATAAATTAGATGCACAGCCCTTCTCACAAGTTTAAAATAAATATACATTTTGGGCACCTGGGTGATTCAGTCAGTTAAGCATCTGACTCTTGATTTCGGCTCAGGTCATGATCTTGCAATTTGTGAGATCAAGCCCCACGCTGGGCTCTGTGCTGATGTCGCAGGGCTCTGTGCTGATGTCGCAGAACCTGCTTGGGATTCTCTCTCTCCTCTCTCTTTGTCTCTCCCTGCTCTCGCCTGCACAAGCTTGCTCTCTCTCTCTGTCTCTCTCTCCCAAAAATAAATAAATATTTAAAAATAAATAAATAAATAAATAAATAAATAAATATACCTTTTACTAACATGCTCATGGAGACCTCACATGGTTTTAGAACAAATGGGGCTAAAAGGCTCCCAGAAGTGAGGGGATGTCAGCAATGACAGGCTCAGACCATGAGATGCTCACCCAGGTGAGGCTGGAAGGGGCATTCCACAGCCACAAGCTGCCAACTAGAGGGTACTGCAGCCCCACCATTCAGGCTCCAGGGAAGGTGGGATTTAGATGCTGACATCGGGAAAGGTGTTTCAGTAGCCCTCAGGTGTTCTAGTGACAGGCATGAAACCACACAGACAGCAGTAACCACAAAGGCATCCATCTTCACCAGTCACCTTTCCCCCAAGGAGTACAAATATGCACAATGCCACTGGGAACCCAGGAGGCTGTCAGCGATGAGCTCTGTCAGTAAGAGCAGAGCCTTCCTTTCTCATGCTGAGTCCTCACGCCCCATCCCAGACTCCTCCTATAGCCAACAGCCACTTGATATATACAAATGGCCACTGGAGATCCCTAGCCTCTCCCAATTAAGATTGAGAAAATGCCAAGTAGAATTAGCCATCTGGATGCTGCTGATGGTAGCAGGGAGGGTCAGGGGCAAGGAAACCTCACATTGTTCCTTCATTATTTTGCTCAATGTCTGGTTCATGTCCAGTGAATGACTGAATGAACAAAGGAAAGTAGAAATGGGTAGGGGAAACTATTCCCAAGGCAGAGTCTCCAACCAGGACCCTCTGATCATGCAAGGGACCCCCAACACTTTCTGCCAAGCCTCTGGGAAGTGTACTCTTCTCTCTGTTGAAACCTCAGAGCCAGCCATGAGAGATCCACTTATGTTAATAGGCAACCTCTTTGAACAGCAAAGCACCTCTAGGAAGGATGGCATTCAACACTAGTGAGATTAGAGGTTCTCTACTTCGGCACTACTGACATTTAGGGTCAGATAGTTCCTTGTTGCGGGGGCTACCCTGTGCATTCCAGGATGTTTAGAGCATCCCTGTAGCATCCCCTAATTATGACAACCAAAAATGGCTCTCAATGTTGTCAAATGTCCCCTAGGGGGCATAATCACTCCAATTGGGAACCATGAGTGTATATTAATCAACTGCTCTCCCAGTACTGTACTAAGGGAAGCAGCATTTCTTCCTTATGCCTTGTAAAGGCATTAGGGAGGAGAGGTAGAGAAGTAGGAGGCAAGAAGCCTGGTTGGGGGCACATTCCTGGGTAGAGAGAAAGAGTGTAAGTGGCCCACAGTGCTGTCTACATTTGTATTTGTGTTCAGAAGAAAAGTAAGGTTTTTTTTCTCTCTCTCCTCTCTCTTTGGACTATACATTAGGCCAATAGTCCTAGTCATGATATGGAGCTACAGACTGGGCCTGAATGGTCTCTGGTCACTGTGTTAAAATACATCTTGAGTTTGAAATGGTGAACACATTCATGCTCTGTCTCTCTCTGTCTCAAAAATAAATAAACGTTAAAAAAAATTTTTTTTGAAATGGTGAACACAGTGCATTGCTAAGTTTTGCAATATCCATATTCTCATTTTATTGAGGAAAATCCAAGCTTTGAGAAGCAACAGCAGCCAGTCAGTGCTGGGCCACTCAAAGAAAAGAAAAAATAGTATAGTAGTAACAAGAAATTGAACCCTAAGCTGTGTGCAGCCTGCATTTCAGAACTAGGGTCCAGCTCTCAGGGGTAAAACTTTCAGACGTTATTAACAAAATTAGGCACAGAGCGTGATAAAGACCTCTGCAGACACAATCACTAGATACTGATTATCTTCACTTGCTGTATAGCCCTGAAGGGGCATCTAAAAATCACTTAATTATCTTTTCAATGTCAAGAAATGGAGGCACTGTTGCCCAAGAAGTCCTGGAACAGGGTGGACACAGGTAAGCCACTGCCCCAGGAAGAGGCCTTGACACAAACCCATTCCCTTTTCTTAAAAAAAAAAAAGTTTATTTTGAAAGAGAGAGTGCACACGCACATGAGTGTGGAAGAGAGGCAGAGAGAAGGAGAGACAGAATCCCAAGCAGGCTCCATGCTGCCAGCATAGACCCCAATGCAAGGCTTGATCCCATGAACCATGACGATCATGACGTGAGCCGAAATCAAGGGTTGGATGCCCAACTGAGCCACCCAGGCACCCCACTCAAAGCCATTCCCAAATGAAACAGAAGACACGTTCTGATTAAAACAAACTTAAAATTTCACTTTTCTGCCTTTGTAAAATTGTCATCCTGCTGCAACCTCTTTGCTGGTAAGGGTATAATTGTGTGTGTACCTGTCCCATCACCTGACTGGGTCATGGAGCTCCCAGTCTGAGGAGCAGACCCATGGGCAATTTGAGGATACATGGATGGGGGCAGTGACAGCAGGAATGGCCATATATGTACTGAGGAGTGGAAGAAGGAGCCACTTCACCAAGCAAGGTGAATCAGGTAGAAGCAAGATGATCCCCAAAGCAAATATGTGGGGAAGACAAAGGTGGGTGGGGACCCAGGATAGGCATAAGAAAAGCATTCTGAGTTCCCTGTGTGCAGTGACTCCAAATACCTCAGGCATTGGAATAGAAAGCCTAAGGCAGGGAACTTGGGTAAATTCATGGCAGGTACTTCATAGAAACTTGAGAGCTATCTATTGATGACAATGAATACGGATAGTTTTCCTCTTTCCCCCAAGGCTGGAGTCAGCATTTCCAGTCTTTGCATTAAGGCTTAGGCAAAGCAGTGATGGCTCATCCTTTTGCAGTTCTGAAACTGTTGCTGTGAGTATGATTTTCTCTCTGTCCTCTCCCTTTAAACTCAGGGGAGTTGTGTATATTCTGTGCTCAGAACTTCAGAAGAGTTAGTTCTCTCCTTTAGGTAACTGAACTGTCCTTATACAACAGTGGGGAATCTATAGGCATCAGGACACCAGCGTTCAGTGAGTCTGGACCCCTCAGTTACCAGACTGCTGGGATGACAAAGGGCCCGGGACCACAGGGAAACTGTCATGCTGTGAGGAAAGCCATGTTAATAGGGCCGGAGGAGGCTAGTGGGCCCAACTGGGGACCCAGAGAGACAAAGGAAGGGGACAGCAGAGGACAAGGGAAAGCAAGAGAGAGAAAGGGGTTCTTTCTCAGGACTGCTCCCCATAGCCCCATGGCATCCTGTCTCATCTCTGTGAGTCTGACGGGTGGTGCACAGCAGTCCCATCCCTTCCCTCTCTCCCTGCCTGCCACAGACACAGAATGCCCAGCAAACCTCAGTTCCTCCCATGAGGACAGCAGAGCAGATGGGTCACTGAGCAACTCTGCAGACCTGATGAACTGTGACCCTGCCCTCCTGAGGGGTCCAGGGGCCCTGAGCCCAGTAGCCACTCTCCTATACCTGCCAGAACCCATGATGGCCTCCCTAGGCCAGTTACCAGACCTCCCTGGTCCTGACACATGCCCTGAGGGGCTGAGTATCCAGTATCATTTTTGCCCACCAGAAAACCAAGAACTTGTAATTGTCTAAACTCACATTCCCAAGCCTTTCACTGGAGGCCACGAAAATCACAGATTGTAAAAGCAGCTCAGAATAAAAAGTGCCAGTGGCCTTTTGCCTCCTAAGTGCAGATCACAGATCGGTTTAACTGAATATGTATTTTATTTTCCAGAGGAGTGACTCAGGGCAAGAAGTAGCCAGAAACTGTAAAAAGAACAACCTGTAGAGCCTTACTGTGGGCTGTTCTGTGAGTCCCTTACATAGCCCGGCCCAGCCTGATCCACTTGAGGAGGCCCTGAGCCCCTGCTGTCCTGCCACTTCTAGCTTGCCCACACCCGCCATGCTGCTGATCTCAGACAAGTGACGTCTTACAGATGCAGGTAGTGCTGCACAAATGCATTAAGGATCACCGGACACCTCCAGGGCCAGTTTTCAAAACAGGTCTCCATGTAACAGCATGGGTGATTTAGTGAAAGAAGCCAAACACAAAAGAACACCTATTGTATGATTCTATTGTTAAACATATTGTTTAGAAGCAGGTAAAACTAATCTGTGCAGACAGCTGTGCAGGTAGTTGTGACCTTGTGGGGGGCAGGCCTAGGAGTACGGCCAGAGTGTGTTCCTGGGGGCTGGTCCTATCTCTTTTCTTAGTGGTTACACAGGTGTCTTTAGTTTGTGAGAACTCACTGAGCAGAATTCTCATGACGCACATGCTTTTCTTGAAGTATCAGAACCTTCCATAGAGTTTTCAATGCTTTGGACCATAGCAGGTGGGTTCAAGAGGCCGTCCCGCTTTGGGGCTCTTACTGGCACCCAGCCTATTTGGAGCCTGAAACAGAGGCCTAGGCAGCACCGAGAGGCTCAGGCCACACTTACCGGTTGTGACCCGTCCTCCTGCCTCCTGCTTGGATGTGGGCGGTTGATGAAGGACCGTGTGGAGACTTTGTAGTGATTCAGTAGGCAGACAATGACCACAACCATCACCGTGACCACCACGACGATGATGATGATCTGGGCAAACTCCAGCTCCGCTGCGATGGAAAGGGAAGGCATATTAGCGACATATCCCCTGTGCAGTCACCCAGTTCTCTAAACAACACACCCACCAGTCACCAAGCGCTTCTTGCAAGCACCTGGTCCTCCCAGAGACAAACTATTTTTCCCCAGGCCTGCTGCCCAAGACCATTGTCAGACACACACACACACACACACACACAAGCACAAACAGTTGAATAACATTTGAAGAAAGAGAGACCCAGGCATGAGGCTCCTTCCAGTAGGCCTCTGGTGTTCAGCCCAAGCATGGTGCTCAGACAAACCTTGTCTTTGCAAATTTTATAATGAGTAGGGCCTTAGGAAAACGTATTCTGTTGGCTCTACAAGACCTCTAGAGGGGCTATGTTGTAACTGACCCCATTCACACATGGAACTCGAATATCTAGCCCAGTGTGCAGACCACCAGCTGGCCGCTGCACGCTGCCCCTTTGCCCTGGGCAGGCGGGTCCAGGAGTGCAGTCACCTCTCCAACATCTGATTGCTGGTCCTGCCAGATGGCCCTGCCACCCAGGGGAGGTAAGAAAGTCTCACAAAACTGAAGCTGCTCCTCCCAGTGTAATCTCTCCAGGAAAGTTAACCCCATCTTTATGGTTGAGTCACATTTCCCAAAGCACATCCACACAGAATCTACACATTATACTGAAGGGATAATATATTGATAAAAAGCTCCAACCTCCTTTACTCCTTTGCCTCCTTTACTTTGCCTTTGGAGGTAATTTAGAAAACACATCTCCACTGTCTCTAATCCTGCAGACACCATATTTTATGAGCGGTCGGAAACCAGGTTCCTGACACTGCCATTACAAAGGCTTTTCTAACTGCCATTAGCACACGCTTCACATTCTAGTACAGTGCCATGGAATTACTTCTAGCAAAACAGCGCACTGAGTTGGCAATTAAAGATGGGCAATTCAAGTCCTTCAGTTTTGCAGGGAGGAAGCAGAGTCCCATTGCTCAAGGTCAACCCTAGAACACACATTTCCTGCTTTCTAGCACTGCCTTGCTGCGTGTTGCCCACCTGTCTTCCTGAGTCTCCCCACACAATCAAAGGAAGTGATTGTGTAGGGGTGTCAACTTAAAGAGTGAGAGGCTCTGAAGATCGTGAGGAAGACAGCACACAACTTTGCTGTGAGGTGGGGAGATGTGGGGTTTAATGAAGAGCAAGAAAAAGGTGAGAGCTCTGTCAATTGTGTTACTGCCTGGAACCAGTAACACACACATGCATACACCCTACACATACACACATGCATGTATACACATGAGCACAGCAACACACATGTACACACACGGGCATGTTGCATTCATGTACACATATACACACATGTATGCATGTGTTTGAATACACACAGATGTGGATATACATACATACAGAGCATGCATATGCACATGCGTGCATATGCATACACACACACACACACACACACACACACACACACACACATGCTCTTGCTGCAGGACCCAGGCTGATAGCCAGTGGGGAGGTGTTATCTCTCACTGTATGGGCTCACATTTGGGATGATGCAGGAAAGGACTGGGGTAACACCCTCCCCCCCAAATCTCACCTATGTGCCCCCACCATCCATACTCTGGAAACAGAAGGGCTGGAACTGGCATGGGAGTAAATGGAGGGTGTTCCTGGATCCCACCATGTCCTGTCCTGTGACACTACCCCTCCACTCCTGCCTTCGGCCTCTACATACCCGAGGGACAAAGGTGTACATACATGCTTGCTGGACCTGGCTGGACTACACCTGCACCTATCGTGGGGTTGGCCCAAATATGCACCCTGGAGAATGGAGAGCTGAGTATGGGGGAACCGAACTGCCATGCCAGTGTGCTAAGTGGCTGTGGCCAGGCGGGCTTGCTGAGTACAGCCCTAGTGGGCAGTGAAAGGGTGGATCTCATGGGCATGGCTGACAGAGAAGCCTGGCTGTCGGTGAGGCCCAGGTGCTGCGCTCTCCACCTCACCCCCATCTTTCATTGCTGTCATTGTTCTGGACACACCCCAAGGCCTAATGGCTGATCATCAGGTTAAATCATGCCCTGAAATTGACAAATGTTTTCTTTTCTCAAAAAAGCTTCATTGCTTTATGGACATGGAAAAATAGGAAAAGTGATGATTACAGTGAGGGGTCCTGTACAAAGTCTTCATGGGTTAATTCTTCACCTGAAGGACGTCTTTCTAGGTTATGTTTTCCTGAATATAGAAAGCTATGTAGATAACCATCTGTAGCAATGCAATCAAATTATATTTTCCATAATTCTATGGGCATTTGGGGTGTATCTATGATTTTTAAAAGGATTTTTATTATAAAAATAATGAAGACTTATTTAAACAATTTAAATTATTTAAACAATATAGAAGGAAATAGTGTACAATGTAACAGTCCTTTGTAGGCCTGCAGGATTCCCTGACCCCACCGAACCCCATGCCATCCTGGGGTTCACACAGTTCACCCATTGTGTATATCTGTGCATTTGCTTAATAAATAAGGGCTTTCTTCTTTTAATGAGTGGAATCATTGTACAAATACATTGCTGGCTTTTTTCCACCCAATGTATCATGGCATTTTAAAACAAGAATATATAAAAGCCAACCTCATTCTTTATGGTGGCTATCTATTCCAGAACACTGATATACTGGAATTTATATTTTCCAAGTGATAGATATTTAGGTGTTCCCCCCCCCCTTTTTTTCTATTGTGACCAAAAGATTGTATGTGCATGTGTATGTATGTGTGTGAATGTGAGTGTTGACCCACATTTTAAGTTTCCCTACAGGAAAGATTCCTAAAACTGAAATTTCTGGGTCAAGGACATATCCTTTTAAATGCTGATAGCTACTGAGACCCTGCCTTATGAGAAGGCTCTTGCCCCACATGCTCATCAACACTGAATACTCACCCTTCTCATCTGCATGAATCTGATAGACAAAAACATATATCTTGTTTTAATCTGTTTTACCAGTAATTTTAGGTCTTTCCCTGATTGGCAATTTCTTTTTCATAATCATGTTAGTTCATATCAGTTTATTTGTAATTTTCTTGTTTACTGGTAAGCAGTCTTTACATATTATGACTACAAATCTTTGTTACATGTGCTGCAAGTATTTTCTCCTAGTCTGTCACTAACTTTGCTGTGAGCTTCTCTATAAAAGATATAAATGTTTATGTCATGAAGTACTTTTTCTTTTATGGCTTCCAAGCTTCCTGTTTGATTAAGAAGGCCTTCTCCAGTATTCTAAAAATATTTTTTTCTAAGATTTTTATAGATTGCATTTTTATGTTTAGATGTGTGTTCTCTCTGGACTTGATTTCTTTTGGTCTGAGACAGCACATGGAACATTTTATATCTTCTGAAGGACATGGATCTTCTGATCTAACAGCACATTAAAGAGTTCATCGTAAGCATGAATAAGAAAGATCTTAGTTGTGGAAAGTGTATGGAATCTTTCTTTTAAAGGGGACTACCTGCTCTAAGGTTGTGTTTCATCAGCTTTCTTGTCAACATGCTATGTATAGTGGGCCCTCCCCTGGCCCTGCTAAGGTGCCAACAGCTGGAAAGCACCGCCCCCCTTCTCCCGCCCCACCAAATGTCCAAACTTGCTGCACTTCCTCCCACGCTCCTGCTTTGCTTAATACCAACAGTTCTCCAGTGCTTTCATCTCAGGACCCCTCTACACTCTTAAAAGCTACTGGTTACACCCCAAAGAGCTTTATTTGTATGGATGACATCTATTGATGTTTGCCATATTTACATTCAATACTGAAAATTTTAAATATTTATTTATTAAAAAAGAAAAATTATATATTAAAATATATAACAACTATATATGCTATTTTCAAAACAAATTTATTTATAAGGGTGGCATTTCTTTACACTTCTGCACATCTCTTATATGACTTTTTCAAATTTCTTTTAATGTTTATTTATTTTAGAGAGAAGGAGGGAGGGAGGGAGAGAGAGAGAGAGAGAGAGAGAGAGAGTGAGCGAGTAAGCACAAGCACAAGCACAAGCTGGGGAGAGGCAGAGAGAAAGAGGGAGACACAGAATCTGAAGCAGGCTCCAGGCTCTGGGCTGTTAGCACAGAGTCCGATGTGGGGCTCGAACCCATGAACCGTGGGATCATGACCTGAGCTGAAGTTGGACACTTAACCGACTAAGCCACTTAGACTCCCCTCTTATATGTCTTAATAGAAGATTCTTCTCCCTGCTTCACCTTCAATCTGTTGGGATATGTTGGTTCTGGTTGAGGTATATGAAGGAGATGTGGTCTTACTGACCACTGGGGACTGGGGTCTCAGGGATCCCCAGAGATTCTTGAGCCACACGTGGAGAACTGGCGGTCTAGACTGATTTGACAGCAGGCACTCTAGTACAAACACTAACGGCCTGGATTTCTTGGAGATACTCCTGATGCTAGGATTTGAGATGTGGTCAGAACAGCTCCTGGGCCACTCTCCTGAGTTTTCATGCACAAGTACAGCCACAGCAGGTGCATCTATGGAGCAAAGTACACACAGAGACCCTAGGGGTTCACAGGCATCCGAATAATGCAGAACTCACCTGGGGCAAGAGCACAGGCTGGCACACCCTGGGTGCCACTCACTAAGGCAAGCAGCCCAGCAGTGTAGCCCAGTGGCCAATCTGGGTGACAGAAGCCCAATCAGAGCTTCAGCTACTATAGCACCTGGGCCAGCATGAGAGGCAGCTCTTCCTGCAGAGACTGGCCCAGGTCCCAAAGGCCACCATCCTAACAACCAAGTCCTAATCAGACACAGGAGCAATAGTAAGCACAGCAGCAGCGATTTGGCCCTGCTTGCAGTCCAGGGTCACCTGTCATGTTTCTTGAAACCCTGAAGTCAGAGAGGCATGTGGAGCTCCTGGGGATGGAGCCTCAGCAGAGTGGCACAGCCCCAGTCAAATGTGCAGCTGACCTTCACTTTGAACGCTGGGCAAAATGCATCAATGAAAAAAGACTGCTTTCTCAAACACTAACAACTAGAAAGTATAAAGGGCTAAAAGGGTCCAGAGAATTCTCAGAATGAAAATTAGAGTGAACAGAGAGAGTGTTCTTGGGGACAAGTATGATGATGACATCCAGATTCCAGAGATCTCTGCTACTGATAACTTCTCCCTTCAAGACTCCCCCTTCAAGCTCACAAGGGGGTATGTGAGCACCTTTGCCTGATACTTGTCCTCCCACACCCTCTTCTACTTTAAACAGGAAAAATTCTACTAAAAATGCATCATAAAAGGCAAATTAAGTAAAGATCACACCACTATAGGATATCACAGCTTGGATGGTAGATGGGAAACCCAGTCCCCCTCCTCTCTCTGCATACATTGTGTAATAACAGTGATAGGTGATTCCTGTCTCTTCCTTTGCCACTCCTGAACCCTTCACTCCTGCATAGAGATTGCTCAGAGGCAGCTGGGCCCGCACAGTATTTTGCAGTACCCGGATGTGGCTCTGTTGCCAAGGGCCTGATATTACACCTCCTCAAGAAAATAACTCACAGGACAAGTAAAAGAAGCTTTATATTAACAAAATAAAACAAAACAAAACCTCTCACTTCTGAATGCAAGTATCGGGTGAAATTCAGCACACCTGCTCTTCAAGGTGTCCATTTTCAAGATATCTGCACTCCAGATCTCAACCACAGACCTTTTTGGGACTTCTGGGGACCTTACCCAGCAATTTCCTGTACTGCACAGTCAGGGCTCAGGCAGGCTGAGCACTCTTCACTTCCTGCTGAAACCACCATCCCTTCAAGGTAGCAGTTCCTGGCCACATGTGTTCCCACACATGCATGCGCATACACAAGTGCACACACACACCCTCCTGCCTTACACATCACTGATTCCTCCTCAACGTGCTCCAAGCTTGGGAGACCCAGGGTGCAAAGGGTATAGATACAGAGCAGCAGAAGGTATGGTGAGGCCTACTACCCACCCCATAGGAGACAATTTAAACAGGCCCTGAGAGGCATATTCTTCAGACAGATGCATGCACATTACTGCTTTCTGAATCAAGGTGGCATCCAGCCCTGTGCCTAGGAACAACAGTCTGTGCATAGAAGTGAGGCAGATGCCAGCTGAGACCTTATACTACACTGGGGCCTTGCTGCCTCACCCTCCCTCACCCTGGTCTGCCCACATCTGGCCTTACAAGATGTTGTCTGTTTTCTTGTGGTGGGGGAGAGGCAATGTGCATTGGTGCACAGAACTTGGGGTACAAAGAAAGGAAAAATGCTTGTGATTTTGGTTTTGGGAATAGGGTGGGAAGGAGAGGCTAAGGAGAGAATGAATTCTGGAAGAACTATTAAAAACAGAAAGATTAAAAAAAAAACTATAGAAATAGTAGAGTCCTGAGAAAATAATAGGATACTTTAGGGTTTCTAAAATTTCATGTGCCCAATATGGACTCTGAACACAGCCCACTTGGTCAGTTTTTCTTGATTCCAATAGATACTGACATCAACAGAGCAATGCCAAAAAGCAATACATGCAAGGAAAGAATTTTAGGCCAAAGTCAAATTTTTACACTCCCCCCTCCTTTCATGGGGTTTCTAGTTCATAAGGTTATAATGGATGAGTCATTGCAATCCAAACACAAGAAATGTTATAATACATTCAGCCTACAACTTACAGGAAGGCATCACAGCACCTTACTTTATTACTATAACAGCGACAGTGATGATGGTGATGATTACATCTCTCTACTTTTATAGAACTATCCCTAAGAAACTCCAAGCTCTGCAGTGGAGAATTATAGGAACAGAGAAAATTGTGTGAGGCCTGTGGGTCTATTCTCTGGTTCAACGAGGAGCTGAACTGACTCATACTAGAAGCATGAGCGTCTGTACTATTTTTAAAGAACTCTGGGAAAGCGTGGTTCTACCACCTTAGGTTCCTAATATAACACTTATTTCTATTTGTGGGATGGCTAACACCATCTTCCATGTAGTCTTTCCTTGATTAATATATCAACTTCACAGAAGTCCTATTTTCTAAATGTTTAAAGATCCAGATGTGTGATTTATGCCTTACAGACCCTATAAATGGGGGGTTGGGGGCAAAGTCTGTGCCTCTCATCAACCCCCTCCTTTCACCCCACTAAGGAAATACCTTGGGTGCCATGCAGAATATTGTGACATCACTGTAAGGGCTGAATGCTTTCCACAAATCCCTGCACGCCACCACAAATGGCTCCTCTGCCACCTAACCAATGGCAGCACTCCACTTCGTTCCCCCAAGTGCTACAACCTATTGGCAGCACTGAGACCCTGGCTAGCTGCCACAGAGACTTAGTCCGGGCAGCCCCTCTCTCCCAGTGAGCTTTCTTAGGTCCCCACCATGGCTCAGGCACAGCGACCAAGTATCTGCTTTTCCGGGGCAGAGTGGGTGTGGTGAGATGACAGCCCCGGTGGGGGGTGCCTTGCTCTTTATTTACGGCTCTGTGACACTTTTAAAGTGCTGAATGTTCCTAAAGGCTGGTAAATTCTTTCCCCAATCCTACAGAGACAGGGACGTGGGGGCAGGAAGACAGGTGGGGGCAGGAATTGGAATCTACATGGACCATAATTGCCTCAAGTTTGTGAACTGTTAGTTTAAAAATACTCTTGGAGACTTTAATGGCTGAATGAAAATTCACACTCATTAAACACCATGGTCGAAGGGGGGGAAATTCAGCCTGTGTTATATGAATAACTTCACAGCTTGAAGTTCAGAAGGTAAAACAGTAAGAGCTATAATCGTAATGATTATTATCTTATATATTTTGAATTTTCTTTTCCCTGGGTGGGTTGGCTACTCCAGTCTATCCCATAACAAGTCGAACAAAAGAAAGGGAGAAGAACAACCCCATAGAAATACCCCAAATTGGTGTCTGTCACCCCCCCCAGCTTTATCTTCCTTAAGAAGCTCTTTCCTGACCACTTGATGACAGGCTTACTACCCTTGGGGGGGCTCCCTAGCATGCAGCTGCACTCTGTCATAGCACTTATCACTTACAGAGCCCATTTTCTCGAGTAAGCTCTGAGATAGTATCTTGATCTTTTCTAGTATCTTTAGTAGGTAGCACATCACATGACTGGCACAAAGTCAGTGTTCATTTTAGATAAAATGCTAAAGAAATCCTTGGAAGGAAGGGTCCCAATTGGCTACTCTGCTTTTAACAATGTCTAGCACAGAATTCCACCAAACACTAATGACTTCAGTGATGAAGTTTTACCAAAGGTTTTCATATCTCATAAAAATTATCCAATTATAACGATTCTAGGCAGTGTAAACAGTCACTGGAAAAAGAACCTCATGGTTGCTATTAAGTTACCTGTTTACAGAATCCTATTTATATTAATATATTTACATAAAATGTTTTGCAGGATATAAATGTAGGAAATGATACCTATGTTCTGTAGGAGGAGAGGTGAAAGCACAGTATAGTCAAATGGCATGGGGCGCTCTGAGGGCAAGGTGTGGCCCACATCTGCCTGACTCTAGTCCGCAGCCAGGTGCCTTTGATGACACTGGCAGGCAAGTATCAGTGAGCAATCATTAGACTGACTACCAAATCCCTAGAATGCAGACACTGTGAGCCCATCCAGCTGCTAGAATAACATCTTTTTAATCCACTAAGGTCCAAGCATTCATCCGATACAACTTTTCATCATGCATTTTAGAATCTAGAGTCTCACGATCTCTTCAGAAAGAAATCTAGCTAACTATGTTCCAATCAAAGATGATTGACAGGATTTTCTGAAAACATAGCAGAGGAGTAAGAGCAATTACAAACCCTTTAGAAGTCTATCCCTCTGCTATGTTATAAATGGAAAAAAATACATACATAAACCCATAATTCTCTCTATAGGATTCATTTAAAATCCACCCCCACCCCATCGCCACATTATTAATTTAGGAAAATGTATCAGAAAAAATATACAGCTGCACAAGTAACCATTTCTTCACATTTTAGAGCAGTGACTCCTGAATGCTCCCTAGCTAGCAGTCTGTCTGTCTCTCACAGTCTCCCTCTCAGAGTCACAGTTTGCTTTCCTAAGGTCTACTGTTAGTAGACTGGTGACCCGAGAAACAACCCAGTAAACCACCCACATCTTGAGAAATACATCTTTTCTGTCAAATGCTGTTTTCAATGACTCAGGGTGAAAAAAAGTACCCATGAGTCTAGTGATAAGTAATAGCATTTCTGGGGGTGGGGTGGGGGGGAGTTAGTCTCATGTACAGAACACTTAAAAAAATAAAACTCCAAAGCAACAAACCTGTGTATTTATGTATAGCATCTCCAACAGGAACAAACTGATCACAGAAGAGAAAGAAGATGAAAAAGCCTAAAACACATCTTCCTACAGAGTCAAGCCCTGAAGCGTTCTCAGAGCTGATAGACCCTTCTTAAGGAGATACAAACTTCTTGAGAAAGAGTTTCTACTCTTCTCAACTCTGTCCTCAGACCAAACTTCAGGAACAACCACCACAAACCCCAGAGAGCAGGCATCATCCACAGCTGGCCTCTGAAAGTGTACCTTTTTTCAAAAACAGGTCTTTAAACGGGGCCTCCTTCAGTGTGCTGTTGTTCAGGTGGTCACTGGACATACTCGAGTCCTCTGCCAGGGGGAGTCCAACCGTGACGCAGTCCCCCCCTCCCCGCCCCCAGTTCAAAGCATCCCTTCAGCTTCAGGCAATCTCCTCTTTAGGCAGCTCAGAGCTGCAGTTATAGCCAGCGCGGGGTGTGAGTGTGTGTGTGTGTGTGTGTGTGTGTGCGCGTGTGTGCGCGCTTCTGTCTGTCTCTCTCTCTCTCTCTCTCTACTGTATCAGCAGGGCCCAGCCCAGGTGCTAGACTCAAATGCTGTGGCTCTGACCGCAGACTGTGGCTACCAATTATCAACTGCCATCCACAGAAATCAGAAGCTCTGTGGTAGGAAGCTGGTGGTGTCACAGAACAGATAACAAGTCCAGGGTCTCAAATCCTGACAGCAGCTGAACACCCAGTGTTGTATTCAGCAACATACATCAATGATTAGTCTGCATTTCTCATGTTTGGCCTCACATGGGACATGTTACACATACGGACGGGCAGAATGCAGCTAAACAGATCATCTTGTTCCACTGCATTCAATAATCTTTTTAACAGGCAAATATCAAACCAGACAAGGCAGAAAGGGGGAGATCTACAAATCTCAACACAATATTTCTTCCCTTGGTCTCAGCTAGAAGCTTTCAAGGTTGAAGAAATGGAGAGAGAGCTTACCGAGGCAGCGCGTGCAAACAGGCACGGACTCTTACCCACTCAAGCTTCTCTGCTCTGGATCCGGCTTTAAGAGCACGTCCTGGCTTGAAGTGCCCACAGCGTCCCTCATGCCAGGAGCTAGGCTGCAGGCCATCCTTGGGGTCCCCCTCTCCCCAGAGTCTCTCTCTAACTGATGGGAGCAGTCCGCATGGCTTTTGCAGCTAAGCTGTGCACTAGCAACTGGCAAAGTCATAACCACAGCAGGAAACACTCAGTTTCTCCCCCTCCCACTCTCGCTTCCCTGTCAGCCCTTCACTTCTCTCCCCTCTATTTCTCAATGTATGGTAGCAAAAATATACCACAGAGAATGCTGTAAAGTCAGGACTCTCATTCTTAACTACTAGGCAGTTTGAGTTTACAACGTTCAGAAATTAAAGAGTCCAAATGGTAAAGCAGAGACATCTCTCAGGAGGGAGCTTTTTCCTGGTTCATTTTGTGCAAGCACGGTCTCTGTCTCCCCTGAGGTCTACACGGTTTTTCATATGTGCGTTAAGACATCTCCGGTGCATTCTGATGCCCTGGGGCTGTGTGAAGAGACTTAAGGGAAGGCCCTGTGTCTGCTGTAGCACTTTTCATAAAAAATCAGTGTGGCCACAGTGAAAAGGGCAGAGTGCCATAGTAATACTGCAAATAACCCCAGCCACAAGCACTGCTCTGCGCCCAGAATAGCCTTTGTTTTTCCTTATTTAGGATAAATAGCAATGACATGTGGGCCATAACAATAGTTTTGGCTGTAGGAGGAGTTGTCAAAGCAAAACTAAACTCTGTTGGTTACTACCAGCATTAGAAACGAAGACAGTTACGTCAGCAGCCTGTCCCTGCTGTTGGCCCCAGCATGTCACCTGGGGCTAACAGCAGTGTTCTGGGCTTGATGTCACCACCACGTCCTTAGGTTGGCCAGAAGACACCACTATTTCATGTTTTAATTACTGGTGGTGGAGGCAGGAAAGGAACAAAAGAACCATCAAGAAGATTTTTCAGAGATTTCTTGTGGATAAAAGAAATGGGAATTTCAGCAGGAAAATTAACAGTTGCGTACATTTGCATGTGCCAATCAAGACAGCCTGATTTTTCTCGAGCAATTTCCAAATTTAAAACATAACTCTCCTTTCTTGTTCTGCTTTTCCCTAATTTCTTTTCAGAGTCACGTGGCTGGGTGAATGAAGAGGGTGAGGCTCAGGAAACTGGGCTGGGGTGTGGTCACCAGGGCAGGGGACCCTCCTCAGAGAAGAGTCAGCATCAGAAAGCATCAAGCTTTAGACACTATGGCTTCAGACTGGCTCTGCTGGTCTTTGACATTCCCTTGTCACTACAACCTCAGGTCCTTGCCATCTGGGGATGGCACTTTCTAGTCAGTTCGGTACGAGTGATCACTCAAAATCAAGTCCTTAAAAGGGAATATTCATAAGATTGCATATGACTGTCATGCAAGTCTGTTTTTGAAAATCAAGGAGTTAGTCAATATTATGAAAATATTGGTCAATGTTATAAAAGTTGGCTCTGTCGTTTGTTAATGGACATACCTACATTTTGAAATGACTGTGAATAGTCCACTTTGGGGTTTAACATTAGTTGAGATGCGTATTTCATGTATCAAAAAAAAAAACCAAAAAACAAAAACAAACCCAAAACCCAGCATATTTTTCACCTTTAATGGCTGTATTGTATTCCACTCAGCCTTAACACACTTACTTTGTTTGGCTGGCTTCCTTATCACTGGGCATTTGAGCCATGGGAGTCAATCTTAATTAAGCTCCTTGTTCATTCTGTTCAATTGTTCCCAATGTTTAATCTATTTAAAAATCACTTTAAAAGCTTTTGACTTTATGGATGAGTTTGTTTTCAAAACAGTGCCCAAACCGCACAGCAGGCACACTGCTGGCTGAGGTGGGTGTTTACCAGAGTCGCTCTGGGCTGTGTTTGACATGTGCTGGCCATGCTGCCTGATTAACACCAGTGTGTCACCACCCGTCAGCATGCACTACAGGGTTGTCAAGGCTAAATCACCAGGTGGTGGTCTTGATTTTGTTCTATTTTCTTTTAAGCACTGGCCTGGGAGGGTGCTTCAGGAAGAAAACACAGAGGTCAGACCAGGGGTTCCCAGAAGCCAGGGGTTTATGTCCTGATAAACACCTAATTCTAGCTGATGGGATGTGGATCGCTGTGCTGGGGCCTTTTAACTGATGAGTGCCAATATTTCTCTTCCCTTAATTCAGAGAAAATGGCAGTACACACAGCAGAAGGGTGTAGGAAGAGACTAGTCTGCTGAATAAAAACACGTAAGTAGGAAAGTGTAAAAGCCATTTGCATTCAGGAATTCTTTCTTCCCTCCTGGTCTTTAAATATGGATCTCTAAAATGAGTACTCTGATGGGCTAACTGCTTTTACTAGCAGTTAAAAAAAATGTCCCAAAGCTGTATGTGGTTTCCCTGAGTACAGCAGAGACCTTGGAAGTCTTGCCTAAGATAGACATTTTCACAGGGTCTGTTGATAGCAACAAGGACTTGAAGAGCTGTTGTCTCCACAAGCCCACTCTATCAACATCTTCAGGTTTCCTCTATAAAGCTCTTCATTTCATTAATTCATCTGACAAATATTTACTAAGTGATTACAGACCCTAGGAGGAAATATACTGGACCTTCAATGCAATCTGACAGACAAGCATTTACTGTAGGGCTGAACTTGTCTTAGGTGCTATGTGTATGTAGGTAGTTACTTATTTAAGAAATTGAACAACCAAGCTCTAAGGACTGGCTTCCAGCCAGGTCCGAATGTGACAAGCTGAAGCGACTAGGAGCATCTGCAACCTCAGTGGCCAAAAGGGGCAGCACAGGGCAGGGGTTTTAGCTCAGGGGCTACTAGGGGGTCATTAGCTTCACAAAATACCTCTAGGTGGTAAAGGGGTGCTCTGCTATACCAGAATCTTTCTCTATCACATATAACTTGGGTTAGTATCTTGCCTGGTCCAATCCTTGCATTTAATCACCATGGGCTTCTTGGTCATGCCCTGCTGTCTCTTGTCACCATATTCCCACCCTCAAAGGGTATCCCACTCACAACAGAAATTTTCACAGATAAATATCATTTGGAGAGTTAGGAATATTTTATAATGATTATATAGCAGAAAATTAGAATTTATAAACATTCTAAAGATCTACTGTTATGTTCTGGGCACTTTCAGGCACCGTATATCTTTTACCTTCATGTCATGTTTTCTTATTCCCACTTTATAGGGGAAGAAGCTGAGGTTCAGAGAGGGTGAATACTTTGTCCAAGGTCAAATGGCTGCTAAGAGGCAAGCTGCAGGTCGGAACCCTGGGAAGCTTGACTCAGAAGCTCCTACCCACTCTATCTATCATTCTGCTTAATGGGCAGTGAACCTAGAATTATCCAAACTAAAGTCCCCTGAACTAACCAAAGTATGTCAAGCAGATCAATACTCGGATTTTTAAAGCCTGACTGCTTGATTCCTTTAAGGCACTAACTTGCAAATCCATGTTAAAGATTCTGTATCTCAATGTTGCCAGAGGCTCTTGGAACCATTTTATGTGACTTGTATATCTGTTAATGTGACTCCTGTTAAGAATCAATGGTTCTGCCCATTACAAATTCCTATTCTTTGAGGTTTATGACTATGCTGTAAAATTCTGCTCTGAGGTGAAGTTTTCCACATAAAAATTAAGCCCTGGAATTTGGCCTTTAGAAAACAAAACAGTTCATTTTAAGTAAGTTTGCTACACTTAAAGTCATGAATGAGGATTTTAAAATAACGCTGACTCCTGTAGACTCAAAACATAGTAATAGTTTGATATTTGTGGACATTAGCCTATAGCATGGAATAATTTACTAATGTATTCTTAGTGTTTAAAAAATTGCAACACATAGGTTTTTATGTAGAAATATGAATGTTCTGCATATGTTCCAACCACAGTGCTTGATACCCCCATCATCTGGTAGAAATGTCAGCAAATATAAAAATATGCAACATGATAATAGAGCTAGCAAGCTGACAAGGTGGATTAAAAGCTTATTAAATAAGTTAGTCTAAATTAAATAGCCTTAAAATAGCTTCCTAATATGCAACAATACTCCCTATATTAAAAGACTTTGGAGTTTATCTATGCCACCATAATATTTTTTCTTCTAATGAAAAAAAGAATTATATATTATTTTGTGTTTATGGTGATATAGATTTTCATAATGGCTAAACTACTCCCTACCAAGTAGGTTACATACCTTTGAAAATTGCAGTTACTCGTCCAAGCCCCAGGAAAAAAAAATAAGGAAGGCAATATAAAGTTTTCATGGTGGCTAACTTCTGGGACCAGTTAGACCCAAGTTTGGGATCCAGTCCTGCCATCTGACCATGTCAGCTTGAGCTAAGCCCCTGTTTCCTCATCTGTAAAGTGAGGCCAAGAATACCTGTATCATAGGGTAGAAGGCAGACAGAATAAGAAGACATATCTAAACCCTTACCCCCAAATTCATCCAAGGAACAGCAGCATCGGCATCACCTGGGAGCTGGTTACAAATACAGCATCTTGGATCCTGCCCTGGACTTTACTGAACCAGAGTCTGCATTTGAACCATATCCCTAGGTGATTCATCTGCACATCAAAGTTTCTTCTGAAACTTTGGTCAAATTCAAACTCCTCATTCAGATTAAATGAGCAAACAGGGGCTTGAAGAATATATAACTTGTGCACACCACACAAAGGAAATGAGAGTAGAATCTAGGTCTCCCGTTTTAGAGCCCAAGCGATTGCTACTCAACAATGATTTTAAACAATGGTACTCAACATGCATGGATTTGTATGCACATCTGTGTAAAATCATGATGCTGCCCTCCTGGGCTAAAGGCAAGGCCCAGCACCACAGGGCAGGTGTTTGTTGCTGTCTTCCCCACTGTACTAATGGGCTGTTACTGATCCACCCACACCTCTTAGAAAAAAGCAGGAGAGGTGGACTGTGTTGTCAGGGGTCACAATAATGGTGAAGCCAACTAGCTTATGGTGACAGTCTCTGGTGTTGGAATACAATTTCTAGGATATTTGGCATGCCTCATAAAAACTTCAGCAGTCCCCGAGGACTTCTGGATATATATTAAGAAAGAATTGTGATTTTGCTTTCTGGGAAAACTCAAGTGCCATGAGCAGACTCTTCTTAAAGGCAGAATTATGAAGATGCTGTCAGTCCACTCCTATGAACTTGGCCTGACTCTCATGTCCTCCTGGGCTTCTCTGTTCCCTGAGAGAGCCAGATACCAGGAAAGTAGAGTCCTGGCACTTGGGTTCCAGAAACAGCTTTCCACTTTTTTTTTAGTGATTTTTTAAAAGTTTATTATTTTGAGAGAAGGGGAGTGGGCAGAGAGAGCAAACGAGCCTGAGTTGGGGAGGGGTACAGAGAGTGGGAGAGAGAGAATCCCAAGCAAGCTCCACGTTGTCAGTGCAAAGCCTGACATAGGCCTCGAACCCAAGAAACAGTGAGATATGATCTGAGCCAAAATCAAGAGTCAGACACTTAACTACCTGAGCCACCTACATACCCCACCGGCTTTCCACCTGTGTTGCATGCATTCTTTCAGCAGTCACCTGCTGACACCTCCCAAACTGTTTTCCTATCAACAAGACCTGTTGATGGTGCCTTCATAAAACTGCCACATCATCATCAAGGGGGGCTACCCATTAAAGGTGTGGTAGAAATGATCTACTCTAGCCTCTTCACATTTCAAAAAATATGCATATATTCTATATACAAACACACCAAATATTTTAAAATTTAAAATATTCAATATGGTTATTTAGAAAAATATTTAATTTTGCTTTTCAAATATTTTTCTCAATTTCTTCCAAAAGCTAGAAGGCTGAATAACCTTCACAACGCATCCTATTTCTGAGAAGACCATAAAAAAAAAAAAGCTCAAGATGTTTACAACTCAGATCCTAGATACTACGATTCTATTCCCAGTTCTTAACCCCATAAAAACTTTAATTGCCCCTTGGAGATGGAAATACCACTTTCATTAGCACTCTACTCCAGGCAAACATTGTGCATTCTTATACAGTATATGGCACAGTACATGGCATCTATACTTGCTGTGTGTCATTGCTAAATTACTGAACAATGCTATGATCATTATTCTTGAAGATTCGAAGGCAGAAGTCCCTGTGCAATCACAAGCATTTCTTAGACAATCTGAATGTGGAGGTGAGGTGCACGTTGTCGTCTCTGGTGCTTCTCTTTGTCTTGCTTATAAGTTCTAGGATGTGTTTGGGTAGTTCTGAGACCTTTAGGTTCCTGGCTTTTGTGAAAGCATTAATTTATCCAAAGGTTGGGAAAAAGTCAAAGCACATTTCGGGGTTTTAGTTACTGTTTTAAAGCATATGCTAAGGCAAACACTAGAAAAATCACAGGCTAAAATCCAAGTTAATCCAAAATCACATCAGATCTATATAACTATACTCAGTTCTCATCCTTGGCACTTTAAGACAAGCCTAGCACACATATGCTTTAAAAACAAGAACCACTGCTCTCTGGTATCAGATCAACTTTGAAAACATGAGGTCAATCCTCATTTCTGTCAGAGCAGAGCACTCATTATATACCAGTCACTGTGAAGAGACAGGATACAAAGGAAGCCAGGAACTGTCCTGTCCATGACATCCCTAGTTCATCCTGAGCAAAAGCTAGTGAAGTGCTGAGACTGGCAGAGTGCTCAGCAAGGAGCAGGTGAATGAATGAATGAATGAATAAACAAATGAGGGTCCTATAAAAGGAAGAGTTTTTAACCTAAGTAATAACAATAGTTACTACTTACATAGCACTTACTATGTGCCAGGAAGTATTCCAAAGTATTTTACTCGTTTAATTAAGCCATTTAATCCTTACAGGTGCCATATGAAATGAGTACTGATTTTTATCCCAGTTTTACAGATGAGAGAACTGAGTCACAGAGAGGTCATGCCCAACATTGTGCCCAACGTCACACAGCTAATAAGTGGCAGTGCCAGGACTTAGATCAGAAAGTCTCACTCCAGAATCTACTTTTATCTACTAATCAGAACCCAAACTGTGACTGGTTCAAGGAAGACTCCTCAGCTAAATCCCATTTTTTAGAAGGAACTTGATCAATAAGCCCCATTTAAATGATTCGAGGAATGAATTAATTCTCTGAGACCAAGGCTCTTGGAAGGGCTGACAGAACACAGAGACCATTTAACTCTACCATTTGAGAAGGAAGTCTTCACATCTCAAGGAAGACACTGTTGGAAGCAAACTTAATTGCACCCTTGGGTAATTATTCCTTTAGGTTAAACTAAACCAGTTCTCTGGTAAGTTAAGGCTATTGTCTTTTATCCCTTTCCTTTTCTTGGGCTCTGAAATGATGAAGTGGCTGGTTCTATACTGGTAGTATAAAAAGGTAAATAAAAATAATGTAAGTATTGATAAAAATCAGAGTTTTCCAGGAAAAAAAGCATCCCATCCTTTTTTTTTCTATCTCTAGTTTATTATGTCCATAACCCTTTCTCTTCTAATTGAAAATGTCGTCTTCATTTAGAGATTCATATTGGAACCCATTCTAATACTGAAAATAGTAATGTGCCTGAAGGAATTGTTCAGCTTAATATCTTATTCATTTGTGAATTGAAAATTACTCAAACTAAAAGACAATTTTTAAGCCCACTATAATGTCAGTCAAATTTCTTTGTTTAAAATGAGGGATGTTGGGGTGCCTGGGTGGCTCAGTCAGTTGAGCGTCTGACTTCAGCTCAGGTCATGATCTGATGGCTCTTGAGTTTGAGCCCGGTGTCGGGCTCTGTGCTGACAGCTTGGAGCCTGGAGCCTGCTTCCGATCCTGTGTCTCCCTCTCTCTCTCTGACCCTAACCCACTCGCATTCTGTCTCTGTCTCTCTCAAAAATAAATAAACATTAAAAAAAATTTTTTTAAATGAGGGATCTTTCTCCAAAGGCAATGAAATCACCACAAGGAAATGGGCTTGAGGCCTCTGATTAGCTAGAGATAATGAAGATCAACTAGGCTTTGAGGACATCTTACCACCATGAAACAAACAGAAACCCAAATCGTCAGGAGAGTAGGCCCTCAAGAGTGCCTTTTATGTGGATAAGGGGAAATGTGGTCCTGTTTTTACAAAAAGTGACCTTAACCAAATCTGTTATTCCCAATAATAAACACTCAAAATTAGTAAACCAATAGAATACAATAAAATAGAGTAGCAATAATAAAAATGTTTGGAATTTTCAAACAGGATGAATGGTTTTCTGGCAGAGACTCAATCTTGGTTATACAAATAAAACAGAATTTTTTTTCAATTTAAAGGGCCAGAAATGGTAATATTGCAGATGCCTTTACAATTTTTTCCCTGTAATGTGCCTAACAGAAAAACTTTCCAAACTGTCTATTTACCATTTATTCCTCTTAAAGGCAGAAATCCTGGCCAAGGCTGGCTGCAGGGTACAATCTGGTCACACATACTCTTGTTGGGGAGTCTTAGTTCAAACAAATAGCATATAGAGAACCTTGATCAGATTTCAGATTAATGGCTCCTAACTCTTAGGCTGTAGGTTATCTCTGCTGTCATTCTGCCCTCAGAACACTTCAGCCTTAGCTCCTCCTGGTAGGGTCTAATGCTGGTCAGGAGACCAGTTTCTAGTGCTACCTCTACTGTTGCCTGAGACTGCCATTAGTAAGTCATATCAAGGCTCAGTCCTCAGATGTTCTCTCACTTCACTGCTGGGATCAAATTCCAGTGTTCTGCACACTTCAGTCCTTCAAGGCCCACCTTTAGGGTTCTTAAAATATCTGCATTTCACCTGTACTATAATTTACATAATAGCAACTTTTAACTGGACTTTAATTCATTTGAAAAAATCTTAAGCTCTTCTAAGTAATAACACTTATGAAATCACTCGTATGATATGCTAGGGATTTTTTTGTGAAGTATATTATTAAAAATTTACAGTAAACATATATTTGAATAAAATCTTTTAATAGTATTTATAAAATAAAAAGAAAAATTTCTTACTATTGCCCATTTAAAAAGAAATGTTTTGGGACACCTGGGTAGCTCAGTGGGTTAAGCGTCTGACTTTGGCTAAGGTCATGATCTCGCTGTTTGTGAGTTTGAGCCCCGCATCAGGCTCTGTGCTGACAGGTGAGAGACTGCTGCCTGCTTCAGATTCTATGTCTCCCTCTCTCTCTGCCCCTCCCATGCTCATGCTCTGTTTCTCTCTGTCTCTCAACAATAAATAAACGTTAAAAAAATTTTTTTTTGAAAGAAATGTTTGTAGGGGTGCCTGAGTGGCTCAGTCAGTTAGGCATCCAACTTCAGCCCAGGTTATGATCCCACGTTTCGTCGGTTCAAGCCCTGCATCAGACTCTGTGCTGACAGCTCGGAGCCTGGAGCCTGCTTTGGATTCTGTGTCTCCCTCTCTCTCTGCCCCTCCCCTGCTTGTGCTCTGTCTGTCTCCCAAAAATAAATAAATATTTAAAAAATAAAAAAATAAAAAAATAAAAAATAAAAAGAAATGTTTGCCGTAAAATTTAGTTTTAGTCAATTACATAAGGAAAACATGATTTATCCACATATATATTATAATGTGTTTGAAACTGAACATACTTAAAACATACTATGGAAAAGCCACTTCTAAAATAGGGGAGTAAGGAGATCCATGTTCTCACTCCCCAGGAAAGCAACTAACAAAGATTATTTAAAATTAACTATTTAAAGTCTCTGAAAACTATTCAAAGGGCATACAACAAATTAAGAAATATTTAGGAGCAAATTAAGCCTAAAGCAAGAAGAAGGAGGGGAATAAGAAAGATTAGAGCAGAAAATAATGAAATATAAAAAGAATAGAGAAAATCAAAACCAAAATTTGGTTCATTGAAAAGATCAACAAAATTGACAAACCTTTAATAGACTGACAAAGAAAAAAGGGGGAAAAAAGACTCAAATTACTAATATTAGGAACAAAAGAGGCAATGTCAGTGTACCCATCTTGCAAACATAAAAAGTATTATATTGAAATAACATGAACAACTGTATGTCAACAAATTAGATAACTTAGATATAATGGAAGAATTCCTAGAAAGGCCCCTACTACCAAAATTGATTCAACAAGAAATAGAAAGTCTGAATGTACTTATAACAAGTAAAGACATTGAATTAGTAATTTTATAAATTCTCACAAAGAAAAGCCCAGGCCCAAATGACATTATTGTTGAATTTTACCAGACATTTAAAGAATTAATACTCTTCACAAGTTCTTCTAAAGAACAGAAAGACAGAGAACCCTTCCCAACTCATCCCAAGAGGTAAATATTACCCTGATAACAAAATCACACAAAGACATTACAAAAACAGAAACTTCTCTTATAAAATCAGATGCAAAAATCCTCAACAAGATATCATCAAACCAAACTCCAGCAATATATATGCTGAACTGGGATTTATTCCAGGACTGCAGGGTTATTTTAACATCCAAAAATCAATTAAAGTAATACACCATATCAATGAAATAAAGGACAAAACCATATGATCATCTCAAAAGATGCAAACAATGTGGTAATCAAACAATGTGGTACTGGCATAAGGCTAAGTATTACCAATGGAATAGAGAGTCCAGAAATAAACCCTCACATTTATAGTCAGTTCATTTTTGACAAAAGTGCCATGACCAATCGCTGGGGAAGAAGAGTCTTTCCAACAAATGGTAATCATACACCTGGAAAGATCTAAATCTAAGAGCTAAAACTATTAAAAAATTCTTAGAAAAAACCATAGGAGTAAATCTTTGTGATCTTTAATTAGGCAAAGCCTTCTTAGTTATCTCACCAAAAGCAGAAACAATAAAAGTAGATACCTAGTAAGTATTTTAACAAAATTAAAAATTTGTGCATTAAGAAAAAGTGAAAAGACAATCCACAAAATGAGAGAAAATGTTTACAAATCATGTGTCTGGTTATATATCTAAAGTATATAAAGAATTTTTGTAACTCAATAATAAAAAGACAATCTGATTAAAAAATGAACAAAGGATCTATACAGACAATTTTCCAAAAAGATATACAATGACTAACAAGCACATAAAAAGATGTTCAGCATCATTAGCCATCAGGGAAATGCAAATCAATACCACAGTGAGATTCTACTTCCCACCCACTAGGATGACTCTAATCAAAAGATTGATAATAACAAGTATTGGTGAGAACATGGAGAAATGGAAACCCTTAAACATTGTTGATGAGAAAGTTAAAAGGTGTAGCTGCTGTGGGCAAGAGTCAGGCAGTTCCTCAACATTAATCATGCATTTACTATATGACCCAGCAATTCTACTCTAGGTACATAAACAAGAGAAATGAAAATATATGTCCACACAAAAACTTCTATACAAATGTTCACAGCAGTAACACTCGTGATAGCCAAAAAGTAGAAACAACTCAAATGTTCATCAACAAATGAATGGCTAAACAAAGTGTGGATATTTAAAAACATGTTTTTTAATGTTTTATTTATTTTTGGGACAGAGAGAGACAGAGCATGAGCAGGGGAGGGGCAGAGAGAGAGGGAGGCACAGAATCCGAAGCAGGCTCCAGGCTCTGAGCTGTCAGCACAGATATTTAACTATACAAAGAAATGAAGCCCTGATACATGCTATACCACATGGATGAACCTTGAAAGCATAATGCTAAGTGAAATAAGCCTGCCACAAAAGACCACATATTATATCATTCCATTTATATGAAATGTCTAAAATTGGCAAATGTATGGAGACAAAAAGTAGATTAGCGGTGGTCTAGAGCTGGGTGCCTGGGAGAAAATGGGGATGACCATTGATGGGTATGAGGTTTCTTTCTGGAGTGACAAAAATGCATTGATTGTAGTGATGACTGCACAACTCTATGAATATACTAAAAAATACTTAAATGTCACTTTAAGTGTGTGTGGGGGGATTACATGGTATGTGAATTATATCTCAATAATAAAAAAACTATGAAATGAAATTGTTTTATCATTAATGTAACTACCTAAAGTTTATGATTTTTGTATTTTCAGCTTTAATAATCAATGAGCTTGCTTTTGCAATTTTTGTATTGTGTCATTGTTTGTAAGCACCTTTCTAGGTGTGAATGATGCTTATTCTCAATGAATATAAACCTAACCAAAATATAATTATCAGTATATTTTTCTTCTTTAACATTAAATTTTGAAAAAACCAGAAACATCTATCAGGATAATGAGCCATATAGATCTAAGCAAGACATTGAGATAAATTTTCAGAGTGAATATAATTTTTTAATCTCCTCACTAGTATTTCAACATTAGTGTTTTCTTTGTTAGCCAGTGGTTCATGGTGGGTAGAAGTTAAACAGTATTAACTGGAATAAGTATCAACTGGAATCACCATGGTGGCTGGCAGTGTTAGCTGAGTGGCAGACGGGCCTCTAGAGGGACTGAGCCAGGAGCCACCTCCTTTAAGTTCTATTCCCACCAGGAGAGCTCATGGGCATATAGCCTTGTGTGAAGAGGGGAGATACAGGTGTGCACATATGAATATATGCAAATGCTAAATGAGGATGTTGATGGGAAATCAGGATATAAGAATGTTTGGGAAGAAAAGAAACATTTTAAAAGGCTGCCCAATGTTCCCATCCCCATACTCCTCTATTCTTAGGCCACAGGCCAGACACCTAGATGCAGGCTGAGCCTTCCTGTGGCAAATGATCACAGAGCGTCTCATATGTAACCATCTCTGGCAAAAGCCCTGTGAGGAAGAAGAGAAATCCATGCCTAGGTCAGCTCGCAAAAACCTCACAATCTTGCTGGGAACACAAGACTGGAAAACAACAATAACAACAGCAACAACAGAAAGGCAATTAGAAAATTTTAAATACTATTATTTTGCAAATAGTATTTCATATATTTAAAAAGACTTCTACATGCAGACTGTCACTTAATAAGGTTTTCAAATGTGAGTCAGATAACAAATTCATAAGAAATTGCTAGAACCTGAATCACTTCACCAAGATTTTGCTTCCTTCTACACCCCAACTAGGAACCATGACTTCTACAAGAAACTACAAATTCCTTCTAAAATACTTGTAGATTATATGTTTTACTTTTTTACACCCCCATTTCTCATCTCAGACTTCCAAGAGTTAAAGGCAACATTAAAAACTGAAGGGATAACAACACTCATAATTCTGCCTTGGAAAAATCATACCTACACTCTTCATTGTGTAAGATATTTCCTTAAAAGGGTTAAAAGCCTGGTTGACCACATAGCATCAAGAGACCAAGCTTGCAAGTAACAATATTTCCTATACACTCTACCAAATAATATTCATTCTTTGGCCTACAGCAGATCTTTCCATAAAAGCTGTATAAGACAGGTCATTCACTTTTCTAATAATGGTGTTACCCTTTTTCTGGCATCAGAGAGAAGGGAAGATTTACTGAGTCCATTAGGGCAGTCAGGGCGGTAGACTGCAACCAGCATTTAAAGAAATAGAATAGAATGGAAAATATCGGAGTGCACATAGCAAGGGTAAGTAAGCACTGTGAGACGGTTTGTTTATCTATAATAAGGATAAGCATGATGAGAAGGTGTGTTTGGGCTCTGAATGTATGTACCTGTGTTTGCATTGGGTTTTGATAGAAGATGTATTTCTCACTGTAGGTCAGGGTTGAAAACTTTGAAAGGCACTGGGTGAAAAGTAACTGACTATTCAAATATTTCATTTCTTCCCAATTAAACAGGGTAAATCATCTCTCTCAAAATTCCATTCTTCATCAAGAACATACTAACAAAACACTATTGAAGGTCTTTTTGAGGTTTGTGGTTGTAATTCAGAAGACTAACACGTGCACACTGGGCTAGAATCTGACCCACTACCTGCAAATTGTGTGTAATTCTGGATTAGTCACATAACCTTCCTTAGCCTCAGTTTCCTTATCTATAAAATGGTCATCCTCACCCCTAAATGCCCTAAGAGTGTGATAAAAATAAAGCAGTATGTAAGTGGCATATAATTATAAAGCACACATGAGTTCTCATTGGCCTCATTTACAAGTGATAGCTGAGTTCAATATTGGCTCCATTGTTCACTATCCTTGAATTCAACTCTGCACAGACTCTGTAGAGTGGTTGCTCTCAACTGGCTACAGATTTTATCACCTCGGTATTTTACAAATACCAATACCTAAGCCTCATCTCAAACTGACTAAATCGAAGCCCCAGAGGTGGGCTTAGGCATCTGTAATTTTTAAGGCCCCCCCAGGTGATTTTAGCAGCCAGGGTTAAGAAATACTGTCCTAGACTGGATTACTGCTATATTTTCCTTATTTTAAAAATTCAGTCTGCTGTCTTCCTCTTTCTATATATTCAGGCTGGCAGGCACTCATGTACACACACACACACACACACACACACACACACACATCCTTTTGGAATCATTCCTTCATATTGCAGCTGACTTCAGAAAGAAACAAAAAACTAAGGCTGATTTACTTAAACCTCTTCATTCCTATTCTAATTTACCTAGTAATGGTAAAGGTGAAACTCAAAATCTTTGACACCAAACCAATTTATATAATAAAATCTTTAATCTAGACAAATTATTGACTTGGACATTCTCAAGGAAATCTCCAAAGAGTTTTTTCTTATTTATATGGCATTATTTTAAAATTGTTACAAGAGAAAAGAAATGGAATTCTACAGTGAGTAAACAGTGGACAAGACTTGATTTCACTCCTTTTGCTAAGTTTACTCCCTTCCACCACACCTTTACCTCATTTACCTCACCTGAGATGGCCTTAATTCTTAAGGCACCTTTCCTTTTCTCCAAAACCCCTCTTTCTCCTCTGAGCTTCTTCTCTCCCTTTTGACTTTTTTTCATTTTATTATTTTTTTAATATGAAATTTATTGTCAAATTGGTTTCCATACAACACCCAGTGCTCATCCCAACAGGTGCCCTCCTCAATGCCCATCATCCACCCTCCCCTCCCTCCCACCCCCCATCAACCCTCAGTTTATTCTCAGTTTTTAAGAGTCTCTTATGCTTTGGCGTAGGAGGATGCTGGGCTCACCTCGTCCTGCTGATCGCTTAGATTTCACTCTCCCTTTTGACTTTTTATTTCTTTCTAACTTTCACTATGTGAAGTCTGATCAATCCCTGCAATCTAAGTCCTGTTATGCTCATGGCAACCCTGGATGTAATGACCTCCCCCCCGCCCCCCGCCCTCCCGGGGAAAAGATAGACCAAGGAGTGCTAGATGCTTATGGTCATGGCAACCCTGGATGTAATGATCCCCCCACCCCCACTCCAGGGGAAAGATAGACCAAGGAGTGCTAGAGCAGATGAAAGAGTCTCAGGAACATAACTATGGGTTCTGTTAGAGATGGAGTCAGAGACAGACATCTTCCCTCTGCAGCTACCTTGACTCAACTCTTTCTTGACTTCTGGGGTATATGTGAGTGAGCACAGCTGTGCTGCCATAATCCATCCCCCAAAAAAACATCAAAACAAGCTAGGCTGTCAGAAGAGTCCGTGGGAAGAGCAGCAAAAACTTTGATTCAAATAGAAGAAATATAGTTCCTGCAAACTCTCTCTGGGTCTCCACCAAGAATGTGCCAACAAAAACAAATACCTTCAGTCTCTCTGGATGAAGCTGAGTGTGTTGCGGAGGCCTGAGCTCCTTTTCTACATCTCATGAGCCACCACACACAGACAAAAACCCAAGCTGAGGAAGGCAACCTGCGGTGGCATCAAACTATCATTTCACTGTCTTTCTCCTACCACAGGTTATTTTAAAAAGATGAAAACATTCTGGAGGCAGGTACTAACAATAAAAGAAAAAAAGAAAAAAAGACAGAGGGATGGATGATTTAGCTGAGCTTCCTGAGTGCACAAACAGCTGAATGAGGGCACCATAATACATAAAATCAATGTTGTTGGACTCTGGGATTAAGGTAGCAGTTCCTCTGAAATAGGGTCAGGATATTTCCAAGGAACCAGTGGTGATCATATGATTCTTTGTGAGGGGATTATGTTGATAGCACAAGAACAATTCAGTCCTAAGAGTACAGAGGAAGTAGGCCTAAAATATGTCTTCTAAAACTGGAGCTGCTTATGGAAAACACCAGGTGAGTCTGTTGCAAACTAAACCATGGGGATACAACGTGCCTTTTGTTTCCTTACCTGATATGGTAAAACAACCAGATATATTATACTTTTCTAAAAAAACTTCTAAAGCAAGGGATGTAACTGAAATTTTAAAAATACTGCATAATTTTGATGATATATTTGAAAATATATCCCTTATTGAAACCCCATTTGTGAATTTAATACTCTGCTTAAAAAAGTGATAATAATCCAAAAATCTTCAGAAAATAAAGAAATCAGTATACAGATTTGTTTCCTAGCCCCCATAAATTATTATTTTATCTATAGAATCCCTGTGTAAAAATGTTCAGCTCGAACTGGTTCACTCAAAGAAACTCAAAATGATATTCAAATGGGTAATAAAAAGGAAGCATCTGCCAGGGATGAGAGAGAAGGCACAGGTGCAATCCCAAACATAGTGACACCACCTCTAGTGTAAATGTCACAGGGGTTTCAACCTCAGGCAGGAGTGAGTCTGTCTTTTCACAGTATTTTCATAAAGTTCCTCAAAGTGTCAGTGAGATAAGAGGACAAGTAAATTATTCTTGTGAAAATATTATTTCATAGACGAATGATGTTGGACTGTGTCCTCCTCAGGAACCCAGAAAATGATGCAACTTACAAAAAAAGCTTTCTCAATTCCAGATATGAGGTGTTCCTTGAATCTAAAATAAAGAAATTACTGGTAACTTAAAGGACAGCCATCCAATTTACATGAAACAGATCCAAGGTCAGCTATAATTATTCAAAAGTTATCTGGGGGCTAAATGTTTAAGGCTGAAAGTGACCTTGTTCTTTTTTTGTAGACACTATATAAGCTAAAAAAAAAAAAAAGGAAAAAAAAAAAAACAGACAAAGGATTTGATATGAGTAAGCAGGATTATGAATGGTAAAGGCTTGATCATAAACAACGGTTCTTGAGTATTGGAACCCCACTATGTACCTGACCTGGGCAGTGGCCCTAGAAAAAAAATCCAAGGACCTACAAATCTATACAAAGATCCAGCTATCTGAGAGAAGTTACTCTGCAAAACCTAACATCACATGTCTACTGGAGATGGGAAGGAGGGTTTTATAAGGAAAGGAAATAGTAATTGGAATTGTTTACCCTTCTGTGTCTTGAACCATTCCACCACCTTAACCTAAGTGTGGACCCAGGAATTACCAGGTCTTCAACTTGGTAATTGAAGGGTGGGCTGAGGTAATTGAATGTGGGTTTTCCTGTGAAGGATGATGAACAGTTGTCTGCTCTCAACAAAGGCCAGGACAGTGTGTTTCTCATATTCCATGCATCTAGCACAGTGCCTGGAACCTGGTGAGTGCTCAATAAATATATGCAAAATATATAAGCATGACACCACAGACAGAATTCTGGAATGGGATACCTAGGACAGTGGTTCTCAAAAGTGTGGTTCCTGGACCAGCAGCATTAGCATTAGCATCACTGGGAACTTGTTAGAAATGCAAATTTTCAGGCCCACCTCAAATTTACTGAATCAGAATTTCTGGGCATGGGGCCAGCAATCTGAGTTTTATGGACCCCTCCAGGAGACTGTAATGCATGCTAGAGTTCGGGAGCTACTGACCTAGGGGAGGCATGACATTTCAAGACAGAAAATCTCTAAGAAAATGAAAACAGATACAATGTTTTAATATTGCCACCTTCCTAGGCAGTTAGATTTCCCTAAGTCTTTCATTTACTATAACTCAACTGGCAACCCCTTTTGTCTTTTTGATTAAATATAGTGTAATGTTTCAGGGACACATACACGTACAGATCCACCCTAATTTTTTAGGCACTCAGACTGTTTCAGATTGAACTGTTTGAAAGTTAGATCCTTGAGTATTTTAGCGTGTTTGTGAGCAGACGTGTGTGTATGAGTGTGTTGATGTGTTGTAAATAAATATAGAATCAGAAAGTGTACAGTATCTTCAACTGACCTATTCTGAAAAACTGTATGATGAGAAACAATTTCCTGAAAGGGACTCTTGTAAAATTAACAATCTCGTCATGTGCTCTCTGACTTCCAATGAGACTACAGAGAAAATTATTGCTGTCTGGGAACAGACAGCCTCAGGGAAGCCCTTGCCTACATAAGACAGCCTTCCCCTATTTTCCTAAGTAGGGCCTCTTTTTATGTAGTTTTACTTAATGTTTTTTAGCAATCCACTATTTTAAATTAATACTGTGACTGAATCAATTGGTTCTCTCTCTAACATTTCTAATTTCTGCTCATTTCATATGAAGGTCTAATTTTTTCAAGAATTCCAGAGATGGGGTACCTGGGTGGCTCAGTCGGTTAAGCATCAGACTCTTGATTTCGGCTCAGGACATGATCTCACAGTCACAAGATTGAGCCCTGCATCAGGCCTCATGCTGAGGGTAGAGCCTGCTTGGGATTCTCTCTCTCCCCCACCTCTGCCTTTCCCCCTCTTTAAATAAAATAAAATTAAACATAAAAAAAAAAGAATTCCAGAGACAAAGATAAACTTGTGGACCATTCTATATTTTGAGTTTCTTTAATTTCCATTTTGACTCAGCATTCATTTTCATCTGCAATGGAGAATATAGTACTAACAGCCATGTTAATTAAAATGAATTTACAAAGAGGCTATTGAGTCAATATATCTTAATGATCAAAAGAAAACTCTACTTATGATCATACTGCATCCCTCCCCCACACTCCCCCACTCTATGTTACTCTGGCTAAGAGAATCAAGTAGTTCCTTCCATCATTTCAAAACCACAATAAATGTCACAGAAAAACTAAGGTCAGGAGGGCATTTAGGTGCTAGAGGAGGTAATGATAAATAATGCATTGGAAGTACAGAAGTAGCTTTCTACTTTAATTCTCCTACTTGCATTTTAGTTAAAGCAACTTGCCAGTTCATCTTTAGTAATTATTCTAATACATTTCATAATATTTTCATGAGACTGTGTCTGTTACATAGTTCTTTATTCTGTCACATCTGAAGGATATAAAAAGCATCCATCTATTAAGCCCTAGCAGATAAATAACACAAACTCCCTGCCCTGCTTCCACCTCATGCAGACAAATACATAATATGCAACTGAGAACATTCTGAAAAATTAAACTTTTCTTATTAGAAGTCATTTCTGCAAACTTCCTACTTGAAATCTTTAGGTTTAGAACATTCAAATCAAACACAGAAGCATTTTCTCTACATTGTAAATTTGAAAAATAATTATCCTTAGATGATATTATTTCCTTTCTTTTTACTTTGCATTGGCTGTTTTGTCTGAGCTCAAGTGATTCTCTTTAAAAAAAAGAAAGAACGAAAGAAATCAAACAAATACAAGGAATAAGATACTACTTAATATTTAGGTAGGGAAGGAGAAAAGGAGAGGGAAGCGGAGAGGGGAGGGGAGGAGAGATTGTGTGTGTGTGTATTTCAGGGCTCTGAGGCTTTCCTTACAATGGGACAACTGCTATCATGATCTGACTCACTTGGCTAGTAGAGAAAAGACAAAATACTGTGACTCGGAACCTTTCTTGGCTTCTATTCTTTACTAGGTACTTTTTTCAACGCCTAAATGACAGCAACTTTAGCCTCAAGGATTTTGCCACACTTTCAGTTTGTTTATTCACTTTAATTAATCAGTTATTCAGGTATTAGCTACTTTGTGCAGTATGAAGTATTTATGATAAGTTTTTTTAAGGGAAGAAGCAGGGTAAATCTGAGGTAAATCAAACCAAACCTCCATTTAGCAGAAAGTAAGTTTACAGGTATTAGCTAACTTTTAGCTCCTCTAGTTGATCTGTCGCAATGGCTTGGTTCAATGTTGAGATATTTTCTTCTAACACAGGGTTTATTATTCTGTAATATATTACCAGGAATCTGCAATCTCCACACAATTTAACACCAGTCTGTGTTAAGTAACAGATATTTTAGTTGATGTAGCAATTGTGCTTACATTTGGAGAGAATCTGGAAGAGCAGTTGTCTGCATCAGTAAAATTCATCACCAAAATTAAATGTTTTAATTTTCCTAATGGGCTTTAAAGGGGGAGGGAAACCAAATGTGCATTTGAAAGATAATCTCCTGGAAGAGGAAGTCTGTACAGAGGCTTAATCAAATCTGGGACAGAAGTTATGTTGCCAAAATTACTAATCATCAAAATGAACCTTCTTGCTCATTAGTGCATTAATACGTGTGGACACCCTTCACCTGGAGTGAGCTGCTAATCCCTGTGGTCAGACACAATCCGTTTCTTCTCCCTTCTCTTCACCTTGACATTAAAAGCTTTAAAAAGACCCCCTTTAAAACAAAACCCAGAAGGCACTGTTATTTACCACCGAAGATAATAAATTAATGCAGCTTACAGCATTTATGCCAGAATAAAGAAAGCTGGTAACAGATTTGTTCCTGATGCATTAGAAATGAGACCCTGTGACAAACTCCTGCTCTCTCTCTAGCAAAGCTGATGTATCGACTAGACAGGTAGATATTAGGTACTCAGGCTGTCTGGATGCTATGGAAATCGTGTCGAGTGCATTTGACCATCGGCAATGGGGCCAGACAAGCATGAGGCTCATTCTTATTCCAGCCAGGGAAGGGGTCTCGTCTGCATTCGCCTTTTCCCTGAAAGACTGCCATATTTGTCAGCTCAGCCGTGTGTAAGATAAGCTCTGTCCTAGTTATCGAATATTTCACCAGGCGGTAGAACCAAAGGATAAGGACAATCTAAATGCCCACGTAGGCAGGAAAGCTTCAGTGCTGTCAAGCCCAGCACAAAGCCTGAAGCCCGGACCAGAGGAAGTTTATAGCAGAAGTTAATCACTTCATTTGGAAGGAAAGCTCTGAGGGATTTGGACAATTATGATTTATCCTGGTTATATAATGAATCAGGAGACAGATTTTAAGGCACTTGCTGCAACATGATTCTCAGATATATTCTTCACTTTGTTCCCCACTACATGCTTTTAAATTCAATTTATCCTAAATTAAACATAACTAAAAGAAGTAGAGATATGTAACCACTGGTCCAGAGTTAACAAAGAACAGGTATGAGGAGAGATCACTTTTGCAGGCATCCCTCCTCCTAGCCACCCAATGGTCCATCCGTTTCTTAAAGCCTCATGAGTACCAGGCACGATGTTAGTCACTGATGAGCATAAGATGGACAAGTTCCTGTTCTTAGAGAAGCCTGGAGTTGCTGGGGACAGGGGGGGGCATAAAATGATTGTTAGAATCTAGGTGTATGCAGATATTACAGCCCAGAGTACGAACAGATAGGAAGTACCTAGCCGGTAGGAGGAAGAGAGAGCTGGGAGGATTCCTGGAGGAGGTGGCCATTAATCTGAGTATTAAGAAATAAGAAACAATTAGTCAGATGAAAGAGGGAGGGGAGAAAAGGACCAGATTCCAACAGAGAATGACTACCGTGAAACAAAGGCTTTGAGATGGCAAAGAGCACGATATTTCTGGGGCAACTCTAAGCAATGTGACATGGCCAGGGCATTACGACCAAGAGGCTAAACAAGGTGGATGCAGACTCCAGATCCTATAGGTGGGGGAGCTACTGAAGAGGGTGGGGTTATGTGATCCAGTTTGGGCTTCAGGTCAACTGAGTTCTATGGAGAATGTGCTGTGTGGGAAGTGGATGAGAGGAGGACAGGGTGATGGGTTAACAAGCCTAGTGGTACTCCAGGGAAGAGGAGATGAAGCCATGAGCCATGGTAGAGTGGGAAGAGAGGGCAGGTGGTCATGGAAATACACAGAAGTAGGAAGATAGGACTTGGCGGGAGAGGAAGAAGCAGGTGTCAAAAAGGACTCCTGGTTGTCAGAGTGTGGCATAAAGTGGTTACCAATTCAATTCTCTTCTCTCTCAGCATAATATTTATTAAACCCAGGGACACACCAAAACTGTGGAACTGAGAGGAGCCCCAAAGAAAACCACAGGCAAAGCCAGAAAACCATGATGAAACTTTGGCAGCAAGGCCATGGGGCAGCAGAACCCTGTACCGGGGCATGACCCCTGGCAGACATCTGTGATGGCAGAGATGGCCCACCCACAATGACTCAAGCACCCCTGGCACATGGTGGGCACATACAACTACTTGTTAAGAGAGTCAATGAGTGAGAAACCACATCAGTGGTCAAGCCACCTAGTCTCTTACTCTGTGTGTCTTTGGATAAATAACAATGTCTCTTAAAATCTCATTTCTCAGTTGAAGGTGGTAAAGATAAAATGTCCCCCCAAATACCTTAGGGGCCAAGCCGCTTTCTTTTTTTAGAACTCTAATAAAACTTACCATTTTCCCAACTTACTTAGGTTCCCAAGCCAGTTTTCTACGACTATTAACTAGATTCTAAGCATCTGAAAGGCAGTGCCTGAGCCACATCCTTCTCAGACAGTTCAGCATCCAAGGGCACTCACCAAACACATGGGAATCAGGAGAGCAGTTCTTGCCATGGCCCCAGGAACTGGGAGTCCTTCGGTGAGTTTGCCATCCTTTCTGTACCTAACACTGTCCTCAGCAAATGTAGGCAAACGACATTTCCTCTACCTATTTCAGAGCTGTTTTAGAAAAAATGAGATCATACAAAGGAAGTACTTTGAAATCTTAAGTTATATATATTTATAGGATTCGATGATATTACAGCTAGAGAAACTAGTTTTGGGATAGCAAATAGCCCACTCTGAGTAGTATTAAACCTTAGAATATGAACTACACTACAACTCACAGTCTTACAGTATAGGTAAAGTAATTAAAAATAACAATACAAATAAGAGAGCTCCTAAGCAGGAAGTGTATCAAGGTTTGATTTAGACACATGTTGAAATGAAGTGAGGCCACATGAGAGGTGGGCCATTTAGGGATAGAGCCCAGGGGTGAGCTGGTGAGAACATGGGCCCAGGCTGATGGCTGTTGCCCACCATGTTGTCTCAGGCATTCAGCCCAGGGGGTACAGGGTATTGAAACCCACATGTTGTCAAATGCCTCATCACACCCACTCACAGGAACCAAGTGGACAAAGTAGAAGAGCTGCATATAAGCTACTCTCCTCTAGGCCTGACTGCTGGTCTTAGGACGGACACCTGAGAAAGAATTACATTCGCTCTGAAATAGCATGCTCCTCTTGAGTTAATTCACATTCAAAGGGAGGTTTAGATGTAATTCTTTGATTGTGCAACTACCAGTATGCTGCTCAGAACACCCACACAGGGCTCAACACAGTACCCAGCACAGAAGAGATAGGGACACATACTCATCCCTTCTCCTTCTCTCCCCAGTAGCTTCACGCCCTTCAGGCAGCTCGAAGGTAAAGGGTGGTTGCTGGTTGCTAGGTGCTTCTGTGCCACACACTGTGCCAACCACTTTATGCCTTTTTGGTTTTTCTTTTCTCTTACTTTTGCCAGGATTCACTATGTACACTTCGAGAGAGGAAGATATTGAGGCTGAGCAGTATGTTACCTGACTAAAGATGCATAACTAGCAAGTGCCAGTGACTCAGTGACTCCAACCCTCAAAGGCCATGATCATTTCAGTGTGGAGTAAATCATGAAAAGATACATGCATTTTAAGAAAAGCTCTAAACTGTCAAATGGTGTGACCTGCCCTTTACACACATACTCACACACATGCATATGCTTGCACACACATGCACACAAGCATACACACACACCCGTGCACACCAGACCTAGTAAGCATGGCAGCCAGGCTCAGAGTGCTCAGATGCCAGTAGTGCAGTGAGTCCTCAGCCTCTGCCTACTCACACACTCACCAGTATGGCTTTGCAATTTTTATTTTTATACACCGGTTAAGTGTTTGGGAGCCAATAGAAACCACAGAACTAAAACTACCAGGTTCAAATTGCTGGACAAACTTTAGAAAAGGATGAATAGAAAATGAATGGTAGACAAAACAGAAGCTAATGCTAAGATGCAATTTTATAGCTGGATGATCTCTAGTTTCTTTTTATAACTGCACGAGTCCCTTTTTCATGTTCCCAGAGAGAAGGCTCCAAAGAATTTAGAAGAGTCTATCCAGAGAAGACAGAATGCAAGTAGCTCAGCTGTTTGAAATATGCTAGACTGTCTCCAGACAGTTTACTAGGGAGACAGAAAATGAGAGACAAGCCCCTGTAAAAACTGCACTACAAGAAAAACAGATCAGCAGAAACATATTACACAGAGCACAAATCCAGGTATTAACCACTTGGTAACCCTGTAGTTAACCAATTTCAGAACTAAAAGTTATGTGCTATATTAAAAAAAAAAACAACAACAACGGTGAACTTGTAATAATTGAGTGATGCTGCTTTTCTCTTTGCCAAGGGTTCCCTTAAAAACAGAACTATAGTTAAAGACATTTTAATGGTTTCATAAGCCAGGAAAATATAAAATCCTTGGTGACCATTATTAGGTCCAGAGCCCTGACTCTCTACAAGGCCATGATCCAGTCAACCAGGAGAAGAGATGAAGGGTGGTCAGTCCCAGGAGAGATCAAGGGAGGGGAAAGTCATCTTGTGCCTCTGTTAAGCAGCCGCTCCAGCACTAATCATCTGCAGGTTCCAGAAGAGTCCTTCCAATAGCTGAAGTAATGTTCCTGTCATCGTTTAAGCTTATTCCAAGAGCATCTTTGTCAGCAGCAGCCAACACTCACTGAGCACCCTCTTATGTTGTGTGCGGGGCGGGGGGGGGATGCTGGAGAATTCGGCAGATGGAGACACATCTCTGAGCTGGAAGACTCACCCACCAACCAGCTGGAGAGATGGTCCTATTACACCCCCAGGCATGGACAGCCTAAGGGACCGGGGATGACTGCAGAGGCTGGAAAGGGTGGGAAAGTTGAAGGAGACTGAGCAAAGGAATGGAGGCGGTTATGCACACAGCCATGCTGGGGGCCAGGCTGCCTTCCTGGAATAGCAGGGAGCTCAGGGGCCTGGGGTCTGGTGTGGAGCACCTCAGGACCAGGAGTTGGAACTCTATCCTATCAGCAGTGAAAAGATGCTGTCAGTTTTGGAGCAGGGGCTGGGGCATATGCAGCAGAGGCTAGAAAAAGGAGGCTGGTCAGGAGGCCCCTGAAGTCATCCTGAGGAAAGGTGTCAGTAGAAACAAGAAATTTATAAGCAAAGAATATGTGAAAGGCACAGCATTAATAACCTAGATTCATTTATAGCTAACATGTGGTGAACCAGAGGAAGGGAAGGGAGAGTCATAAGAGGCTTTAAGAAGGAACACTTGATGGGACTTTGCAGCTCACAGTGTCCAGCACCAGCTCTGCACAGAGAGGAAAGTCTAACTCTTGCCAAGTACATATGGCCCCCAGATGATGTACAGACAGACTGCAATTCAAAAATACACACAAAAGTTATGTGGAAATGGGAACTAATTTCTCTGTAGAAAAAAATATATCACAAACAGTGGAGTGGTGTCCAGGATATGTCACAAAAGTCTCTATGATCCATATGTAACTGAAATACATGCTAAAGGCAAAGGTGGCATTTCAGCGCTATTATACATAGAATTTTCGATGACTTTGCCTGTGAAGCCAAATCTAATGTTATCATGTCTCCATCAGCTTAAACTTCAAATTCAGGATGCCCCAGGAATAGCTGAACTATATTGGCATCTGCCAGCCACAGCAATCAACAGCCAAGAGAATGCCCTTCAGCCATCATGTGGAGATAAGGAATTCTCTTCCTTTCAGCCATGCCAGTCATTCATGAAGCAAGAGGTCCCCCCAGGCTGGGAGAGACTGGAACACTCTGGGCTTAGTGAGTGGGGAAGAAGTGATTTCCTGTTAAAAAGGAACTGGCCCACTTAAACACTTTCCATACACAATCAGAAGACTATACATAAAATCAAATGACTATAACTTAATAATTCCTTCTTTTGTATGCATTTTCTGTGTATTTCTCACATTCATAACTCACCACTATCATTTTAAGCACACAGTATTATATCACCAACTCACAGCAACTTATGGTCCACTGTGATCCTCGGCTCAAAAAAAGGCTTGGACAACTTTTAAACTGGTCATTGTATTTTCATGAGTTTTATTTTGATCTCTTGTATTTATCCTCACTGAATTTCAGCTTGTGTTTCATCCCATTAGAAACCAAAAGTTGCTCCAAGCTAAATAGATTACAGTTAGTTAATAAGCCAGCATCTGCATCTTATTCAGCTGCTTTCATGGCCTGCAATACATATCCATAAACACTATGTATCGCTATCACTTCTCCCAAGGGGGGACTGTATCCTCTTCCTTTGAAGGTTAATACTTATGTGTGTTTCTTCTTTCCTATATAGCAACCCCCTCCATCCCCACTCCAGTTCATTCTCTGGTATCTAGACCCACACACACAAAACACTATCTGGAGAAGGGCAGTGAAGAAGAAGGTAGTGGTGATGGTGGTGGTGGTGGAGGTGTTGATACGCTGTCTGGAAGGTCACAAGATAAGAGTAGGAAGTCATTCTCATCTCCTGGGAAAAGCAGGGTCTCAGATTAGGTTACCTACTTTGGGGCACATTTTCAAGGTGTTCCATAGGAATAGAAACAGGTATGAAAATTAGAAAATATAATAATAGCAAGGTAATCATTTCTCAAAAAGATGATACAACCAATTGCTTTATTTAAAAAATGGCACCTAATTGAGTATACAGCAGGTGCTTTAAACTGAGAATCCATGGATGGGCTTTAGAAGTATGCAGACCTCATAACTATATATGAAACTTGGTATATTTGCATTTTTCTGCGTTGAGAGTGGTTGGCCTGTGTCACATTCTCAAAGGTTAAGAACCACTGGATATCAGAGATGGATTCCCTCCACTCAATCTCCTTCCCCACCAATAAGGAGCAGAAAAGCACTGACCTTCCCCTCCTCATTCTCATTCCAGCCTCATTTGGGTGTGGAAGGTATGCAGAGTATCTACTTAAAGATAAAAATGGTAGCTCAACTTTAGAGATAACAATAGAAGAGCCCATCCATGATTTAGGAGTAAGTAGAAATCTCAGGATAAAACTATGCTATGTCATTACTGGTTTTTTCACCTAGAAAGTAAGAGTCCATTTTCAGGTAACCTGATTTTGTTCCCTTAAGAGGTATGCCTCACATAGTCAAACTATATTAGAATTAGCCTACAGCAAATCAATTTGCAACTGATAATGCAGCCGGTAGTTTTCTGTATTAAAGTTCCATTTTCTCATTAAAGAGAATTTGTATAATGCTAGAGATATTATATACGAAAGCTTTCTTCTTCCTTCACTTTTTCTCTTTCCTTCACTATCATTAAGAATGAATTCACATTTTAGATTTTAGAGAATAAGAACATCTTCATTTCTTATGTTTTCTCTTAGGATTCTTCTCAAAAATTGCTCTTTTTTTAAAATTACAGTCAACAGAATCATAACTCACTCTGTTCATATTTCTAACTTACCACATTAAAAAGACTGGACTCAGCTGAGCAAAGCCTTGTCACTGACATCTCTAGGTGTTCCCCCACAGCCAGCAAACCAATTTCAATGCAAGCCACTCCGAGACAGTACTGCAACTGCAGAGTAGCTAACTCTCAATTCTCAAAGGCTGGTGATCATGCCTTTCTTTGTCCATTACACAACCACTGAAATATTAGTCTCATTTCCCAAAGTAATCAAATTTCTTTCCAGTCAATGCAGGCATGGAACAGCATGCCCAAGAGTTTACTTTCCTGTTAAGAATCCTGTTTGTGTTTACTATCACATCTGCCTCAAATTGCACGGGTTGAAACTTGCAGAAATAGGAATCCAGTCTCATGTAAATTCAGACACTTAAAAGAAGGCTAAACCACAAAGCAAAACAAAAATGCCACCAGGATTTGTTAAATGTCAGGTCAAGACATCCAATAGTATTTTAAAAATGTATACTAAGGATTCCTTTCCACAGGAAACAACATATTGTTTTGCTTAGTGTTGTCAATTCTTCCTCCAAAACCATGTCCTCGCTGAAAGCAAGGAGGCAGGTGTCCCTAAGCAGTGCTCATGGCCTTCCTCTAGGCCTCCCTCCTGAGACCCCAACACCACACTGTGGGTATCGCTCACTTAACACTCCACCTTTCACTGCCACCAGATTTTCCCCTGCTTCTGCCTTGGATAATGATTTAACTCATCATGTGTGTTTGTTCTCTCACCCAACAAACTGTAGAGCTCTGACAAAGGGCTGAGGAGAGTGCCACAGATACAGCAGATAATCTAGTCTGTTTAGTGAAAAGAGGATGAGGATTTGATTTGCCTAACCCTAGACAGCATTTGTCATCCAACTTATAAGCTTAGTTAAAACAATTTTTAATTTCAATCAGAAAGGTTTAACATCAGAATATTAAAATGTGACATGTGACATGGCAAACATTAAATGATGGACTTATAAACTAGGGCAAGAAATTGGGCAAGGAATCTACTCTCTTGACACCTGCAATAACTTCTAGGAGACAAAATATCCTCTCCAGAGACTTTCTTCATAGTAACCCTCCCTTTAAATGTTTCCTTTGTATTTCTGGGAGTTTTTCTCATTTTAAAGTATAATCAGTGACTCAGCTGGGGAAAGAGACAAGTGGGATGATATATCATATCTGTTTCTTCTGAAAAAGCTCTGTGCTCTAAGGAGATGTTGTATGGGGACAAGAAACAAAAAGGGAGAGGTCTCTAACACAAATATTCCCAACAAAGACACAAGCTCTGGATTCTTACCTTTCAGCTACTGTCAGAATCCAGTAGAATCTGATTCAAAAGAAGCGGGAAAGTCTTTGTTTCTAAAACTTCACAATAATCTGTGAGGAGGTTCTGAGAACACTTGCCACACTGGGACCCCCTTCTAAGTTCTGGCATTTCAGAGGGCCAACCCAGAGCAGTGATCTGGGAAGTGCTTGCACCTAGTACCAGAGCTCCATCAGCATCAATGCCCAGGACTCTCAGGCAGTAAGGACAGTGAACCCTGAGATGGCAAAGTGTGAGTGAGAGCCACAATACTCTGCAGCTCTGCAACACCTTGTACAGGAAACATTTATGGAGGGCTTAGATATCAGGTGTGGGTTGGGGAACAAAGATGAACAGAATGTCACTCCTTCCCCAGAGGAGCTAGTGCTGTGGTAAGGAAGATGTCCAGGTGGATGGGTTGCAATGTGACAAGACTCTAAACAGCACACTGTGGACAGTGGGGAGAGGAGCCACTCTACTTGGGGTTGGAGACAACATGGGAGAAGTGCTGCCTTGGCTGGCTCCACCCAAGAGCTGTAGTCCAGCCACATTCTGCTTTTTTCCTACAATACTTATTAATAATACAAAAATAATCATGTAACAGGTAAACATAAAAGATGATAGAATAGCCATTATTAAACTTGATAATAGTTGGACTTTTGCAAATCTGGTCATATTAAAGCCTTCTCAATTGTCCAAGAAGTGAGCATTACAAATGACTGAAAGATACAGACTTCTACTAGGTGATCAAGAAATTAAGCTTACTTCGATGTCTTCATCAACAGGCCAAAGAGTCTCCATCCCAGACTACACATGAAGCCCACAGACCTCAAAGTGGTTATAGATGTTGGCCTGGAAAAGATGCAGCTTCTCTTTCATGAAGTTCCTGACCAGAAAATAATGAGATGAGGATATGACATGGAGCATGTCAACTATAACATATCTGGCTTCTCTTCCCTCCAGGAAATCTAAACCTGCGGTCTCACCTTCATTACCCGAGAAAGTTCTAAACACGTGAAATTGAATCTGCCATCAGTCTTTCCACCATGAGTTGGCTTCTCTGACTGTATTCCTTCCACCAAAAACTATTCCTCCCCAATCTAACAAAAAAATGAATTCCAATCCAATGTTCATTTGCTTACAGTGTATGTAAGCAACATACATCCACTCTTGTGACCTCTCACTGTAGCCCAGCATATTCCTAAGATTTCCAAGAAAAAACTGAGAAAAACTTTACAGGAGAAGCACTGTGGAGCAAAATTTGCAAAACAACAATTCCTTCACAATTGAACAGTGCCCTTCCCAGTGTCCTGTAACAAGCACCCTGTACAGGAAGGAAGAGCTCCATCCATAGAGCTATCACACAAGCATCCCAGACTTCACTGGGAATTTGCAAATTTTATTTGGGCTATGTTGCACCCTCTGTTCTCCTACTGTTAGGACAGGGAAATGCAAGGCCTTCAGATAGAACACTCACAGCTGGTATTAGTGAAAAACTCCCCATTATGAGAGTTCATGTAAAAATGATCACTTCTGGATGAATAACAAGCTACCCCAAAACACCACCTGCCGATTACCAGGATTCAGTGGCCCTAATTTAGGTAAAAGATAGTAAACTCTGGGCATTGAGAAACATTAGCAAGAGGCATGACTTAGAAATCATAAAACAACTCCAAGCACATCAACTTTGCTCCCACTGACTGTTCCCTTCTCTGCCTTCCTCTGGGGTCTCTTACTCTATGTGCACTGAAACACAACAAAAGATTTAGAGAGCCTCTTGACAAAGACTGAAGGATACCTAAATCTTCTAAGGCAAACACAAAATGAGTATAAAGGCTGAAGGGTTCTCAGAATCTCCTTCTGTTCCAAGCCCAGGTCTGCAAGCACTGTCATCTACATTCAGATCACCATTCAGAGTGCAGGAGCTGAGGGAATTCACAACTAACCTTCAACAACTACAGAATGACAGCTGGCATAGATGGTAGCCAGAGGGAGGATGTGATGGGGGACTGATATCTTCTGATATTTGAAATCCATCATAAAAAACTGTAACTTTAAGCCTATTTCACTATACTCCCAAACAGTTAAAATGATGGCTGAGCCTAAAGAATGAATCCTGTATATTCTTCACCCATCTTAACAATGATTAATGAATTCATTCTAGTTTATGAATCATTGTTCAACTCTTTTCAGAATTTTGAGCAACACTGACATGTGAGCAGTGTCAGGCAACCTTGAACTACCCAAAATGATCACCTATCATTTTAGAAGAACACATTTTCTCTGACTCTGGTGAAGATTATGCTCAGGTGCTCATCTCATTGGCTACCAGAGACAGCAGTAGGCATAGAGTGGGCATGGAAGAGGCATGGCTTCTTGGTAATCCCCCCACACAGGGAACTGCGGGTGAAGGTGGCAGAAATAATACTTGCTTTATGGGGTCATGTTCAGCTTCATGTGCTTTATATAGGGTCCTTGGCAGTGCTGTGAGCTTCAGGGAAATGGAAGCTCTGTTTCAATTTAGTGCTTCTCGGCTTTTGATAGCTTTCTGAAGGAAAGAGAAGACATGCTTACTAACTCCACACTTCAAAAAGGCAGCCCAAGACTGTACCTTATGGTCACCAGGGTAGTGCCCACCTCAAAGCAGTCCTGGGCACAGGAGACCTGCCAGACCCCGTTTACCTCTCCAAGTACAAAATCAGGAAAATGCCCTTTAAATGTACCTAGAGCTATGCTGATCAATGGCATGTCTTCACTCATTAAGTTCCCAGTTAAGAAGTTGCTTGGCCAAAGCCACGCCACTTCCTTGCTGCCAGATTCCTGCCATTCTCCACCACTCAGTAGGCAGGAAGGCACCTGGCAGAGCCCTGAGGGTGCTGTGAGCTCTCCCATCCTCACTGGAGTCTTTGCCTCTCCCTGGCTCCCACGATAGCTGATGTCTGGGTTCCCATCTGGCAGCAGTCTAAGCAATGAGCTGCAGGACAAGGTCATTATATCCTAGACCATGTAGCGGCATTTTTACAAGACCCAATGCTTAGGGTAGGGCTGACACAAACACACACAGAGCCAAATTTCCACTTCCTATTGTTCAGACCCTCTTGGTCATGTGTCTGTAATTCTTTGTTGTACGACATAAAGTATTATGAGGGTCAGTTTGCTGAGCAAACTAAAATGTCATCTTCTATCACAGCCTTTTATCTTTGCTTCAGTTAGACTGAAAATGCCCTTCAAGGGCCTAATGATCTTTTAGAAAAGAAGAAAAAAAAAACACCTGCAAAATAAAATACCAATCACCACTTCCATCAACATGCATCTCTGAAGCCCTGCAGCTTAACTGTGATGGAGATCAGCTGTCTTGACTCATTTATGCATAACAAAGAAAACAAATAAATAAAAATAAATACTACATTATTCTTCCAGGAGAATTTAATACAATTCAACCAAATTTTGGCACAATTATCAGTTATCATCAAAAGAGAAATTAACTCAAAGTATTGCTAATCATTTAAAAAAATATTTCTTCTTCGAAAGACATAAAAGAGATTCCTTTTAAAACAAGGTGAACATAAGCAGAGTCCAACTTATGGATTAGATTGGTTCCCAAAACTCAATTATAATTGACTTATCCTGCAACTGATAAGCATTTTTTTTTCTGTGGAAACAAGAGTACAATGAATTATTCCTTTAAAAGGTTAGTTCTGTTGCTAAGCTAATATTTCAGTCACAAGTCTGAGACCCTGTGCCTGTAGGAGGAGAGGGTGGCCAATAGAGGGCAGAGGTCAGGGAAAGAAGCTTCTGGGGCTGAGGAGCATGAGCTGAACATTTCAGTGGCAAGGAGGAGGGAAGAGGATACTTTGGCTTCTATGACGTGCCAGGCTTCTTAAATGAAAGACCTTACCTAACATGAGCATCTCAAGGGAATAAAGCCTCTAACAATGAATTACTGTCACAACTTCTCTTACTTTCCTATGACCATTTTTTTTCAAATTATGCATTTGCTCCTGTTAATCTGCTGAAATCAATCCATTCATAAAATGTTTATGAACTGAGTGCCCATGAAGAGAATTGAGCAGAGGGTGTAGGGTGAGTGGAGCTAACATCTCTTAAGACTGAGGTACTTACCAAGGTGGGGTACAAGAGCCTTTCCATGTGTCCTTTCATGACAACTGTGCAGACTAGGGATGCTTATGCTCATTGGATAGATAAGTTACCCAAGCCATAAATTTAAATAACTTGACTAAGATAAATCAGACCTCACTGGCCTCCAAACACATGCTCTGTCTACTACAACCTGTGAACCCATAATTGTAATTAAGGTCATAGGTCCTGATGTGGCATGAACTTCTCTGGCTTTAATTCCTCCCTCCTCTTCCTTCTTTGGCAAGATGGGTGCACTGCCTAGCCTCTCTGGTCAGGGTTATATGATGACCTCCTCGTCATGAGATATTTGCAGATGTGTTTTATAGGGCTTCTAGAAAGGATCTTTAAAGGAAAGAGGTATCATTTTAGACTTCTGCTCTTCCTCCGTGGTCCAGCCCACAATGTGGATGTCATGGGTGGTGTTTCAGCAGCAATCCTAGACCATGAAGCAATCTTAAAGTTGGAAGCTAAGTGCAGAGGGGGTGGAGCCAAAAGAAAGATCCTGGGTCCTGAAGGACTTAGTGGAGCTACTCTACCACTCTACCGGCCCCATGCTACTACCTTCATCCAGAATTGTTTTTAATGTGAGGGAAAAAATGCTTGTGGTTTTAAGGCACTACAGTCTGTTACTCACAATTCCTGATAGCTATATACAATATAATAGCAAATCCATAGTGTTATAATTGTATTAAATAGCTACATATCTTCAAGAAACCAAGACATTTTCAAGCTAGAGTTCAAAAGTAGCAGTTACCATTTTGTTAATCTCATTTTAAAATAAGCAATATTCTAATATTTTTGGCCAAAAAAGTTCTCATAGTTCTATTTTAAAGGGAGAACTTTCTTTATTCTACCAACATAACAATTATGACCAGTAAGATGAATAAAAACCAACAGAGAAAATTGATCTGCATTGAGGAGAAAGAGAAAAAAGGAGCCCAGAGAAAACTGTTGGTTTGGTGTTAATAGTCTCAAATATTCAGAGAATTTCAATGCTGAGAAAAAGGTTTTTAAAATCTGTAAACAATTCAAGAGTTTTTTTATTTTTATGTACGCAGTTGGATCTTTTGCAAAAGCTTAAATTCCTTAGGGCTCCTGTGATGCCAGATGAAGACAGTGTCTCTGCAAGCAGGCCCTGTAGGGCCAGCCACACACGTGGTTCTTCCACTCCTGAGTAACTAGGAAGTTGAGCAAAATTAGCTATCAGGGCTTCTAAGCCAATAAGCCCCCACAGGTTAAAAGGCCTCATTTCCACTTTTAGTCTATCTCCAGGAATTTCAAGCAATTCAGATACCTCTGAATTAGGAATATATGAGATATATACTTTTCTTCCTTAAGTGTATTTATCTCAGCTGCACCCATGAAGGCTTACTATACTCACAAAAGTGCATGTCACAGCTAAAACAGTGAGGCTGCATGATGGAGGAAAATGCTTACTATTGACCAAAAAAAACCATAACAACATAAGATGAAGAAAAGGTCAGTGAATCCAAATTAGGAATAATCCTAAGAAGTGTTAGCAGTGTTCCTTCCCTCATGGAATATGGACCAGGCTTGGGCTTGGATTTTGCCTACTTCCTTCACATTAGCCATGGGACTTTGGGCAAGGTACTTAACCATGCTGGGCTTCAGTGCTCTCTTCAGTTCAGTGAATACAGTAACATTCTTCAGAGGGATACTGAATTGATTAAATTCCCAGCACAGTACTTAGCACACAGCAAATGTTCAGTAAATCTAAGTACTTTTCACTTTCCATGACACTTTCATACCTTTTGGGCAGATGATTATAAATAAAACAAAGCAAAACAAACTATATATATATATATTTTTTTTTAATCCTCCCTTCTTTTTTTGGTGGGAGAGACTCATGTGTCAAGGATAGTATATATAAAACCATAGTATAAAACTACATCAGTTATTTTCACAGGGCCAAGACACACCTGTCGTCATTTAACACCTAACAAGCATGCCAGACCAGGCACACTATACTATCGAAAATAAAAGACAACTCAAGCCCATCATGCCAAGCAGGAGACAAATGTTGGGTTCCACTCTAGTACTGCATTTCCCTCCAAGAGACAGGGAAGAAAGTAGCCACAGAACACCTTTTTTCACCTTTCTCAATGGCATTCCCTATGATTGCTTCTACACTGACTGGAGGTCCCTGCCTGAGGTTCTTCAGTCTTATTCCCCAAATGGGTGTGACTATTAAAGCTCCACGTCTAGGACACCTGCTCCTTCCTACAGATGCCACACTCCTGGGAGCAGGGATCGTAGAGGTATATTTCTGTATCCCTATGGTCAGACAGTGCCTGTATAGAGAATATTCACAAGTCAGATCTGCTGAATGAATGAAATGACAATTGACAGGTCGGAGTGCAGACCCAGGGCTGCTTTTTAAATGCTACATATAACGTCATCCTATTTTTCAGGGCCACATCCAATCAACACTGATGGAATTTTTCCCGCTGCTACAAACACAAATCCTTTAAGGCTCCACTTGAAATGTGTGACCCAACAAGTAAAGATGAGCTCTGTCCTAGGAGCTATGAAAATAGAAAATACTGAATTTTCCTCTCCTCACCCAAAAATAAGGTATAGGTACTGGATTCTGCCATCAGTGAGTGCAACCATTTCTTTCCCTGGGCTGAGAAAGGTTCTCTTCACTGCATGAACCACAATATCATCCCTTGTGTTTGTTTTCCTGTTGATGTAGGAGTGTGAGAGGGGAGCAAAGAATGAGTATTTCAGTACAGCTGGGCTGGCTCCCTCCATAGGCCCAAGACCAGGTGCCAGGACAGCCCAGCTGTGAGGGGCAGCTCATGCCAATGTCACGACCCCATTACTACAAGAGACTGTTATTTCCCACTGCTGGGAGACAGCAGGCCCTGGCTGTGTGGCTGGGGATCTGTAGTCCCCCTCTGTCCAGCACCCTGGAGGGCTGCCCAGCTGTTCTCAGAATGGCACTGGCGAGCCCTGACTCCAGTTTGTTGTTGGAGATAGCTCTGTTCCCTTCTGCTCCTCAGGCCCCCTGCCACAGCAGAGGCAGCCATCAGAGACCACGGAAGACACTTCTTCAGCTAAGGCAGCTCTGGCCCAACCCCTGGGCATCCCTTGCCTTCCTCTTTCTCATAGACAACTGGTAGGCCTAAAAGACAATGCATTACAAAAGCCCTCCAGGACATAACTAACTGGGAGTTAGGGATACTTTATGGGGAACTGCAGTCACAGGAAGCCTATTTCTTTGGTGCTATGGCTTTGTTTTATGTTAATACTTTGAGTTCAAATCATGATAAGATACATTAATACTTTGAGTTCAAATCATGAGATTTAATTGTCTTTGCTTTTCAGACAAGTGTATACTGGATGAAATACTCAGAATTCCAAAGCAGTACTGTAGGCATAACTAACATGCAAGGAGCAAGTTTCACTACAAATTCCCACTGGCTTAGCATCACTTTTAATGTGTCTCCATTTCCTTTCTTCTTTTTTTTTTCCTTTTTCTTTTTCTTTTTGTTGGGGAAAGGGGAACAGTGTTGGCAGAGGCACAGAAAACAAGGTTTCTTCAGATAATTGAGGAGATTTAAACCTAAGTTGTGCCAAGCCTAAAGAATAATATACACCTGGACTTTTTAATGACCCCACAAGCTACAGGGAAGTTAACAAGGGAAGGCTGGATGGCTGCCACAGTAATGAAAGAAAAATGGTTTCAGGCAAACTGCCAAATCAGGAGAAATGGGAGGTGGTGAGGAGAGGGAAGAGATAGCAGGAGCAGAAGAAAGGTCGCTGGGGTTCCTCAGTGTCCTTTACTTGCTATGGGTAAATACTGACTTAGTTCCCATGAAGGTTTTAGGTTTGGGTTTTTAGTATGTGTTTTTTGAAGAAAATGGGAACACATGAATAAACTGTTTACATTCTCAGAAACACAAAAACCAAGGAGAATAGGTGAGGAAAAGGTTCTTAGAGCACTGATCATGCAGGTCTTACCAGACAAGCAACCCCAACCCTCAGGGACTGGCTTACTCAGCAGAGGTAGGCAGCACGGGTGCTGGCCTTGGTTTACAAACAGGAGGGAAAATAGCCAGAGATGTGCGATTTACCCTCAGACATAACAACTTACACTTGTTTCAAAAGAGGACTTCTTGAAATAACAGCCATTTTCTGATCTAGAACACTATTCCATTTAGGGGGAAAAACGAAAATAAAATTCCTAATAACTACCAACAAAAAGCATAGTAAGGGGAGAAATATGGTGGTTTGAAAACAGTCTATCTATGACCTGGCTATGAGGATTTAAACCACAGCTCAGACAATTATTGAGGGGTCTTGAAAGGCCATCTGTTTAAAGATCCTTGAGAACAGGGATCTGTTTTGTGGCTTTTCTATTTCCCATGGCATTTGATAAACACTTAAGTACTTCTTGATGTATGAGAACTATGGGTTCTTCTGTTTATCAGCCCCAGAAGCTATAACCATCTATTCCTGTTGACCTGCTCATGTCAATACTGTCGAGGCCTTCTATAAGGAAGCTCTGTCCCCTATATTTCTTTGGTTGAGCTGAAAGGAGTAACATGGAAAAGCCACAGAAAATGTCCTTTGTATAGACTTACCTATTCTTAAATGAGAAATAGCTATCCCCCTTTACTTCTTCCCTTATGCCATATATCTAGAAAACCATTCTTTTGTGAACAGATTTTGGGAGTCAGGACACTCAATATTCACTCACCAGCAACTCTTTAAGTTGGGATATAGTCCAACCATCCAGAACCCAAACCCCTCTTCCTGCTGGCATCCACGAGCATGGCTTGAAAGATTTTCATCTGGGGTGCCTGGAAGGCATCTCTTTAATTCCGCCACCCATTCAAAATTAAACTGGATATAATTATCAACCTAAAAAATGCTTTGTGGATTTTGGTTTACAGATTAATTAGGTGCTGTGAACATGCTCATGTTATCAAAAAAAAATATCATTAGTTATCCCTAAAACCTTTGAAAGATATCTGTCATCCTCAATGATAAAAGTATTGTTTTATTAAAAAAAATAAAGTGATGGGAAATCGTAAACCTGGGGTATACCGATGGTAAACCATAGGGTCTGTCCCCAAATAGTCATAAATGGGAAATGGAGGGTTAAGTTTCTTCCTTTCCTAACAAAGAACTGTATTAGATACACTAGATCAAGCAAAACAGTCTCAATATAGAGGGTAACAGTTGGTTCAAGTTCTACCTTCCTTTCTCAGTCTGATCTATTTTAAGTCTGCAGCAGAGGAAACTTGGCAGCTGAATGTTTCCAAAAGTTAGCATGTCACTTCCCTACTTCAGATCACATATGAGGGCACAGTCTGAAAAGTACAGAGATTCCTGGGGTGGGAGGAAGGCTGGTGACAACTCAGAACTCCTATGTGTCATAAGTTCATCAATATCCTATCAATAGCCTTTCCTGATTTTTTTAAATTGAAATTCACTGAAAATGAATCTGAAAAAAAAATGGATCCTGTTAAGTGGGTGGAAAAATGGGACAAGATCAGGTTTAACTGATTTAGGTCAGCAGAGCTGGCTGAGAGTTACAAATTTTCAAGGTGGTCAATCTGGGTCTTGGGGGTCAAGGATGATGATGTCCCTGATAATCCCTCTACCAAATACAGTGTATGTTGTCATTTACTCTCCTAACAGCCTATATCCACCTATAAAGTAGGTATGATTATCACCTTTTTTACAGATGCAGAAATGGAAGTTTAGAGACATTAGCAACTTCCCCAAGGACACATCTCTTTAAAAGTGACGAAACCATGATTTGGGGGTCTGAATCCACTTAATCCCAAAGTTCTCAATCACTCTACAATCCCAGAGATAAAGAAAGTCTTTGATGCCAGATGGGTAAGTAAAACTGAGGAGCTTTATATTTCCTATTGGATATTTTGGACTTTCCCTTTTTCCTTTCTTAGGTGAAGATAAATATCTTTGGATTTTTAAGTTTTCTCTAGCATAATAGTACAACAATTATTTATGATTATAGGGGGATTTGATAATCAGAAAAGCTTTTAGGTTCAGCTTTTCCAAAATTAATTTCAGATTCATAGTGCATCCTCCTTGTGCCGTATCACTAAGGTAAACAAATGTATATTTTAATGCCTGATCCCTCTCAAGTTCCAAGAAACATTAGCGTAAGTCCCTCATCAAATAAAGGCAAGTTGCAGTGTATGTGTTTGCGAATGGGTGTCCCCACATTCCTGATTTTTTGAACATGTTTCTTGAACTATAATCAGGACACCACTCATGATGATGAAGTATACTTCCAACAAATGAAATGACTCCTCTGCTCATCAAGTATCTCAGCTGCAGTGTTTAATCACATGGCAGAAACCATTTATTTTCTCATATATTTCTCCTTCTTGAAAAATCTCTTAATTATCTCATTTACTCCAATGTAAAAATGGTACTCAAAAATTTAATTACAAGTACAAAATCTTAAGGAATTGTAAAGCATGCATCTATTTATTATTTAGAAATATTCAAAATCCTAAATTGTATGACCTGAGGAAAAATTACTGGGTAATGCTCAAAAGAAAAGGGTAAAGGACAATATGATACATTAACAGAAGCCCATCTTAAAAAGGGTCAAACAAAACTAATCATTAACACGTTGTCTCCCAAAATAATTTTACCTGTTCATTTCAGATAAAAAATCTGAAAACGTTTTAAACACAGAACCTGAAGAATAGCTACAGTGGAAGGTCCCTAATATATACTTGGGATATTCCCAGAGACAGTAAGGTCTGGAAACTGAGAAGTTTTATATCCCCCTTATATGACATAATCATAGCCATTGTAGAAGTGAGAAGACAAAATCAAAACTCTTAGGATGCTTTCACAAGGTCCCACAGGTGTATGTAGAAAACTCAGGACTAGGCTCACTGTTTTCCTTTATTTCACACAGACTTGAAGTGTTTTTGTTGAGAGAGCCATAGTCGTGCGTACCAACTGGCTCACAGATCACCTGCAGAATCTTCAATGGGTAATTTCAACCACAGCTCTGCATTGTTTTTTACTTTTAAAGTTTTACTTATTTTGAGAGAGAGAGAGAAAATGTAAGCAGGGGAAGGGCAGAGAGAGAGAGAAACCCCAAGCTGCACTGATGGTGCAGAGCCTAACTCAGGGTTCGAACCCACCAACAGTGAGATCATGACCTGAGACAAAACCAAGAGTCAGATGCTTAACCAATTAAGCCACCCAGGCACCCCATAGCTCTGCATCCTATTTCCTATATTCTTATCAGCCACACCAACAAGAGCTACTGCTTCTTGAACACTCAAAATGCTTGAAATTGGAGTCTTCTTTAATTACTATTCTCAACATAAAAGGTTGAGGTTTAAAGAGGAAGCTTAATCTCATTAGGACCCTTTCACAGACAAACCAACAAGATAAACTCTGATTTCTTGTGGGAAAAAATTAAATTCAAAAATAGGGATAAGGAGAATTTTTCTGTTTTTCAAAATCTTGTCACTAAGTAACCCAGAGATCTTTAAGGGAGTCCCTCAGAATCCTACTGAGTCATAGCTGAAATCCAAGTCCCCTGGGACCTTTTGGATGATGTGTCAGCCCCACTTCTTTCCAGAAACATGGAGACTGATACTTCAGGTGCAGATCTCTTCTAAAGCTGGCCAAAGTCAGTAGTCCCAGCCTGGGAAGTAGGAAACCAGAATTCCTTAGAGTTCTGAGATTGTGCCAAGTTACCTATCACTTTCCAACATTTGTTCAGAGCCACAGAGAAAAACTCAGCAATCAGACAGATGCTTAGTGACTTGGGTTTTCATACAACTTCCTTCAGTAGTCTCACCTATAATATTTTCAGGGTATAGCTAGCTCATGCCAATAGACACAAAAGCAAAGGGACACTCTTATAATCACTTCACCTACTACTGATGGCTTCAACTCCCTAAAAGTAATTCCCTGGTTCCCCTATTTGTTTTGAACCCATAAATTTAGAAAGAAAATATAAAAGCAAAACAGGAACTGAGGAGTTCCACTTTTTCTGCTAATAGTTAACCTAAAAGCTAAAAAGTCCCCAGTATACTTGAAAACTATCAAACCAAAGGACTGAACTAGGAGATTCTTTATTGCTGGGTTTCAACACTCCGCCTGGTAGACTGTGAAATGGCAGACAGCAATTCACAGACAGAAGACTCATGTCTCCTGGTTAGAGGGTGTTAAGGCACTTCCCAGACACTTGTAGCAATCTTGTAAACCACACAATATTTGAGGTAGAAGAGGCCTCACAGATCTCTAGCCAACTCCTGTGATGGGTAAGTTGGGGCCAGGAGAAGAGAAATGACTTAGCCAAGGTCAATGAAAAAGTAATTCATGGAGGTGCTATCAAAACCCAGTTTCTTGACTCTCAAAAGTGTGATCTTGGTCTCCAGTCTTTGAGGAAATAATAAATACATTATATGTACACATACATATTCACATATATATCCACAAACACATACATTTATTAATTCTAATTCTAGACAAATAGAGGCTAATAATCTGTTGTAATTTTTTAGCTGATTGGCCTGTAAATGTAATTAGCAAATTATAAAATCAACTTGGCTTACGTATCTAGACATTTTCCATGAATGCTATTTCAGGGTAGGTACCACCTTTCCAGGTCTCTGCCATTCATTTGCTAGAGGAATGAGTAATAGAAGTAGTTGTAGCACTTCAGAGACCCCAGTGATGAAGCAGCAATGTAGATGTTGTTCTAATCACCTGCTAAGTACTTAAGCACTCCTTAGCTATTAGTCAATAATTATTTACTAAGGAAAAATGGAAGTAGGGATTTTCTCTTTCCTTAAAGAGATGTTTACATGGGAACCCTCTTGCACTGTTGGTGGGAATACAAACTGATGCAGCCACTCTGGAAAACAATGTGGAAGTTCCTCAAAAAATTAAAAATAGATCTACCCTATGACACAGCAATAGCACTGCCAGGAATTTACCCAAGGGATACAGGAGTGCTGATGCATAGGGGCACTTGTACCCCAATGTTTATAGCAGCACTTTCAACAATAGCCAAATTATGGAAAGAGCCTAAATGTCCATCAACTGACAAATGGATAAAGAAGATGTGGTTTATATACACAATGGAATACTACTTGGCAATGAAAAAGAATGAAATCTGGTCATTTGTAGCAACATGGATGGGACTGGAGAGTGTTATGCTAAGTGAAATAAGTCAGGCAGAGAAAGACAGACACCACATGTTTTCACTCATATGTGGATCCTGAGAAACTCAACAGAAGACCAGGGGGGGAAAAGTTACAGAGAGGGAAGGAGGCAAAGCATAAGAGACTCTTAAATACTGAGAACAAATACGCACTGAGTAGGTGATGGGCACTGAGGAGGACACCTGTTGGGATGAGCACTGGGTGCCATATAACATATAAGTTCCTGAAAATTGGCAAGGCATTTCTGAGAAGAAAGGTATCAAAGGTATCAACTGGGTAGCTGATGTGCTTCACAATCCCATGATTGCTCAAGCTCATGAGATGGTTAATTGATGATTTCTCTCGAGCATGTTAGGGATGGGAGGAGTTACTCTTGGAAGAATTAGAGGTATACATTTATTACATTAAGTCAAATTACACCATAACATTTATTCTTAACTATACCTGTTAACAGAAGGTAACACTGGCATAAATATTCTTTAGTAATTCGTGTATGATGCTATTATATATTTTTCATAGTTATAATGTATTTAACTCCTATCAAAATTATTTTGCATTTCTTCTTTTAAGATTAGTTATTCAGAGAGAGAGACAGATAGACAGACAGACAGACAGTGAGAGAGGGAGAAAGAGAATCCCAAGCAGGCTCCACACTGTCAGTGCAGAGCCCGAGGCAGAGCTCTATCTCATGAACCTGGAGATCATGACCTGAGCTGAAATTAAGAGTCAGACACTTAACTGACTGAGCCACCCAGATGCCCCAAAATTATTTTGCATTTCTGAGCAAACACTAATATGAAAGATTACCCAGAAACATACGAAATCCCTATGGGTCTTTTGGTTAGCCAATAAGCATTTACTATGGAGGCCCTGTATGTATGTACCCTACTAGAAATAAAAATTTGCTCCCCATGCTACATCAAGTGCTGCACATAATTCAGGTTTTGCCTACAAAAATTATAGCTTTTCTTTATATTGCTGCTTTAATGCTTTATGAGTAGGCTGAGTTAGCTGTGGCCAAAGTGTTGGGTTCAGAAATGTCTTCCACAATTGTTCCTCTTCACATTCCCTTGACAACCTGCCCCTGCTGGTCAGAAAAACTCATGTGAAAATGAAAGAACTAAGGCCAGGACAGGGGCCTTTGTATACCCCACCCCATCCCTCCCTGGGCTGGTCTCTCAATAATGTCTTCCTACTCTTCTGAACTCACGATTTCATTTTCTTCTGCCAGAGTGACACCTACTGGAAAGTATGTAGAAATGCAGTCCATTCCAGTGTTCTCGTCCTACTCAACATTCTCCCTGGTCTATTTTTGTACAAGGGTAAGAATTTCAACCAGCTTGGGTAAACACACAAGTTGTGTGATGTGAAGATAAATTTGGCAATGGTTGCTTAGGAACTGACAACAGTACAATCAATAGGCAGTTTCCCAGAGCACCCTACTCCAACACCTTTTGAAGTGCCAATCAAATCTGCAAAAACCATTCATTATATTTCAATATGTAAAATTTCCTTATGCCCTGGAAAATGATCAGATTTTGATTTTGTTTTAAAAAATTTCTAATTCAAATTCAAAGCAAAAATAATGAGACTGGTTATTAAGAATTTGGGTATACTGGCATCTAGTATCGGGGTGCCTCGGCTATTCAGTGAAAGTGATTGATGATGATGATGATGTTGTCATCGTCAAAAATGATGGCTAACACTTATATATACAACTTATATAGTGGTTTCTATATGCCAGATGCTAAGGTAGTCATTTCTTAACTCATTTCTTACCAGCTTCTGATCTCTTTATAAAAAACTTTGTCTAAAGGAAACCACCTTTAGGTACTAGTTTTTGAGAAGATCAAATTTAGATTAGGATCTTTTTCAAAGTATAGACAAAGTCTAACATTTGCTTATTATTTTCTTAAACCTGATGAATGGTCTGGAACATCCATGATTTTCATGGGTTGATTTTCAAAACAAAACAATACACTGATAATTATCTATATTTATACAGCATTAACCACCTTTTAAAGGGTGGTTCCCTTAATCTTTTTTTAAATTTTTAATGTTTCTTTTTTGAGAGACAGAGACAGAGCATGAGTGAGGGAGGGGTAGAGAGAGATGGAGACACAGAATCCAAAGCAGGCTCTAGGCTCTGAGCTGTCAGTACAGAGCCCAATGCGGGGCTCGAACTCATGAACCATGAAATCATGACGTCAGCTGAAGCTGGACGCTCAACTGACTGAGCCACTCAGTTCCAAGAGGAGTTCCCTTTAGACAAGGGGGGAAAGGATCACTTTACAGTGAGACACCTGACAAACACTACCTCAGCCAAGTGATCAAGGCCAATCAGCAGTCATAAATTGTCTTGGCCATATGTACCCTAGATCAGATGTACAAAGACTAGGAGGTAATCAGCAACAACCAATCACTTATCATGGAATTTTCCCAATATATTCCAACTTCTCCCATTGGCATGTCTTTCTTTACCAGGTAAAAGTCCTTTTTCCTCAAATCCATCCCCTACCTCTGGAAACCTACTTACACTTGAAATAAAACTAGTCTTGGGGCACTTGGGTGGCTCGGTTGGTTAAGCGTCCAACTTTGGCTCAGGTCATGATCTCTCAGTTGTGAGTTCAAGCCCCACACTGGGCTCTCTGCTGTCAGCAAAGAGCTCCTTTGGATCCTCTGTCCCCCTCTCTCTCTGCTCCTACTCCACTCACACACACCCTCTCTCTATCAAAAATAAATAAACATTTAAAAAAATAACAAAATAAAACAAATAAGACTGGGCTTATGTGCTACCTATTCCATGAAGTTGTCCTTGCTCTCTAAGTCAGAAGTGATTACTTTCAAATTTGTCTGTGTGGCTATTTGATCTAGACTCATAATTCCTCTTTTTATAAAAAGGCTTTCTGGGTTCAGGTAGTGCCAAGCACCATGCATCTACTTCAACCCTCACCTGTGTATTTCATATGATTAAAGAGGCATATACATTGCAGGTAATCATGTGTCTTCATTGGATTTTAAGATTCTTAAAAGCAGAGTCTATACCTATCTAATTTCTGTCAACTCAAGCTTACTCATTCCAGTGAGGCCCTGTGGCCTCCTAATAACATGTAGAAATGACATGACCTATCACAAGAAGGTAAGCTCTGTTCACTGAAAATGTTCTCTGATTGCCTGTATATAATAAACAATAGTCTCAGAAATTCAAAGTGATGATAAATAACTTACACTTCAATCAAGTTTCCAGACATGATGAATCCTACAAAACAATATCACTAATGCTAAAGAAGATGAGTTTTATTTACTCAATTTATGAATATGCAAATTATAGATCTCAGCAACTGGCTAGATAGGGCAGAAATGCATTCCAAAACTATCATTTGCTTCATGCTAGGTAGATAATAAATCTAATCTACCTAGATTAACATGGACTTGCAATTCTCTCTATAACCATGAAGTCACAAGGAAGACACTGACAAAGCTATTAAAACAGAATGGGAGAGAAAGATTCACACACACACAAAACTACCTACCACCTTTTTAGAAAATAATACAAATCCCAAACAATTTCCAAGCTTTAAGTAATCATCTAAGCCCCAGTTTCACTCCATTTACAAAATAATTTGATTATATACAGTATAAACTTCTTTCAACTTATAATTCTGTGTCTTTCTCTAATTACAGTGAGTCTCTTTGAGGCACACCTGGCTTACATATTAGGATAGACCATGTAACTCTTCTCTAAAACCAACTGATCTACTTTTCTTTGTACCCTAAGGTAACATCTGCTGTATATGTGATAGAGCTACAAAACAAAATTTAGATACTTAGAGTTTGCTATCTTCTAGCCCATTTCAAATGCAGATTATTTTCAGTAAGAGAACATCAAGAGGTTTCATCAGAAGTAATCTAGCTAATTTCTAAAAACAGAAAGAGAAGAGATAGATGAGAAAGAGGGAGAAGGCAAGTTGTGACCAATTTTACTGCTGTCTTCCTACAGTTGAACTTAAAATCTTGTACACCAAATTAACTGAGAAAGGTAGCATTCAAGTAACAGGACTCTATGTTATTCTTTCCTTTTATGGGTTACAATTAAAAGAAAAATTAACTTAAGTTCATAGTTTATTAATATTTCCTTATTTATTTTAACCTAACGTCCTTTTTCTGACCAGGACCCCATCCAGGATACCACATTACATGTAGTCACTATGATTCCTTAGGCTCCTCTTAGCTGTGACTGTTTCTCATATTTCACTTGTTTTTGATGACCATGACAGTTCTGAGGAATACTGGTCAGATATTTTATAGAATGTCCCTTAACGGGATTTGTCTGATTTTTTCCCCCTCGTGATTAAAGTTATGGATTTGAGGGAGAAAAACCATAAAGGCAAAGTGTCATTTTTGTTACATCATATCACTAGAGTACATACTATCAATGTGACTCGACTGTGGATGTTAACCTTGACCACCTGGCTCTGGTAGTGTTTATCAGGTTTCTCTACTGTCAAGTTACTCTTTCTCCACTCCTTTTTATATTATATATTCGAAGGCGGTCATGATGCACAGCCCACACCTCAGGAATAAGGAGTTATGCTCCCCCTCTATGGGGGTGACATATGTATATAATTACTGATTACCTTTTGAAAATATGCACAAGTGGAAATTACTAACCCAAAATTATTTTTAAAGTTTCTATTTATTTATTTTGAGAGAGTGTGTGGAGGGGTGGGGGGCAGAGAGAGAGAAGGAGCAGGCTCCATGCTCAGTGCAGAGCCCAACAAAGGGCTCAATCATGACCTGAGCTGATATCAAGAGTCAGACACTTAACCCAGGCACCCCTAAAATATTATTTTTAATGGTCAAGGTACTAAAATTTAAATTCTGTTATTATGATCCTAAACATCAGTTTTCCCTAAAGGAAATAATAATATTAAAGGGCAATAGTTCATTGTAGCAAAATATTAAGTAGACCTATTTGAAAGTAACTTTGGACCCTGAGTCTTTAGTTGTCTAGTTTAGTCTAGACATTCATGTGCAGATTTGGTGTCTACACACTCTACCTATATGTTACCCTTCCTACATTAGACTTGATCATATAAAGGTGAAGTATTAACAGAAAAGATCCTTTCTAAAGCCATAAGTTATATTAAATGCTTAAAATAGTACTACCAAAATATACAACAATTTCACCTAACATATATGGACTTGCTGACTTAGGAAAAAATTAAAAAACAACTTATCTTTTACATTCTCAGTTATATATACTGCTCTCGGCTAAATTTGGATTTTGGCCATAATTTGCAATATTTTTATAGGGGAATTATGTTTTTTTGTTCAAACAACTGAAATATAAAACATTTATAATAATGCTTGCACTGCGTATGACTCATTAGTCTATTGTTTCAATGCCATTTATGTGTAGAATGCCTACTGTGTGCCAGGTATCAGGGAAGCAGAAAAAAATAAGATAATTATATTATGTATTTCAGGCACAAGAAAGACGACAAATGGGATAATGGGATTAAATCCAAGCTATATGACTAGAATGATTAGAAGAAATAAAAGATACTAAGAGTTAAAGTGGACACCTAGATAGAGCCTTGGATCATGAGACTTAATAATTCACTGTACAGGCGTGCTTGGGTGGCTCAGTTGGTTAAGCGTCTGACTTCAGCTCAGGTCATGATCTTGCAGTTCGTGAGTTCACACCCCGTGTTGGGCACTGTGCTGACAGCTCAGAGCCTGGAGCCTGCTTCACATTCTTTGTCTCCCTCTCTCTTTGCCTCTCCCCCGCTCACTCACTCTCTCTCTCTCTCACAAAAATAAATAAACATTAAAAAAAATAATTCACTGTACAAATGGCAACCTGACTTGCTCCCAGGTCAGAAACTACACTCATGAAACCCATCAGGATTGGTCTCCTCATCCTGTATTAACACCAAAGGAGGAAACACACTAAAACACACACCACAACACATGGTGGTGGGCCAATGCTATTGTTTTTATATAAAGGACAGACACTATTATCAACAGTAGAAATGGAGATTTGCTGATGTATCTGAGTTGTTAACATTTAAATAAAAAAGGTATCAAAAAACTAAAGATTAATTAAGTTCCATGGTTATTAATGGGACTCACCCCCTGTTCTTGGCACAGCTCAGGGAACATAATGTTTCAACTTCTAAAAAGGAAAAACTGATGTTCAAATCATGCAAATAATTATTTTTGAGGAAACAAATCTTTTTAATTTAGGATTTTGCTAACTCTGTAATTTATTTCTGTGTTAAGAGACAGTTTTCAGACATACTTTGAGAGCACCATTCTTTAAAATCTTGTCTCACATCTTCAGATGCTTTTCTGTCATTATAACCAGTGTCTAGACACCCAAATTAAGTACTGTAAACCCAGCAACATCCAAAACGATCCTTGTGCCTTAGATAATGTGTACACAAGGTCACAAACACGTAAGTGTACAAATATTTTCAACATGCACCAAACAGGAGACCTTTATTTGTGGATAAAAATATTGATGTTGCTAAGTGATACTGAACAAATCACCAACTATAAGTCTTTTTTATTTATTTCCATCCATTTCCCACTCATAAACAACTTTAACGTTGTGCCAGGTCTACATATATTTAGACTCTACTAGAATGTCACATTTACTAAAAATATATAATAACTAAATACTAATGAATTATCATTTTTCAAATGCTTCCTTAAGAATATATCAAGGATGGGGGCGCCTGGGTGGCTCAGTCGGTTAAGCGCCGACTTCAGCTCAGGTCACGATCTTGCGGTCTGTGTGTTCGAGCCCCGCATCGGGCTCTGGGCTGATGGCTCGGAGCCTGGAGCCTGCTTCTGGTTCTGTGTCTCCCTCTCTCTCTGCCCCTCCCCGTTCATGCTCTGTCTCTCTCTGTCTCAAAAATAAATAAACGTTAAAAAAAAAAAAGAATATATCAAGGATGGGTGAAGTCTTAACTAATCAAATAATGAAGAAAATAAATAAATCCAAATCAAATAAAATGATTATAGTTAGTTTCAACCTAAATTCTAGGTCCCTTTTTGCACAGCAAACCCTCAATTTTTCTTAACAAGAGAGAAATAAAGCCAGGTAAAGAAAATCTATAGGTAATCCCAAACTGAAACTTAGTAAATACTGCACGCACATTCTCTACTAGGATAGCCAATGAAGAGGGAAACTGGCCAAATGTAGGTTTTGTCACCTTCCCCATACCTTCCAGGAGAGTATCACTTTCCAAAATTGGGACATAATAGGGAAAGGGAGTAGAGAGAAAAACTCCCCTAGAAGCCATGGGGAAAATTAGCCCCCAATCATTAGGAAATAGTGGGAGAAAAAAGAGTACCTGGCCACCCACCAAAGGCCCAAACCAAACTGTGCAAAGAACCATGGAGAGAGGCAGAATCAAGGAAACATGCTGAGGCTGGGCAGCATCATGATTTGTCAGGGCCTAAAGGAACCAGGAACTAAAAGAATCTTGAAGATATTTTCAAAGGTGCGAAAAACAAGGTGTAGAGTGAGTGCACAAAATGTGAGCAACATCTTTCCACATGCCTTCCCCAGAGCACTGGGATTCCATTACATCAGCAGCTATCCACCAGCACTCCAACAGCAAGGAAGAAGCAGAGGTGTCATGGAAAAAAGCTAGTAGACAACTGAAGAGATATGGGTTCTTGCCCTATCTCATCACTGGGTGCTGCAGGACTGGGATGCTCGCTTCGTCTCTGTGCCTCCCTTGGTTGATCTGCCCACTTCACAAGTCCAAATGCATTGCAGGTTAGGGGCTTCTTAGCCTAATTCTGCAAGTGGTCTCTTTCCCATTCTCCCTGCTTTCCCCTTTGGCTAGGGGCCCTTGACTGTCCCCTCCCTTCTCAGGTGCTCTGTGATATTATCCTGCCCACTCATCTAACATCACTTCCCCCAACTGTACCAAGTTTCAGATACTTTCTTCTGTCTTTCATGGTTCACTCGGACTGCCCCTGCAAACAGAGTATTAGGGTCACCTCCTTGCTCTCAGCTCTATCACATATGCTCTATGACAGCTGAGGCTTCAGCCACCTTGAAGGACTCACTGTTTCCCAGAATATGTAATTCTGGTCCAGAAGCATAACACAAATGAGTCTGTACACAGACAGAACATAAAATGGCTTCTTTGTAGAAAGAAATCCAACAGGAACACTTCATCTTTATAAGATGACCCTGAAGGAAAGGTCTGTGCCTATGTCCCAGGACTATGTGGGACGCCTACTGTTATTCCATCAGACAGGCTCCACCACTGCTTACAGGGTGATGAAAGACCCTGCTTTGTTCATGACCACTAGAAGTGAAGTCGAAAATTGGGTACTCCTAAGAATTTTCAAAAGTAGTACTGGTGGTCATTGTGACATTCAGAGATACACAGAAATCAACTGGCAGGGCACCCAGAAGATAAGAAGCACTGACTGCTCTGTTACTTGGTGATTTAGAGTCAAGTCTCTGGGAGTGGATGAGGAACAAGTATTCATACAGCACACTGCTGCAGGGAAGGTGTGGATGGTGGTAGTGTGCCAGAGGGTCCCAAACCAGGGTGGCAGGATCTGTGCATATCAGAGAGGGCTCAAAGGAGGCAAAGAATGGGACATGCCTAAAAGGAAATCAGCAATGGCTGGACACTGAGGAAAGGGCTCATACTTGACACAAGGGTCAGGAGACAGACTCTGGACACCACTTTCAATGTGACTCAGGTTCTTGCCCTTCATGAGATTCTCTGGAACATCCCTAGATTTGGGTTGTAGAACGAATCACCTGAGTTTCCATTATTTCTTATGGGGAAATCTGCTTTGATATACAAGTGGTTTGGTTGACAAGCATGTTTCCGGAACGAATGATGCTCCCAAACTAAGGTTTTAGTCTATTACAGTAGTACTCCATCTTTACAAGTGCCTCAATATAGCCAGTCTAATCCACCACAACCAGCACCTTCCTTATCACTGTTATCAGGGACATACCCTTTCATGTGACCATAGTGTGCTTTCATAACACAACTGAACCCAGCCATGTTCTACACCAGTGAGCTTTAGTTTACTCTAAGCCCTTTGCAGTTCCCAGTATGAAGTCTCTCCACAAATTCACTATGGGTTCTAGAATTTTGTTTTCATCAATCACAATGTGCCTAACACCAATCAGGTAAAGATTTTTCTTATGTTAGCTTTCTCTTAATTTCGGAAATTAAATAATGCCATGAATGAAACCATTTTCCTGTTACATTTGAAGTGAGTTTCTGCTCAGGGTTCTGCATTTTTTATATTCCTCTTGAAGCCATTCCTTATTCTCTCTTCAGAGCTACTACAACATTTTGTTGGAACCTTTTTTATGGTACTTCTCCTGTTCTAATTTATAATAATCTGTTTTCAAGTCTTAAGTAGATAATAAGCCCACCGAAGACAGCAGCTGTGGCTGATGTCTCTTTGTGGACATGGCCAACATTAAAAAAAAAAAAAAAAAAAAGTCCTGCTGAATAAAAATATGCTAGTTGGATGACAGCAGTAGTTCAGAATGACCCATGAGGCAGGTAATATCATTTCCATTTTATAGAACAAATGCAGTTCAGAAAAATAAAGCAACTTCAGTTCCCCAGGGACCAAACAAGTTCCCTGGGCTACTAAAGTGATAATGTCTAAGTCTGAACTTTCAAGTTTTGCTTAAAAAAGTAAAATTGTCCTCTTGACCACTCTACTGTCCACTTCAGGAGAAAAGCTACGAAAGCTGCAGCTACAAAAGCTGGAAGCTGTTAAATTCAACAAGAGTCCTATCTGCCCCCAGGCCTTGTTTGTCTGGAGCACAATAGGATCAGGGACGAATTTTAACTCTCTCTTCTTTTTTTAAAACTCTTTATTCTTATGGAGTTTCTTCTTTTAGGTCTTCTACCGAGCTCCAAATCCTATTCTTTCAGTAGCCACAGCCTTTTAAATGTTTCACTCCCATGCTCAAATATTTAGGTTCAGTTCCCTTTCTTTAGACATGTAAAAACACAATTATGTATCTGTTCTTCATTGTAAATGCCTCTGTAAGTAAAATACATTTAACAGAACCATTTGGTCTTTTTGAACCTTACACATAAAAATACCATGGCCTTGAGCTCCCTGACCAGATGTACCCCCAGCACCTTTTAGAAGCCGCACCTCAGCCTGTGACCTGGACCAGTGCCCCCGCTCAGTGTTGATTCCTCAACCGTGTGACTGTCATGATTTCTGAGAAATGAAGACAGCTGTTTTCATTATAGTTTTAGCCTAAACAAAACTCCAACTTCTTATTAAGAATGTTTAATAAAATCAACAGGGCGTTAAAAACTACCAGCAGGGAGCTTAGCAAATTAGATGCTTGCATGGTACCTCCCTCTGTGCCTAGATGCAAATATTTCTCATCTTTATACAGCTTTTCTGAAACATCATAGTGACATCCAACCAGGCACCCCCACCTCTCTGCCCCATTTGATTGTGTGCTTGTAAGGTGCATACCAGCATTATTTCATGACAAAAGTGAAATTCAGTTAAATAGCTGCTTGCTTTTGGGGAGCTGGAAATTCAAGAAGTTGCCCTAGAACTCATGAAATAATTAAGAGTCCCACCTTAAGAAGGTAAAATGGAAGCAATCAGTATTCATTATATTATGCCATCTAATACTTATTAAATACTTAATAAAGTGGACCCACATTGTTAGACATTATCAATTTTTTCCAATAAGTTTAAGACCTTGTTCTTACTCTTAAGCAGCTTGTGCAGGGAAGTTAATTTTTCAAATACTTCTAGCTTTCAAAGAAGCCCAGAATCTGCAATCCCAACTTCTAGTATAAAGAACCATGCACTCTGAATGGATGCTACTCCAGTAAATGAGGAAATGCTACATATTTCCTTCCTTTTTATCTCAAGACAACTGAAATAAAGTCAGTAACAGAAAGGAGAGTAACAAAGGGAGAGGCATAATTCTCACAGGCATGAGAATGTAAATGCCAACATCTGGGCCTGTTGTAATCTTATCTAGCATCCATAAATTTCAAGATGGCAAAAAAAAAAAAATTTACAACAGCTCACAGCTTTACCTCACCCACCAGAACTTTAAATGTTATCTCTTTAACTGGAAAAAATTCAAGAGAATGGGATGCCTCCACCAAGAGAATGTAGTAATGCCATCCCTCTAAGTGAGCTCACTGTTCCCTAGAGATTTCATAACCTTTCCTGCTGATTCATAACCCCTGAGGTGAGCCCACCTGCAGGCAGGAGCCACACTCTCTCATCTGCACTTTTGCCAAGCCAGGTGAGCAGTGTGGTGGGGACCGGGTGCCCTTCCACAGCATCATGCCTAATTAGTTCATATTAAGTGACCTACAAACCACTGTGAACAAACGCCTCTTCAGGTGTGACAACAGTTTGTCACTTTTCCTCCAGGATGCTGAGTAAACCCACTTATATTATTTAGTTACATCCAACTGCAGTGGGGTTTGTGGTATTAAAAAACACACACCACCTTCAGCCATTTACTCCTGGGCTGTTTTACCGTTAGACAAATCACTCTCAGGCAGCACATGGTAATTAAGTGGCAGGAGAAAAGTCTGTAATATTCCTCTGCAGAGCTTTCCTTGCGGACTTCCTTTCCCTCAACCCACAGTTTTCCACCTGAAAAGCTACGAACATCATCAGATAAAGACTGGACCCCCCTCTCCATTTGTGTAGGTAAATCTGTTTCTCTGCTACAATTGCTGTTGGCTTTCAAGCCCACTCCTAGCTGGCCCCCCCACAGAATGGAAGAGGCCAACTGATGAGCCCTAATCCCAAAAGGCCTCTTGGCACTGACACAGTTGCTTATTACTCAGGTAGGAGAACTGAGGCCCAGAAAGTGGAAGCGATGGGCTTATGATCCCACAGTTACAGTTACTGTACCAGAACCCCATCCTCCCATACTGCTACTAAATAATTCCATCTCAGCTTTGGGCTTAAAGTAATTCTTGTACTATGACCCCAAATGAAGCAAATGGCTCTGTCACCAACTGGGTTCTTCATAATCCCAGTCTTGTTCGGTTTGGCTTTCCCCCCCTTTCAAGAAACATTAACGGGTATCATCTCTTAATGATTCAACCCCACGATGACCTGAACACAGCAGGCAACTAACTAAATGCTTTGGTGTAATAAATTAGCTTTCTTCCCTCCATAACATCTCCCATCTCTTTCCTGCGCTTTCAGTTTTATCAGCCCCCCCCCCCCTGCCCCTGTGACACATTTGCCGCTGAAAAATGCAATTACTTATGGTGGACTTCTGCTGGAAACCACATCAAGGAACAACCAAGGTTACTTCTGGTACTAAACACATCACTCTATAAAAGAGAAAGCCATTACTGAATCCCAACAGGAACAAGGTGACATTATACAGAACCACTCTTTTTGGGCACTGGGATGTGACAGCATCCCTGAATAGGTCTTAATCTGCATAAGTTTACACTTGATTAAATTTATATTTTCCCATACCTCAACTAAAGGTTCAGCCTGAATTTTCATTCTGCCAAAAGGATTCGCTTATATATAATTTGGATATTATGGAGCAAAGCCCCAAAGAGTCCCCTTCTCTTCCCTGTTTATAAACTAGAGGTCTTGGATTCCAGGCCTCTGATCTAAATATACAGGACCAGTGGGTAGCTCAATAGGCAATGAGTGTTAGGAGCACGGTGAGAAACACACAGACTACTGGAGTTCTAGAACCATCTTCCCTATACTCTGTCTGCAATGTCCACAAGATCCATGCTGCCTAGATAATTAGGACCATCAAGAAGAAAATGCTAACTCTGCCCTCTTCTCCCAGATCAGAACCTTCCAAGGAACACTGATGGATAAGCCTGAATGGTCTGACCATCAAAAACTCAGGGTTAACTTCATACAATGGATGTTTACATTCTAAGAAAGTTTAATTTATGCTTTATCTAATAATACCCTCAATTACCAAAGTAATACCTGCTCATTTTAGAAAATTTGAAATATACAGACAAGCATGTAAAGAAGAGACACATGAAATGTCACCCCCATTACTTCCGACACTCTGACATGTTTCAGGGAGTTGAACCCTTTGTCCTAGATGGCATCTGGAATGTGAACTAAACCTCTCTTGGCCTATGAAAAATCATTATTATAAAGGTGGCTTCTCTCTGTCCTCTGAAAATTTGCTGGTGTGCTCAGACTTTATTTTAAATATCAGAAAGTCCCTGGTTAGGTCTACTTGTAAGCTAACTGCCATCCCTTCTTGTCTCCTTATGGGAAAACAATATGATTCCAGTAGGTGCTTTGTAAATAAACACAAACTCCATTTTCATGCAGGCTGCCATCACCAACAATCAATTATTTCCAGAAGCCACTCAAGGTAAATCAATTTCTGGGCCTACTGCTGGGCTGATTTCATAATTTTCTGTCTCCTGAAAACACATCTTTATACATAGTTTTCTTTTCAGATCTGTAACTGTATTAAGCTCAGGGCTCAATTCTTTCCAGCTTCAAATACCTTCCCTGCTTAGGAGGTGGGAAGGAAAGCATAGCTTCTACTATTTATGGTGACCAAGAAGGTTTGTTTACCCTATTAACAAAATCAACAGTTGTGACTCCATGGCACCCTAAAAACGTCCTGGCCCACTGCAGCACCCTGATTAGGAAATCACACTCCAGGAAAACAGCCCTGAGGCAGAGCAGTGCCTAGGGCAATAATCTCATTTTCACTAACGTTTCTCAATCCTCTCCTGAATGTTATTTTTGAAAAGCAGCATGGTTCCCTAGCAGGCCCAGCAATTTAGACAACAGTGTCAGGACTAAGTGTTGGCAAATGCTAGGTGCAGTTCCGTGAGTGACTCACACTGCGTGTGCGTGTGCACATGTGCGGTGTGCATGTTCAGGGTGGGCCTTGTCCAGGTGTCCCTGGACACCCACTCCATACTAGTGCCTGTGCTGGTTCCGCTCATGTACATCTCCTTAATTCACCCTCCCAGCAACCCTGTTCGGGGTAAATATTAGGTCCTTACTGAAGAAACTGTGATTCAGAAAGGTTAATGGACTTCCCCAAAGGCACAAAGCAGATAAAGGGCAGAATTTGGATTTTAACCAAGGCCTGGCTGACCCCATAGGCTGCCTCTCACTCACTAACAAACTCCAGGTGACTCCACCAATTTAGCTCTGAGACCTCATGTATGACAGACCAAGAGGGTCAACGTACAAAGATAATTTGTACATGCTTATCAAGCAATGGGATGCTAATTTTAACAATAATGCAACAGTGTGAATTTTCTCCAATTGAAAAAAGTCTTCTTCAATTCAGTTTGTTAAACCTCCTTCAGGGAATCTTAGACCTTTCAGACCCCTAAACTACACAATCCATGTCCCTTGTCCCCCACCAGCACACCATTCAGTAAACAAAAGCACTGCCGCAAACATTCCATGGGCTCAGGAGCACAATGGACAAAGCTGTACAAGAAAGAGCCAGATGGTCTCAAAATTCAAATGGCTCCACACTCCACACCCAAGAGGCTCACAGCTGCTGGGAGCATTCTGGCAGGAGAAGGCTGCAGAGATGGGATGGAGATAAATTTAGGAGCAGAAGCTTAAGACCTTCAGCCGGCCCATCTCAGAGACTGTGCTCATCCGAGGAAGGAAGGCACAAGGACATGAGAAGCTGACGACTCATGTGAACTTGTTACCCACACCTGACAAGCAAGCTTCCAAGGGAGGGTGGGGATTTGATTTAATGGCACAACTGAATCAGCAAAACCATGTTCAATAAATCCTTAAGAAATGGAAATGGGTGACCCCTAAATTGCCTTTCCGGAAGCAACCAGCTAACACAGCAGGGGCACTCCTCGAATGGAAGAGGGCCGTTCTTTCACTGCCCAACCACACCCAGGAACTGCCTGTAAAAGGCAGCAACTGCAGACCACACCTTCCTTGTTTATCCAGAGATCGTATTCTTCCTTAACACCTGGGCAACCAGGCAAAAAGGAGATGGAAAAGGAAAACATCAGGAAGGACTCCGAGGAGATACAAATGGGAAGCACCTTCTGTTCCCTGGAGCTTGGACACACAAGAGGCCTTTTTCCTTATAAACCCGGAGAGTCAGCAGATCTGTGCTCAAATTAGCCTCTGAGGCTGGGAGAGGATTTGTTTTAAAACACCAGGGACTTAAAAAAGCAACATAAAAAGAAGGGGGGAGTTCCGTGTTTCTGAAACAGCACCTCCCTTCCCGTCCCACTATTCCCAAGGGCTGCTACGAAGAGGACTGCAAGCCCACCCTCCCTCCAAGAGCCAACAGAAGGGCTGGGGAGATTGACACTTAAACAAGAAGGGTGACACAGTGTGTGCAGGATTGTCACAGAGCCAGTGCAGAGATGCAAGGAGCAACTAGCAGATTCTGTCTGGGGGGTCAGGGGGTCTTGCTTCATCAAGGCAGGAACGCCAATCTGATTTGGATAGAAAAGATACATCAGGGTAGAAGAAACAGTGTGAGAACAGGTGTGCAGATATGAAAGAGCCAGTAGTCCTGGGAAATAGTGTGCAGGAAGCGATCAGACATGAGGTAGGAAGAGAAATGATGCCAGATGGTGATCGCGTGCTTCAGGATTATGCAATTGCCAAATATTTACTGACTCGGCAAGGCCTAGTCCAAAAGTGGATATTAAATAACTTCTCCACAAAATATACTGGCTTATATTCTGAATTGACACAACTTTTTAAACCACTAACTGAATCTCCAATGTAAATTACACAACACTAGTTCCGTGAATAGAGCTTTAACTACCATTAGAAGTTGAATTTGAGTTCAAAATTATTATTTTCATATATTTTATTCAGTGAGCTAAATTTCTCACACCAGACAAAGTCCAAAGGTAATCTACACTTCACAGATTTGGAGAACATTTCCAAGCATTGTGACCATGGAATAGTGTCCTAGGGCATCTTAATTGCTAATAATGTTCAGCATTAACTAGACATACACAGACTGTTGAACACTGTACGATCTTTTGGTAAGAAACACCACTTCTAGCGTCAACAAACTCATGTCTCAAAAGGGAACCTTGTTGCCCTACCACCCAAGAAAGTCACGGTTCATGTTTCGGTAGTTACCCTACTGAAACACACCCACACACAAGTGTGCACTTACACTTTTACCTAAGAGATCAAAAGGCTCTTGCTGCTTTATTTTTCAAATCAGTAGTTTGTGGTGATTCTCTTTCTGTAATTTCTTAAACCAAGTTCCCATTGTTGGCACTGCTTATGTGAATTTGAGTTCTTGGTATTATAATGAGCAATTTAAAGTGAATCATTTTTAGCTGTTACAATAGGCATCCTTCAATATCTATCTTGTGCATTGGTCTAAACTGCTGAGTAAAGAGAGGTATGCACATTTTATATTTTGTTACATTTTCCTTCAATCCATCAACAATGGCAGCCCAATTTATACCCTGGTAGAAAAATGCCTTGTTGGGTCAGGCTGGTTTTGAAGTTGAGGGAAGAGGTCTCAGCTCCTTGCCCTCTGAAGGGACCACACGGGCCATGTCGGCCACATGAAACTCCCAGCACAGAGAGTTGGCGGTGCCCACAGAAAGGGGGTGAGGCACTGGCTCTTAGTGGCCACGTGGAGGTGTCAACAGACTTGATGGGACCTGAGTGGGCAAAACTCCTGGCAACCCCAAAAGTAAGAGTAGCGAAAAAAATGCTGTTGAGACACCAAGAGAGTCTTCCATCTTAAAAACTGCTCTCAGCAGACACTGATTATCTATGTATTTCACACCAGATCTTTCTCCTGACATGCTGTAACTAACAGCATGTGTGGAGTTTCCTTCAAATTACCTTTCCTACTGCTCATTATAATCTGAAGTGATTTATAATATTTCTACGAATCACACTGGATAGATTATTTTCTTTAATTCCAGCCAGCAGCTGTTGAAGCAGACTAATAAATAACCACTGTAGAACCCCCACTGAACTCTCTGAAAAGGTTGTAAATATATTTAACAACTCACAGCATAAACACATCTCCAGCTCCCAACCAGGATTGAATACCTTTCAGAAACTCTGTTAGTTATGAATGTATCTGAAGAAAAAAAAAGGACTCTATAGGACACATCTGAAATGCCTATTCCTTCCAGAAAAAAAATACAAGTCCCAGAACCTCCTGTTTCCATTACCTCTACTTTTAACAAATGCAGACATCTGCAAACATCACTTTATTTAATGTCCATTTAATTTTAGATACAAATCTATTGTGCCTTAGAGACTAAACAAAGAATTAGGGAGTTCTCAACTTGTTTGCACATGTCTCTTACCAGTTGTTTTTTTTTTAATTTGTCTTTTTGTCAAAAGACAAATACAGATAGATTGGGAAAATTTGATGCAAAAACTAAAAAATAAAACAAAACCAAAAAACCAACCCTGTTCTACCTAACCTCCACTGGAAGCTGGTCATGTGATTTTCAACTGTATGTTTTACTTCTTTTCTTGTTCTTGGACCAAAAGGAGCTTCAGCATACTGGTGTCTACCATTTAGTCTGTCCATACCCCCCAGGGATGTCAGGGCCACTAGAGCTGTCCCAGTAGGCCTAGCCAAGGTTTTCAAGGGCCCAGTGGCTGGCTACAGCTAGCCCAGGGCACAGCCACCTGGCTCCATATCAAGACTTTTGTCTGCCAGCTAAGCACCTATTCCTCTCCTCCACTATGATACTAGTAATACTTCCCTTTTATGCACTGGAGATTTTCTCTTTGAAATAAGAATTATATTTAGACAGTATATTCTTTACATGTTGCATGTACTTAATCCAGGATGCAACTGAGCAAATATGCATAAAGTAATCCTTATGCTATTCCCATAAATTTCTGATGTAACTCCTCTAGACAAGAAGCAGCCATCATGATGCATACCTAATCCATTTGTTATTCCCATTTGGGCAAAGAAGAAAACGTAAACATTATAACAGTGATGAATACTGAAATAGGCTGAAATGGAGTAGGGTAGCATAGATCATATATGGGTGGAAATAATCTATGTTGTTTATCTGCAATGCACAAACACAAGAGGTTCTATAGTGAAGGACACAGTAAAAAAAAAAGCTTGTATCTGTTTTTCCTATTGGCAAAACTTAAGCTTCCTCAAGTTCTGGATCTTCCCTTGAATAGCTCTATTTCTATGCCAATAAGACAAAATGAAATTGAACTACATTTAGTGACTGAAAAATTACACTACAAAATTCTCCCTTCAGCTAGTCAGTCTTTAAACAGGCACACCCTGCTTCACAGGATGGGTCACTGCTGCACATCCCTCAGATGTTCCACACCCACTTCTGGACCCCAAGTCTCTCCAGAGGCCTCAGAATACAGTGTCGATGGTAAGGCATAAAGATGGTTCCCCAACAGGCGTTCACTACTTAAAAAAGCCTGTGAGAGCAATCACTCCACTCTGAGAAAAAGAGAACTGACAGGAACCACTTGTGGTGTTTCCCCCTATCCCTTTTTTGTAATGAGGAGAGGAGAATTCAAGACAAAATCAAAAGTTACACCAAAGGAAAGTGAATTTCTCATTTAGAACCAAAGAGGCACAAAAATACTAGCCTCAATTTCCCTCCTAAGGACAAGTAAGAAAAAGATTAGTCATCATTCCTTCAAAGCCTTCATTAGGTGGCTAAGCCCCAGACCCTTGAACATAAACCAGAGCCAAACTTCCCTAAAGAAGGCTTTTCACAGTGATAGTAAAAGAGTCATAAGAAGAAATAAAAGTTTAAATGATACCTTTCACATCCAAAAAAAAAAAGAAAATCTATGAATGGAAAGCTGATTTTTAAATTTTTTAATGTTCATTTATTTTGAGGGAGAGAGAGACAGTGTGAGTGGGGAACGGGCAGAGAGACAGGGAGACACAGAATCTGAAGCAGGCTCCAGGCTCTGAGCTGTCAGCACAGAGCCAGATGAGGGGCTTGAAGTCATGAACCGTGAGATCATGACCTGAGCCGAAGTCAGACACTCAGCTGACTTAGTCCATCCAGCTGCCCTGGAAAGCTGATTTTTGCTCTCATTTACACCATACTATCCCACTCTTTAAAATGATTCTTTAATGGTGCTTCATCATATGCAGAACTATCCACATACATTAATTTGGTATGACATAAATACAAATGTATTCTTATCCCCATTTTACTGATGAGGAAATCAATCCTTGATACCATACTCAGGGTTATACAAACTAAACTCATCCATGCCTGGATTACAATAATCAAGAGACCTGGTTTCCTGCTGCAACTCAGGTACAGCAGGCACAGTGATGAACTTTGTACAAAGTGCAAACCAACCAAACTGCCAGCCTGGACTTTCCTCAGTTTCCAGGCACTTTCTCAGGCTCCATTACAGACTTTGACTTTCCTCTATATACCCTATCCAGTGCATTAGCCAACTTTCAGAAATAAATAAATAGCTTCAGGTAAACTGCCTGAAAAATTTATAGTTGGCTCTTCAACAAAACAGGGATCAGGGGCACCAACCCTCCATGCAGTCAACACTACTTATAACTTTTGACTTCCCCCAAACTTAATTAGCCTACTTTCATCCAGAAACCTTACAGATAACATAAACAATAGATTAACACATTTTTGTTATATGTATTATATACTGCATTCTTACAATAAAGTTAAAGAAAACATTATTAATAAAACACATTTATAGAACTGTAATGTAATTGTTGAAAAAAATCTGAGTATGAGTGGATTCCCACAGTTCAAACCCATGTTGTTCATGGATCAACTGCATAATACAAATAATAAGCATAAGAAGTCTAGAATGACAACATTAATATTAAATACAATAGACTTCATGACAAAAAGTATCACCACAGATAAAAAGGGATATTTCACTATGATGAAGGGTCAACTCATCAGGAGGACATAACAATCACAAATGTGTATATGCCTGAAAATAGAATCAAAACACATAAAGCAAAAATAGAATCAAAGGGAGAAATAGACAATTCCAACCATCACAAATAAATATTTTAATCCCCTCTGCCCAGTCATTGTTAGAACAACATAGTCGTGGTGATGGGGTGGGGGTGGGGATCAACACTTTTTCTATAAAGGGCCAGATAGCACATATTGTAGGCTTTCTGGGGCATACAGTCTCTGTTAAAACTATTGAATTCTAACTGGTAGCACAAAAGCAGTCAGCGATGATATGTTAAAAATGAATATAGCTCTGTTTCAATAAAACTTTATTTATAAAAATAGGCAGAATAGATTTAGCCCACAAACTGAAGTTTGCTGACCCCTAAACTAATGACATTATTTAAAAACTGACAAAGACATGAAAGACCTGAAAAATACTATCAAGTACCAAGACTTATAAAAGGTATCACATCTAACCATAGCAGACATTCTTTTCAAGTCTAGACCTTAAAACAAGTGCCAATCAATTTTAAATCATGAAATCATCATACACATTATACTGATCACAATGGAATTAAATTAGAAATTAACAATGTTAAAATAACTAAGAAAGTCCCAATATTTAGAAATGAAACCAGCCATTTCTAAATAATACATAGGTCAGAGAAGAGAACACGAGCGAAGAGTAAAAAAGAAAAAAAAAGAGTAAAAATAAAATTTTTTTAAATTTGTGAGATAAAGGTAAAGCGGTGATTAGAGTGATGTGTATAGCTTTAAATGTTTGTATTAGAAAAGAAGAAAGATATAAAATCAATGATTTGAGTTTCTATTTTAACATATCAGAGGACAGAGGGGCCAACATGGTGGAGAAGTAGGGGGATCCATACTTCCCGTGTCTCTCAAAGAAGGGCTGAAGCCAAGGGAATTTTAACCCCAAACGTCTGGAAGGAAAAGAGACTGAGTCTACAGGGAGACACCAGGACCACCTAATGGGTGATTGCAAACCAGGGGAGATAAAACAGACCGCGTAGGCATGGAGGGGAGGGATCCCCTTCTGTGGAGAGACAAAGGGAAGAGAGAGAGCATCTGGGGAAGTGTAGGACTTTATCTGGACAAGAAAAAAACCTTGAATGGGGACAGAGAGTGATCCCGTCTCTAACTGCAGGGCTTTCTTCTGACTGGGGCCAGCTGCCATGTTTGTGTACCTGGGGAGGAGGGGAGCCACCCCCAGGTTTCGTGGTAGGTCACAGGTGCAGTCCATAGTTGGAGAAAGTGGTCATCCCCCTGAAGTGCTGCAGCACAGGGCAAAATCAGCCAGGACCACATATCCGGCGACATAGAGAGGCGCTTCCCCAGTGCCAGGGTGCACGGAGTGGGAGTTTAAATCCCAGCCAAGCGCTGGGGCGCAGGAGTCCGCGGAGCGAGATAAGACTGCCCCATCTGTGCCACGGCACAGTGAGGACAGCTCGAACGGAGTGATTTGGGACACCAGGTCCGTGGAGAAGAGACTGGGGGTGGTGACCACTTTTCTCCCTACCACAACCAAGGCAGGGCCTCAGGGATCGGTCCTCAGGGCCCAGGGTGGGGGCAGACCTGCCTACACCAAATCATGCCCCTCTGTGCACAGTAATTGTGTATCTACTGGAGTGGGATAGACACTGAGGAACCAGACGGCCCCCTCCTCCAGACCAGCACTGCTGCATTGCCTGGATTAGTTCTAGGATAATTCTTGTTATTTAAAAATTTTTTTTAATCTTTATTTATTTTTGAGAGAGAGACAGAATGTGAACAGGGGAGGAGCAGAGAGAGAGGGAGGCACAGAATCCGAAGCAGGCTCCAGGCCCTGAGCTGTCAGCACAGAGCCCGACGCAGGCCTCGAGATCACTAACGTGAGATCATGACCTGAGCCGAAGTCGGACGCTCAACAGACTGAGCCACCCAGGCACCCCAGATAATTCTTGTTATTTAGATATATTCTTCCTTCCCTTTCTCCTTCTTATCTCTTCCCTCCTCTAGGCTGGTTACTCTGGTTGTTGGTTTGTTTAAGCAGACATATTTAATCCATTCTCTTGACACATGTTCTACATGTCCTTCTTTACTTTCCTTTCTCTCTCTCTGGAATAATCAAGCCATATCTCTGTCTGGGTAACTTTATCTTTGTTTCTTTGCCCCCACCTCCTTCTTTATTTTCCTTTCTCTCTCTCTGGATTAAGCCATTTTGCCTCTCTGCCTGGTCAATGTTTATTTTTTTTTCCCCTGCTCCTGTCATTTCTCTTTGTATGTGCTCTTCCATCAGCACGACCTCCATTCTGTTCTTTACTTGTAGCTGGTATTTCTGGTTTTTTGCTTTTGGATTGTTTTTGTTGTTGTTGTTGTTTGTTTTATTTGTTGTGTGTTTGTGTATTTTTGTTTCCTGTTTGTTTGTTTGTTTGTTTTCCTTTCCAGGGCTACTTCAAGGAACAAATCAAAGCACACCTGGTGGAGGTCCCAAAACACCAAAAATAACCAAAGTCACAACAACAGAGAGCAAGTAACACTCTCCAAAAAACACCTCCTGAAGGGCCCGGCCCTGGACAGTGTATGAACCCCCCTTTAATGTAGCAGTGCTTGCAGGTGCAGAGCACATAACAAGCTTTTAAGACTCATAAGAGACAGAAAACTAGGCAAAATGATGAAATGGAAGAATTCCCCTCAAAGGGAATTCCAGGAAGAAGTGACAGCTAAAGAATTGATCAAAACAGATATAAGCAACATAACTGAACAAGAATTTAGAATAATAGTCATAAAATTAATCACTGGGCTTGAAAAAAGCACAGAAGACAGCAGAGAATCTATTGCTGCAGAGATCAAGGGACTAAAAAATAGTCATCATGAATTTAAAAATGTTATAAATAAGGTGCAAAATAAAATGGAGGTGGCTACAGTGCGGATTGAAGAGGCATAAGAGAAAATAGGTGAATTAGAAGATAAAATTATGGAAAAAGAGGAAGCTGAGAAAAAGAGAGATTAAAAAAATCCAGGAGTACGAGGGGAGAATTAGAGAACTAAGTGATGCAATCAAACGGAACAATATCTGTATCATAGGAATTCCAGAAGAAGAAGAAGAGAGAGAAAGGGGCTGAAGGTGTACTTGAACAAATCATAACTGAGAACTTCCCTCATCTGGGGAAGGAAACAGGCATTGAAATCCAAGAGGCACAGAGAACTTCCTTCAGACATAACTTGAATCAATCTTCTGCAGGACATATAGTGAAACTGGCAAAATACAAGAAAAAAGAGAATTCTGAAAGCAGCTAGGGATAACAGGGCCTTAACATACAAAGATAGACCCATAAAGGTAGTTGCAGACCTATCTACTGAAAGTTGGCCAGAAAGGAATGGCAGGAAATCTTCAAAGTGCTGAACAGGGAAATATGTAGCCAAGAATATTTATCCAGCAAGTCTGTCATTCAGAATAGAAGGAGAGATAAAGACTTTCCCAAACAAACAAAAACTGAAGGAACTCATCACCACTAAACCAGCCCTACAAGAGAACCTAAGGGAGATCCTGTGAGTGAAATGTTGCAAGGACCACAAAGTATCAGAGACATCACTATAGCCATGAAACCTACAGATATCACAATGACTCTAAACCTATATCTTTCAATAATAATGCTGAATGTAAATGGACTAAATGCGCCAATGAAAAGGCATAGGGTATTAGAATAGAAAAAAAAACAAGACCCATCTATTTGCTACCTACAAGAGACCCATTTTAGACCTGAGGACACCTTCAGATTGAAAGTGAGGGGATGGAGAACTATCTATCATGCTACTGGAAGTCAAAAGAAAGCTGAAGCAGCCATACTTATATCAGACAAACTAGACTTTAAATTAAAGGCTGTAACAAGAGAGGAAGAAGGGCATTATATCATAATTGTGGGGTCTATCCATCAAGAAGAGCTAACAATTATAAATGTCTATGCACCAAATTCAGAACCATCCAAATATATAAAACAATTAATCACAAACATAAGCAATCTTATTGGTAAGAATGTGGTAATTGCAGGGGACTTTAATACTCCACTTACAAAACAGACAGATCATCTAGACAGAAAATCAGTAAAGAAACAATGGCCCTGAATGATACACTGGACCAGATGGACTTGACAGGTCAGAAAAAGGACAAACTCAATCCCAAGAAACTAAATTGAAGAAAATCACAAAGAGAAAATCTGGTTATTTGACAAGATCAATAAAACTGATAAACCTCTAGCTAGACTAGTCAAGAAAAAAAAGAGAGAAGACACAAATTACCAATATCAGGAGTAAAAGAGAAAATACCACTACAAATCCTATAAATATTAAAAAGATAATAAAGAATGTTATGGACAGGGCGCCTGGGTGGCTCAGTTGGTTAAGCGTCCCACTCCTGATTTTGGCTCAGGTCATGATTCCAGGGTCATGAGATCAATCTCCACATCAGGCTCCATGCTGAGCATGGAGCCTGCTTAAGATTCTCTCTCTCTCTCTGTCCCTCCCCCTTCTCAATAAAAAGAATGTTATGAACAATTTTGTGCCAACTCAGACAAAAATGAACAAATTTCTTGAAAGATACACGAAAGTGTGAGATTTTTCAAACTCATAATCCATTCCCTTTGAGATACCTCTGGTCCCCAAATGTTGTCAAACAATTGACTGTTTAACTCTTCAAATGTGCTTTGAAAGAATGAGAAAGGGTAGATAAAGAAACTAACATTGAAATTAGTAGATCTTGTGATTGGAGAGCATCTTAAGGAGAAAAGGCTTCATGGTGAAGGAAGTAGAAACAAAAATTAAAGATTCAAGTGAACTTGAATTTTATCTTACACAATACACAAAAATTAACTTGATAGGGATCATAGAACTAAAACATAAGAGGTAAAATTACCTTTATAAACTTATAAAAGAAAACAGAAGAAAATCTTTGTGACGTTGGGGCACAAACCATAATCTATGTAAGAAAATATTATAAAATGGCTTTCATAAAAATTAAATTTTGCCCTTCAAAACACAGCTAAGAAAACATAAAGCAAGCCACACTTGGAGAAATATCTGACAAAAGTTCATATGCAGAATATATACATGTTTCTTATAAAGCAAAAAGAGGACAATCCAATTAAAAAATGGGCAAAAGATTTTAATAGACACTTCACAAAAGTAAATACAAAGATAACCGATAAACACATACATAAAGAGTTGCTTAACATCAGATGCCTAGTCATCAAGGAAATGCATATTAAAACAACAATAAGATGTATGACATAACTTCCCAAATGACTAATGGTAAAAAGACTAACAATATCAAGTGTGAGTGAGAATGTGGAGCAACTGGAACTCTCATTCACTGCTTGATGTAATGCAAAACTGTATAGTCACTCTGAAAAACAGTATGGCATTATCTCTTAAATTAAATATATACTTACCATATGACCTGGCCAGTCAACTCTTGGGTATTTACAAAAAAGAAATGAAAATATATGTCCACACAAAACTTCTATGTGAATATTTACAGCAGCATTGTTCCCAAACTGGAAACAATTCAAATATCTATTAAGTGATGAACACTGAAACAAATTATAGTATAGTCACACCATGCAACATTACTCAGGAATTAAAGAAACACAAATATTTGGGGCACCTGGGTGGCTCAGACAGTTCAGTGTCCGACTATTAATTTTGGCTCAGGTCACAATCTCAGGGTTGTGAGATCTAGCCCACATCAGGCTCCATGCTGGGCATTCTCTCTCTCTCTAAAAGAGAGAGAGAGAGAAAGGGAGAGAGAGAGAGAGACATACATACTACCTACATGGATGAACCTCAAAAATGTTATACTAAATGAAAAAAGCAAAAGAAAAAGAACTATATATGTTTCTATTTATATTATATTCTATAAAAGGGGAAAATAGAATTACAGAAAGCAGATCAGAAGTGCCCTGGGCCTAGGGCCTGAGGTCAGGGGAGTGAACTAAATACAAAGGCAGATGGCAAACATAAATATGTGTGTTCTGACTGGCCCACTGATAGCTGTGGTTAAAAACCAGTCTGCTCAGTTAGATACAGTCTCTATGGCCAATGGCAAAGGAAATAAATACCCTCTGTGGTAGTCTTCCAGAGTGTTCCAATGGATAGGTTAGCTTCTTGAATACTCACCACTCACTTTATGTCTGTCTCTCTACCTACCTTATTCTCTCTGATAAAGAGTCAACATACATATAACTAAAAGTAATGAGAACCCAGCAGGCCTGACATCCCCTCCACTAAGAGAGCACATTCAAAATTAAAATGCCCTGCAGCACCTGGATGGCTCAGTCAGTTAAGCGTCCGACTTCAGCTCAGGTCATGATCTCAAGGTTCATGAGTCTGAGTGCCGCTTCCGGGCTCTGTGCTGACAGCCTCGAGCCTGCTTCCGATTCTGTGTCTCCCTCTCTCTCTGCCCCTCCCTCGCTCAAGCTCTGTCTCTCTCTCTCAAAAATAAGTAGACAGTAAATTCTAATATCTTTAAAAAAAACATTCCCAAAGCGGAGACACCTGGGTGGCTTGGTCTGTTAAGCATACGACTCTTGATTTTGGCTCAGGTCATGATCTCAAGGTTCCTAAGATAGAGCCCTGTGTTGGGTTCCATTGGCCTGTTTTGGATTCTCTCCTCTCTCTCTGCCCTCTCCCCCCTCACCACCACCCCCCCAGCCCCTGCTCACACATACTCTCTCAAAATAAAAAAATATATATATTTATTAATAAATAAACAAATAAACAAATAAATAAAATCCCAAGGGGCCACACCTGGGCCTGGCTGTTTCCTCCTTTGACCTGTGTAAAGCTGGGCAGAGCTAGGGATCAGATTCTAGGCTAAACCATCTGAGGATGCTGCTAGACTATTTTTGCTATTGTTTAAGAGAAATTATAAAGCTTTCTAGTCCTCTTTCTTGAAATTTTTCCAGTTCCAAGTTATGTTCCTACAAACTACAAAGGAATACAAGCAAACCTTATTTATTTGGGTTAAAAATGTAAACATTCCTCTTTATGAAAAAGAAAGAAAGCAGGGGAGGGAGGCAGTGAAGAAGGAAGGAAGGAAGGAAGGAAGGAAGGAAGGAAGGAAGGAAAGAAAGAAGATTTAACTCTGGGACACATTAAAAGTTTAACTAGCTTTCGAAAATAAAATATGATACATGTGAACCATCACCAAGAAGTCCAAATACCAAACATACCCAGACTGTGCAGTGAGCTAATTACCCTCTAATTTTAAAGTGTTGATATATTCATGTGGATATTACACCAAAGAAAAAGAGAGTTACAGGAAAGTGCAGACAAGAACTGCCTTGAAATAATAATCTATAAATCTAAAGAAGGCAGCAAAATATAAACCCACCAGGAGTTTCAGTGATAGAAATGAGAAGGAGGTGGCTGGTTCTAAAAATCCACAGGAAGCACAAGAGGGAAGGCAGCTTGAAGAGCCAAGAGACACACCTGAAGTTATTCCAGGGAATTTAACAGAAATACAAATAGGGAGGCAACAGCTTCATGGCTCATTCAAATTAAATGCACTTCAAAATTGTATTTTAAATTAGTGCATTTCATACAGTTTTCACAGCATCATTCCATTTTGCCTTTTGTCAAAGGAGCCGTGCAGGTTTCTTTTCTGTAGACCTTTACAGTTCAGTGAAAGGCAGATTATATTCAAGTGAGAAACTTAGAAGTCCCTTTATTTCCCAAAGTAGAACATTATTCACCTATTGAGTTGAGTCATTAAACTCAATTCAAGAAAGCCTACCCATCCATCCATTCATCTTTACAGCTATAGACATAGATACTAAAAAAAAAAACTTTTATTATATAAAATCAGATGTATAAAATACTACTCTATGGTAAGGGTCACAGCATAATCATTTCCAAAACATCAATGGTGGGCAACTGGGGTACCATTCATAAATAGAATTAATATTTAAATTAAACCTAGATATTTAAAATCAAATTCTTGCTAGGCAAAGTGGAAAATGCTCTGGTTTGTGCAAAAAAATATGAAAAATTGAGATCAGAGGCTAATAGTAAATCTTTAATTTTGTTTCTACTTCCTTCACCATGAAGCCTTTTCTCCTTAAGATACTCTCCAATCACAAGATCTACTAATTTCAATGTTAGTTTCTTTATCAACCCTTTCTCACTCTTTCAAAGCAAGTTTGGAGAGTTAAACAGTCAATTGTTTGACAACAGTTGGGGACCAGAAGTATATCAAAGTGAATGGATTATGAGTCTGAAAAATCAATACAGCAAGAAAAATAGCTCTCTATGCAGATTAATGTGCTCAAGTTTATTTTGATAGAGTCCTCTCTTGCTATTAAACTTGAGCCTATAAATATAACAATGAGTGCTATGAGAGGCAAGGACACTATTTTATTCACAGGCATATATATCCCTTACCCTTCACACACAGTAGGTGCTCAGAAATATGATGAATGGATTAATGGAAAACAATGAATGAATAGCTGTTATTAACCAAAACTAAGGCTCACTTTTATTTTGGTGAATTTTGTTTTGCTTTCAGATAGCAGACTTGACATTGAGTTTCTGAACTCCTGGCCAAGGGCTCCTACTACTGCCTCTGCCCAGGATGAGGTCCCTGTTCCCCAGAGCCCCTCTGGAGCACAGAGCTGAGTGTGCCATTATGTAGCAGGAGCACAAGGAGCAAAGAGGGCTTCTGCCCTAGGGGCTAGGAATCCAAGTATTTTACAAGCACTACTGCTATTAACATTATTACATAGATGAACATGCCTCTGTTCTGCCAAGTCTGATGATGGCTGAGTCTTCATCATGTGTATAAAACCACAGACAAGGCGATAAATATCAAAAGATTAGGGGTGAGATTAGACTAGTTACCAAGGTCAACTGGTTGCCTGGATTGTTATAATTCCTTAGACAAATGACCTTATTCCAATGCCATTCCACCCATACCCTTTCATTTTTTTAAAAGAAATATAGAAAACAGGAACTCTAATTGTATCAATATTTCCTTTTTCCTAACTACAGTTCATGGAGTAGTACTTTGGCCCAACCTATTTGGAAATAAACTCAGATCACCAAATCATAGTAACTGACAGATGTATTTTATAGTCATCAATTTAATGCCACATCTAGCCCAGACAGAACACTACAGCAGAAGCCTCAGTCTCAAATTTGAAGTTACAATATCTCAAAGAGGGAGGAATAATATAACCAGAAAGTCTGCAGCTGTGGTGCCCACCACTACTCAAATCACTCTTTAATATTTCAATTAAAAAATGTGAGCCCTCCCATCCCATATGGTGTGGGAAGTTCATATCCTCCTCAAGATTTAACAATCTCCAGGCATTTATATCCTCAGATCTTATTTACCGCTTCCACTGAGCTCTCCACCAGTCAGCCCCTGCCCTGATCCCTTCTAGTACCATCACCCTGTATGACACATGGTCCTCATTCTTTATTCTCCAAAACAACACCACTGGAAAATACACTACTGCACTATAGCTAAATTGGAGGCAACAGAGGGGGTCAGTAATACCATCACTGCTCAGCATATGAAAGTCCTCCAAGCAACCCCAATAGCAGAGACTTGATCAGCCACACTTCCTCCTCAGTGCCAACCTCTGCATATGACTTCTGCCTCCCCACAAGTACTGTTTCTCCATTTTCTCCACCTATTCTGAACCCCTCACACTGTCTGATTGTCAGCACAACTCCAGACTGCTCTCAAGAGCAATCTGTATTTTCAGACTATGACCCGGGGTCAGAGGGAGTAAAACCTTTCACCTTTCATACTAAAAGAGGCATCAAGGTTCTAACCCAAACTGCAGACCTGTTTTACTAGGCATTCTTCCTCCTTCTAATTCAGACAATAGCCGGCCAGAGTAACTCTTTCTTCCCACTATACGACGTTTCTCCACTCTCTTGTTATCATGAAGTGTGATTCTTAAGCCATAAGACAGATTCCACAAGTAGGATACTCACACATCTGTCTCCGTACTTATGGTCTTTGTGTTGAAGGAACATCAAACATGAGGCCAGATCCCGACTCATAACCGGTGTCATCCCTTCCTAGACACTTTGCTGCCTCCAGGATTGGGCTGATCTTGAGCCCAAGGCAGACCTTGCAGTTAAGAAACAGCAACATGTGGCTCTGTACAGTGCAGGAGCAGTGAACTGGTGGACCAGACCTGAAGGCAGCACAGTGTGATCAGCAGATGAAGTTAATCAGAACTACTGTGTTAAGAGGCAGCCTAATTCTATTCCTTTTTTTTTTCTTTTTCTTTTTTTAGCCAAATTCTATTTTAAATCCAACTCTGAGTATGGAAGCATTTTCAATAAAGTTCCTTCAGAATGAAAAGATTCACTGCCTGGGAGCACCGCAGGCCACAGGACTATAAATCTGTGCCACTCACCAAATACTGTGCCCAGCTAACATTTCTTACACCCTGACTTCTTCCTCCCAACTCAACGATAAGCTTCCAGAGGGCAGGATTTACATTTTTCTCTGGGGATCCACTCAGAGCTCTGCATAGTCCCTGCACATTACACATATTACCAAACTGTAATTAAGAACCTATATTTTTCACACCAAGGGAATAAGGGTTCTGACTCAAGCCAGAACTCAAGAGCCTATGGTACTTCCTGAAACATGAGCCAATAGACTTAGTCTGGTTGCCTCTCTCCTCTGGACCATGTTTAAATTATTCTTGGGTCAGTCTGCTTATACTGTAGATGTTGCTAGATATTTCATTCATTTTGGCCAGGACATTTTTGGAATTATGCTAGAAGGACACTGCCCAAGAATATCAAACACCGCTAGAACGATGTTCTTCCCTAACTAGAAACATACTGGGTATTTCATAATTTAAGATTGTTCATTAAATGGCTATGGAATACAGTTGAAAATTTTTAAGTATATATTTTAGATTCAAAGATTGTTTTTCTTCTGGGAGAAAAACAGAGATGTGTTTCTTCCTCTTGTTACTTTTATAGTCAGTAGCTACACACTACATTTCAACATAGTTATATTGATTTTTATGTTGTTTTTTTTTTTTATTATTTCAGCAATTTGGTGACTTCACAAATTATCCTTCAAAGAATCTCGAGATACATGGCTAGAATCACAGGTAGGGGAAAATTTCATTCTTTTGACTCAAATGTGAAATTTATGATCAGGTAATTGTTTTTCTCTATAACTTGGATGCTAAGAGCACACATTTGAGGATGAGGTTCACCCTAAAATAAAATTTAGTGACCCTGAATTACTTGAGATATTTCAAAATAGAAAGCTTCCCACTAAAGTGATAAGCAGATAATTTTCATGAGAGAAAATACTATCCAAGAATTACAGAGCTTCAAATTGGAATCTCTTCCATCTCAGTGGGATGATGCCACAGTGTGTCTCTAACAAACAATAACAACATAATGCAACAGGATGCAATTTGGGTGGACAATATTTATGGACAAAATACAAGTTAGTCACAACACCAAGCTGTCTTTTGTGCACACGTATATTCAAATGCCCTGCCCAATATACAGAGAAAGGCTCTCTGTTGATGTGAAGCTTAATCTTTCTTTCTTAATGTTTTTCCCACTGGAAGGGCTGGCAGCTCACTTCCTGTTTCTTGGCATGTCCACTCTGAATACGAAAAAGACACCTCACAAAGCAACTTGATAGGTATCATCATAAAAGCATGTATTATTTACTTGTGCCTCATGCTCTGAACTCTGCAGTATCCCAGCTCCCTACAGGGCTTTCTAAAAGTCTTACATTGCTACAGTCTTTGAAGGCCGCCAAAGTCTCCATATGCATGTTATCATCATCTGGATGACTTCCTTTTTCTTTATATATGCTTAAGTTTAATAATTTTAATCATTTAATTATATGTATTACTTTATTTTTTTTCAATATATGAAATTTATTGTCAAATTGGTTTCCATACAACACCCAGTGCTCATCCCAAAAGATGCCCTCTTCAATACCCATCACCTCCCCTCCCCTCCCCCCCTCCCCCCATCAACCCTCAGTTTGTTCTCAGTTTTTAAGAGTCTCTTATGCTTTGGCTCTCTCCCACTCTAACCTCTTTTTTTTTTTTTCCTTCTCCTCCCCCATGGGTTTCTGTTAGGTTTCTCAGGATCCACATAAGAGTGAAACCATATGGTATCTGTCTTTCTCTGTGTGGCTTATTTCACTTAGCATAACACTCTCCAGTTCCTGGATGACTTCCTTTTTAAGGGAGCCATGTTTCAGGTAGCTTACAGTAATCACCACCCATTTGTATTATCAAAGGTCATCCTCAGAATGCTTTTCTGAGGTACCATACTATTTGGAACATGAGAGAAATAAATCAGAAAATGCCTTGAAGTCTCCCCCAGCACCTAGTTATTCCTGAAAGGCCACCACTGCTGTTTGCTAGACCTTTGGCCCATGCCAGGCACCTGGAGGGCCAGTGTTGCCTACCAAGGGGAGAGGCTGGGCAAGTCCTGGTATGCTCAGAATTTGACAGTACAGTCTTTGATCCAGTTTTCTCTATACATCTTTAATCTATTTTCCAAGCAAAGGTTTCAAGTAGCCAATGCTATGTTGATTTCCCATCAGCTGACCTCAGGTGGGTCCTATGTCTCTTTGGCTCTCCTGTAATCCAGAGCACTGCAAAGCTAGAACTACAGGCAAGGATCTAAATCTCACTACTCAAAGTGTGGTCCATAGACTAGCAATAGGCACATCCACCTGGAAGTTTGTTTAGAAAGGCAGGATCCCAGGCTTCACCCTGACCTCAAAATCAGAATCTGCATCTTCACAAACCCCCCTGGAGATTTGTGTACACTGAAGGTGGGGAAACACTGTTACACAAGGGCTGGCTGGGTATCCAATGGGAGCCTCATGTATTACTGCACAATCTGATTCACTAACAAAAGCCAGTTCTGAGCAAACTGTTCTTTTAAATATGGAATAAACTAGCTATGTGACCTTGGTTGAGTTACGTTAACCTCTTTGATTTTTTTAAAAGATATTAATAATAGTACCTGACTCATACTGGTACTGTGAGGATTAAACTGGGTAATATAGGTAAAGAGTAGCGAGCTCAGCACCTGGCATGTGGATAATAGCCAATAAACATTTACTATTATGAATTTGTATTTTCCCATATGTACTTTTAGACACAGGGTGGAAAAGAGCAATCTCAGGCATCTGCTACCAGGTTACTACAGGTAAGTTGTCCAAGGCAGCATATTAGGCAATGAAGTGAAAAGGCCAGATGCAGAAGTTGTACCTTTGAGTAAAAAGAGACAGTCAAGGAAGCTGGGAGGGATGGTCACAGCCTACTGTGCCTCACGAGCTAGCAGAGGGTAGAGGCAGCTGGTTGAAGATGTCAAACCAAAATAAAGCAGAAGGCAAGCTGTAGGGCACTGGTGCCCACAGAGGAGGGACGGGCTGTGCTGAAGGAGTGTGGGAAACTGGATGCTCCAGCCCTAGACCCAACTGTGCCTTTCTAAGATCACAGGTGCTGTCCTGGACTCAGTCAGGTCCCATGAGGCCTATCTTGCTCATTAGACCTGCCAGTCTAAACCAAGCAGAGCTGCTCACTATTCTACTTGTCCTTTGTGTTCTTGTGACTCTGCCTCTCTTTCTCTCTCCATCTGTGCCCTTTCTTCTGTTTCTTCCACTGTAGCCAACCAGGCAGTCAGGTCACCACAAATTCCTTAGGAGGGGTAGTGGCCAGAATAAGGTCAAAAGCCAGAAAGACCACTGGGAGTGAGACTTCAGGCTGGAGAGTGGCTAACATTTGGTCAACCTGGAAGTAGGTTTCTGGATGGGGTTGGGAGAAGGTGGGAGAAGAAGAGGGCTTTCTCAAAGCAGCAGACTCTCTCAACACATAGCCCAGTTCTATGAGCAGCCCAACTTTCCGAAGGCAAGCTTGAAAGGCCACATGAACCCATGCTTCAGCCTGGGGGCCTGCCTGCCTATAAAAGGCACAGTATATGCCTCATTCAAGGACAAATTCATATGCCAAATGACAGCCCTGTCAGCAATATGAAGACATCTCCCATGCACTGCTTTCTAAGGCTGATCTGTAAAGGATGTCATGAAGTGTCTGTAGAACTGTCACTTTTTGAGCACCATTACATTCATTTATTAGATTCTCTGCCTCAGAGCTTTCTCCATTGAGCTGAGTAAAGTCAACACCATGAAACTTAATAGTGTCTTACAAAGGGACATATCAGGTCATAAGGGCTAGTATTTTCTGCGTTCTATAGAAGACTCCAACCCCAATCAGCATCACCTTCAGACTTGCCTCTCTTTGCCAATGGTCACTACAAATAGCAGAGATGCTTTCATTATACAACACAAACTTAACAATAACATGCACTGTAAACACTCATCCAGATTATCTTTCACACTTGTGAAATGTAATATAAAAAAGAAAGAGACCATGAGAAGGGAGAAAGGGAAGGAAGGAAAGAAGGAAGGAAGGAAGTAAAGAAGGAAGGAAAGAGAAGGGGGAGGGAGGGGACCTTGGACCAGGACTCAGGAGTTCAGTTCCAGCTGTGTCTCTTATCCTTAGGTCCCTGAGCAAGTCTCTTCCCTGGAGTCTCAGTTCACTCATATGCAAATGGAGAAAACACCTCCAAATCTTTGGTAAAGATGAAATAATAATATATGGAAAGTACTTGTCCATTATATATCATCGTAGAATTGACATTTTATTTTTGCTCCAAGATGAAATAACACACACACACACAAAAGAGTTAAGATATAGTGATTAATGCTCAAGACAATGGAGAAACTTTTGTTCTGTTATTTTAAATGTATGGCTCAAGTACAAGTGACCTCAGGATACAGAAAATATGTACCAGATTATTTTTTTCTTCCATACTTTCAGCTTTTGTTACAGCTAACATCATTTTCCCTATTACGAATATTTCTTTTTCTCTTCTCACACAAGTAAACCTATTCAGGGTGCATGATAGGTTTTCCAATATTATGAAAATCCCTTCCACACACTTTATGATCTGCCACAGCTTATCTGGGAATGCTTTTCCCGCCACGCGCAGATCAAGGAGTCACTATAGGCTCATTGGCAAGAAGAGGCCTAACAGGCTCCTACAGAAATCCTGAAGGCTCCAGAGATACTGTTCATCTAAATTGGGAAGGGAAATGAACATGCACAGAGAACATTCTTTATACATTTCCAATGGGAGTGTTTGCTTATAATAGTATCATAAAAAAAAATCCCACAGGAAATGAGCACCCCCCCAATAAAATAAGATTCCCAGATTGAAATTGAGTTCATGAGGTTTCAAGCATGTTTAATACTTAAAAATGTTCTGAAATGTAAAGAGCTGCTCAAAATTTGCAGGCACCAAGAAAACACACACACACACACACACACACACACACACACACACGAGAGTCAAGTTGTCAGTTAGAAAACCAGTGCTATAAGGAGAAAGAACAGGTGAGATGTGGCAGCCACCATTTAATATAGGATCCTGTAGTAAACACCACTGTTGTTATAATCTTGCCTCAGAATCTTGGTCTTCCCTTGCTGAGCCACATTAAGGTGGAGGTGATAGGAGGTAGCCCAGTGCCAGAGTGGAGAGGGCCCTCAGGTGGGGCTCTGGGTCAGGCACATGGCAGGGGGTACTGCTAGTAGAAGGCTGTGGAGCTTAGGGGCCAGGACCCAGGGTATCCCAGCAAGGGGTAGTGGCAGCACAGAATGAACTTATTTGTGGACACAAGGAGAATATCCCCAGGAAGAACTGCAAAATATCTGAGAGCACCAAGTAGTCAAGTGAAATCACATTAACAGAAACTTCCAGGGATCTGTGTCCCTTCTTGCTGATATAGGACCTCCTGTCCCTACAAAGTCACTCTTTGCTTAAGAATTTCTGCCAAACCCTGGTGGCCACGTGGGCCCTGCTATCCTGTCACCAGTGCCCTAAACCTGTCCTAGTGCCTAAACTCCTAGTGGCCCAAGTGCAGGGAGGGAGAATGGCAGTTTCTCCTTTTTGTTACACTCCTTTAGAATTGTCACAGCAGCATTTTACATAGTTCAGTAAAAAAGGCCCTCAGTTTTTCATGTATAGGGCATCATTCCTCCTGGGAACCAGTCCCTGTTAAAGTAGAGTTTGGGTATGCAACCTGTGCTCAGGTCTCCAATGGCTCAGGTGGTATGGCTGGGCCCAGTTCCCAATGCCTGATGTCCTTCCCTGAGGATGACCTTGAACCTGCAATGCCCCTACTCAAGTTTGTCTTTCAGAGGCTCCTCAAGGTGAATGAGGATGGGTCTCTTGTAAGCAGGCCATCCCACTAGACTTTAAGACCTTCCCAGATACAATGTAGACTCAAGATGGAATCTCTGCCCCCTGAAGCATGCCTGTTAACTCTCAATGGTGTTGGTACAATTTATGTACAATCAATCAAGTTTACAGGGATATTCATGTTTTCCTGGGGATCCTGACTGGTTAGTACCCCCAGCTATCCAGAATTACCAGGATCTAGAGGTGGCTCTATGTCCTGAAAGGCACACTTTAAAATGTTTAAATATAATATCTGAATGAGAGATTCAAATCACATGGGAACTAATGCTCACTGAATATGCCAGATGCTGTTCAGTCTTCATTCTTCCAGCAAAATAAGAAGTTGATATCAGTATCTCTATTTTACAGATGTGAACACTAAAACTCTTGGATATTAAGTCATCTGCTGAAAGTCACAAAAATACTAAGTCAGGACTTATAAAATGCAGGTCTGCCAACTCCCAATCTACTCTATCATCAAACACTATTTTCCAAAATAATCTAGTTCAGTGTACCAGAGTACCTGAATACAAGTGTATCTAGCCTGTTTCTAAGCATGCATCCATGCAAGGGCATACACATACTCACAAATCAAGCACAGGGATTGTAATTAAGCTCCTCTAACACTAGGCACTATGAGGATAAGTACCTTTAAACTAGGGCAGTCTTAATTTAGAAATAGGGTGAGATAGATAGTGACACAAGCCAACTTAATTGGCATCTTAATTCTTTTTAAGATCAAGAAGATCAAGTCACACTTAAAGCTTTAGAAGCTGAGAATAAAATCATAGGCTTAGTTCTGACCTGGGGAAAAAAATGCAGAGCTTCAACCACAGAGACCATGCATTAATAAGCAACATCTGCTTTGGTGGGAGTTGGAATATATACAGTTCATTCCACATGATCTGATTGCCCTGACTTTTGCTAGAATGAGCAGGTTTTAGAGTAAAGACAGGTGGGAGCTCATTAGTGAGCAATAAATAATAAATGGTTACTGTTATTAGCCATAGAGTTTTTGGAGTAGTTTGTTACACAGTATAACTGAGGTACTAGCTAACTGATACAGACAGTAACTTTCCTCTCTAGTGATAAGACTGCCTCAAAATCTATTGCCAGACAATAAAGTAACCACTCTGCTTAATTTTTTCCCCTAAAAACCCCAAGTTAAAAGATATGCCTCTATCTAACAAACTTCATTTTTTTAAACACAAAGAAACTATGTGTTAGTTTTCTTTAGGAAAAAAATGGGTATGACAGGATATGAAATTGGTAGTTTTGAATGAAGTGTCAAGATGCAATAAATATAATATGTCAAAGCAAGGGTATGGACAAAGTGTGTATTTTCATATGAAAGCACCTAGCAAAAATAAATAATTGGCACCAGATATTTATAAGACCCTTCAATGCTTACTCGCAGTCAAAGATAAAAGGGCCACGACAGGGTGAATGGTGCTTTCCCCTTCGTCCAGGTCTGGGAAGACAGAGGGTCATGGGGCCATTCAAAAAGCTTCAAACAAGTCAGAGAGGCTCAGTGCATTGCTGCCTGACTCTCACCCAAGAAATCCAGGGACCAACGAGATGGTCCTGCTCTGATGCAGACTGCCTGCTCTGATGGCAGTAAAGGAAAGCAGCTACACCTGCTGCATGGAATGGGGGCTGAGGGTTTGCCAGAGTCTTCCAAAAACAAAGTGGATCATGAGGGAGAGCCTACTAAAGTCAGTTCAAATCTTCCACAAACAGTCCAACTGGAAAAAAGAAGCGATCCTAACAGAAAGGGTCTAACAGGGCGTCATCCAAATAGCAAGGGAAGTGGCTAGTGGAGGAAAATGCATCACCCACACCAAGGAAAGTGCAAGAGAAAGTTCCCAGTGGGTGATTCTAAAGAACCCACATGGACTAGTTTTCCATGGCTGCATAACCAATAATCACAAACTCAGTGACTTAAAACAACCACTGATTAGCTCACAATTCTATCAGTTGGAAGTCAGCATGGCATGGCTGGGCTCTCTGCTCAGGTTCTCATGAGGCTGTGCTCTCAAGTGGAGCTTGGGATCCTCTTCCACATCCACCCAAGTTGGGGGCAGAATTCAGTTCCTTACTCTTGTAGGGCTGGGGTCCCATTTCCTTCAGCATAGCCCACTCCTCTGAAAACCAGGCAGCTCCCTTCATCAAGGCCAGCAGGAAGTCATCTGCTGCTATTTGTCATCTCTTTTAAGGATTCACCTGATTTGATCAGGCCCATGCTGGATAATCTCCCTTTTCATGAACTGGTTGGGGACCTTAATTACATCTGCCAAATCCCTTCACCTTTGCCATATAATCCTGAGAACGACTACCTAATCACAGTCACAGCTGCCACCCACACTCAGGGGAAGGAATTATCTAGGGCATGTATATCTGGAGACAGGGATATTGGGGACCATATCAGAATTCTGCCTAACATACCATGAAAGTTCTAAACAGATAGCTATACATGTGTGGAGACCCAAAGAACACAAACTACCCTGTGGCCTTGCCAGCACTCCTACTTCCCTTACCCTCTCTCCTTGTATGATTTATCTTGGTTAGAATGCTGGAGGAAGGGTGGAAGTGTGACAGGAGAAGGACAGATGGCCACACCTGCTCTCCAGACTCCTACCTACAGATACGGGCCCGGCTTGGGTGGAGGTGGTGGTGGTAGGGGATGTTACAGCTTTAACTACTCATTTGTGATGTTGACCAAGGTACTTTTTATTGCCTAAAAGTGAAGAGTCGGGGAAATGCCTGAACTTAACCAGGAAGGGTGAAGAACCCCTGTGGGAGACAAATAATGAAAATGTTTTTAAATTAACCCTTGACTCTTGCTTGACTTATAACTGTATAAGGAATTTACCTTATACCAAGGTAAATATACCATATACCTTACCAAGAGGCCACCTGGTTTTTTTCCTTATGCTTTCTGAACTTTAAACACCTAATAAATACATTAAACACATTTTTATATAGTATCCATATTAAGATAACACTATAAAATATTATTTACAAAAAAGTTGATCATATCATGAGTTTCTTAACTGAAATTCCAAAAACAATGACAATACAAAATCACTCTAGGATTCACTGCTGGGTTTTTAAGAATTTGGGCTCATTTAAAGGAATAAAAAAGTCCTCCGGCCCAGATAAAGAAGACAAATCTAAACATTCAGGATACACTTTTGTGGCTGATGTTACATCATTTTGGTCCCTTTCTTCAGTGTGCAAGCTTCTACTTGAATGATGTGGATCAAGACTGATATTTTGGGTAGGTGCCATGTTCCATGACATGAAGCTTAGTAAGTCAGTCACATTTCAGAAAACACATCTTGTTTGCACAGTAATTTTTTACATAGAATTAAACCCTCAGGACCACCCACTGCAGACATGGCCTATCTAAGCATATAAAAGTCATGTTGTTAAGCATATTTGCATGATTAGGATACAGCATAATTCTACACAAATGTAAAAAATCGGTCTTTGTAGAAGACTTTCTAAAGCCATTTATGGAGAATGTTCTATTTCAAGGGGCTGCCTGGCTAGTGGGATCAAAGGCTCTTTTGTTCTACATACCAGCAAGGCCTTTAAACAATCTGGTCAGAGAATTATACAGCTTATCCAGGGAGTAAGAACTCAGCCTGGTGCAGCCAAAGCTGAAAAGTAAATTAGACAGGAATATTGAGGCATTTATACAAAAGAACCGATCAGAAATTTTTTCCCGTTTCAGTACACTGCCTTTAGGGGAAAAATGATATAAGCAAACATAATCACAAGTAACATTTGTGAGGGGCATTTTAGGAGCCAGGAATTAAGTAAGAGTTTAGGTGAGTTACTTCACCATAACCCTGGAAAGTAAAAACTAATATTGTTATCTAGACTGAAGACAGGAGACGTAGACAACACAAGTTCAATAACTTGCCTACAGAAACAAAACCAACCATTGGAGCTGATTATTCACCAGCCTTTGAGAAAACATGGATGGCTATTAAGTTTCAAATTGCATTTCCAGTAATGACTCTTACTATTTTATAATAAAATTTTTTCCATATTTCTCATTCTTGTCCTAAGGCACCTCTCACATTTATGATATTTTTATACAAAACGCAAAGCAATTAAGCAATAGGGCTGAAGTAAACTCAGATGACTCCCAGTGGTGTATTCACTAGAATGGACCCCAGTACAAGGGTGATTTCCAAATCAAAGCTCCTCCACACACCACTCATCATGAAACAGAGCAGTGACAAAGGGTGTGATCTTGTGGTGTCTGTGCCACCTCCCAATTCCTGCCATTGGCAGTATATCTGACACAGGTACTCACAGAGGATATTACTAAAGACACTCTGTCAATTTGAAATCTCCTGGTTTGTTTTATTGTGTCCCATCTCTAATGACAGGAACAGCCAAGGGCTCTTAATGACTACAGTATACTTTCCACAACAAGCTGATTTTCACACCTGTAGCAAATTACAAAATAGTCTAATCATGTAAATTTGTTTAACAAGAAGATAATTAATCTTCCCAACCAAATTTTCTAAACAGGTATTCATAGCTAAGACACAGAACAATTCCATTTAGGAAGTTCAGAGAAAACACACTTGCTATGTAAACCAGACAGACACACTGGGATCTAAAATGCAGAGCATGGGGAAAAGAATCCGAGCTCTGCGTGGAGAGCACGGATCTATAAAGAGCAGATGAAGTCAGGTAAGAAAAGATACTTGGAGGGGAGGACAGAGGAGAACAGAGAGTGGTTATCTCAAGTTTGGCTTAAGTGTGGGCACCTCTGAAAGCTCCTAGGCAGGATGGGCACACTGTCTTCCACACTCTAGGTTTCTTCCCACACTAGAATTCATCTGCAGTACTCATGTTCCAAAAAACTAAAAGCTTGAATATCCTCATAATTTGTAATACCAGGCAGCATGAGAAATGGAAAACAAGAGCATCAGTTAGAACAATGTCTCCCCTCAAACTGGGATCACAGAACATGCAAGTTCCACAAGTTGCTAACAGGTCTTTTTCTAAAAACAAAAAGGACTCTGGGGGTGCCTGGGTGGCTCAGTCAGTTAAGCATCTGACTCTTGATTTTAGCTCAGGTCATGATCCCAGGGTCTTGGGTGGAGCCCCATGTTGGGCTTCACACTGAGCAAGACAGGTATTCACCCACCAGCTTCCCCAAAACACAGTGATTTGAACCTCAGTGGTGGTCATAAGAGATCATTTGAAGGTTTAAGGAAATACTACCAGTAGATCATGTAGCCCTCAGGCAACTGTGGATCTCTCTCCAAAATGAAGCTACCCTTGGTTACACAGAGGGGCTCTTGGAGGATTAACTGATTCATTATTTATGTGCATCCTGCAGGTAATGAGGATCCTACAAAGGGAGTCATCTGATTAGAAAAAGTGGAATAAAATCTGTCCTTGAACTTAGTGATCAATGGTTTCTTAGCTCTGGAAGGCACTCAGGTCAGTCTCAACTCACTGGGCATGATTGGAATGGTTGACAGACTTGCCCTGGCTTCTTGGGCCAAAGCAATCTGTGCAAGAACTGATCCACCCTGTCATTCCCAGATAAATGCCTCAGGCCACATGGAAAGGTCAACAGAGATATGTAAGGAAAAGTCACCTGACTTTCTTAGGTAGACTTTGATGGTTTAATGGGATTTCTTCAAGCTTGTTGGGACTGGGATCCTGAGGGTCAAAGCTGAGGTCATTACTGCATGTTGGTCTTGTTCTGTTGATAACAACCTTAATCAAATGCTGTACAAAACAAATTGACTGGATTTGGTTCCCAGCCTTTGTCATGATCAATAGAATGATGTACTCAGGGGAAACCCAGAAGCCAAGTAGGTGTAGAAACAACAGGTGGATATTATTGGGAAATACTTCTCCATGGGTCTGGTGGTTCTGTACATCTGGTGAGCGGAGGCACTAACTGTCCTTTGTTCTGGATTATCATTTTAAGAATGTCTGTATAGGAATCAACCTTGCAAGATAAAGACAGTGTCTCCCTCTAGAGCCAAGGGCAAGTCTGTTTACTTCAGTAAAATAAAAGAGAGTATTTCCCTCCAAACTAAAGGAAGGGCATGCCTCCTTTATAATGCATCATTATAAAAGATTTGCATTCCCTAAACTCAGGGACTAATTCAACCCATTGCATATGCATCCATCTGGGCCCATTGGCACCCCAGTGGGACGTGGGGCAAGGAGAAATGATGCAAATATGCTGATGCTCATGCTGCTTGTTATTCTGGAAGTAATAGAGTCCTTTGTTGCTAATCCAGGAGTCTCATATCTTCTGCCAGCATCCATAAAACTGGCAGGCTAAATTGTTAGCTCGCAACTAGGGTAGAACCTCAGACACTTCACAGATCTTGACTTAAACAGCCTAAAAGAAAATGGACAAAAAACTTGAAGATGTAATTCTCAGAAAAATCAGGATAGCCAATAAACATACCAAGTAGATGAAAACTACAGCTCCAATGAGATATTATTACACAATGAAAAACCTAACAAAAATTGAAGAGTCTCACAATATCAAATGTTGGTGAAGACACGAAGAAACTCAACACTTAGACACTGCTGGTGGAAGAATATACCTTGGTTCATAACTCTGGAAAACAATTTGGCTTTTCAGTACAATTGAAGGTGTACAAATCCCATGACCTAGCAATTTCATTCAAAAGTGATATACTGAATCCCTTGCACACATGCACCATTAAACCAGAACGAGAAAATTTACACCAGCATTGTTTGCAATAACAAAACATTTAAAGCAAATCACATATCTACCACTGGGAGGATGTACACAGTCACTCTGTGGCATATTTATATGGGAGAATACCACACATGGAGCAATATGGACTGATGTCAGAAACATACTGAAAAATAAAGTTGAAAAGAATACAGCTATTATGATTCATCATATAAAGTTTAAAAGCATATTTAAAAAATCAGTTTAGGAACACATGTATATGAGGAAATCTATAAAGAAAAACAAATAAATGATAACCACAAATTCTGAGTAGTGGTGACTTCTGAGAAGAGAGAGAAATGGGTGAGCCCAGAGTAGGCACACACAAGATAGGGAAGGCAGGTGACACTCTTCTGCTTGAACCAAGTGGTGGGAACATGAGTGTCCACTCCACTGTGATGTTTCTCAACATCAAGTGGTGGGAATATGAGTGTCCACTCACTGTGATGTTTGTGCTTGTGCTTACAAGCACAAATATGTGCTTTTAAGAAGCTATTTTTAAAAAAGGGATGCCAACTGCCTGAGGAGCACAGGCTGATGCCAAGCTGCTTTCCTTCAAAAACAAACAAACAAACAAACAAACAAACAAAAACAAAAACAAAAAAATCCACCATTCAGCATTCAGGAAGCATCACCAAGGCCTTTTACTCACAGTGAATTCCAGAATAACCAAATCTAAGTCCATTTTACATAAATTCATCCGGAGTTTAGAAAATTTTTTAGGATCAAAATACACTGATCTCTGAATCAAAAATAGTGTCAACTTGAAATACTGCTTTGTTGGTTTAGGAACAACTGAAATTTACAATGCTACCTGAACAATAAAAAGCCCAACTTTATGAGCATGTGTCTGCAAAGAGTCTTGCTGTCACAGAGAGACAGAGTTCTGTCTACACCCTCGACAGCTACACAAATCATACCCTCAACTGCAGCTTCACAGGAAGAAGACATACTCACTGGATCAGCATTGTAGCTCTTTAGCTTATGAGACAGAAGTGATGAGTGAACAAAGATGGGAATGCCCAGGGTGGCACTGAGATCTACAGCTTTCCGTAAAAGATGAGATCTTCAGAACACAATTAAAAGAGATCATTCATGATTTTACTGCTAAAGGGGCTGCTATAAAGATTCAATCTTAATAGAACATTGTTATGGTAACATGTATTTGCAACACCCTCGGTATTTCTACCTTCAGTTTGGGGGGCAGGGAAAAAGGAAGAGATCTAAATAAATCTTGATATAGGTCCAAAGACCCACAATTCTTTTTTCTCACATATGGAGACTTTTAAGAATCAAAATATTTCAGCTTGCTTAAGAAACATTCACCATAAAATGCAAATAAATACCTCAAGCAGTAGTGATCTAAATATAATTTAGAAATGTTTTTTGGCCCTACAGATCTTGTATCATTGTCTGATTTTTTTTTTAGGTCCTAAGAAAAGTAAAACAGAAACCATTGTTAAGTGAGAGGAATTAAACATTTGAATTTGCAAATCTACTGAGATTTCTTCAAGAGATTGGTAAAACATGAGAGGACCTTCATCAGTGTTGTATATTAGCAATACAGGCTTCTGTACTTTCCAGAAAATCTGCCTAAATGTCTCATCAATGGCTTGCTTTATCTGACAATTTTAAGTTTATTTCTTTATCTTGGATTTTACATACTTTCATGTTGTTGTTGTTGTTGTTGTTGTTTTTTAAGACTACTGTCCTATAACTGCAAGGCTTCTAAGACAAAGTTAGCTTTTATAGTTACATTCAGATGGAAATGCTAGAGCAATCCTCCACTTCTAGGACCAGAACCCTGTTTGTCTCTGGCCCCTTGCTATATATTTGGAAGCTTTACAAAAAGCAAAGTCAGAACTATTCATCTTACTTTCCCTCACACCCACAGGCAGCTCACCATGGATTTGGGTTTATTTGAAACAGGCTCTGGTGAAATAGAAGTGTACATACCAATGTTGTGCAAGAAGCAGGTATGCTCTCTGAGCCATCTCCATAAGGGAAGGCTATTTACACTGTGCTCCACCATTTGCATTCTGTCTCTAACAGTCAACCTTTTAACACTCATGTAACTTAATAACTTCCTATTTTAAAAATTTTTTTTAACGTTTATTTATTTTTGAGACAGAGAGAGACAGAGCATGAACGGGGGAGGGTCAGAGAGAGGGAGACACAGAATCTGAAACAGGCTCCAGGCTCTGAGCTGTCAGCACAGAGCCCGACGCGGGGCTCGAACTCACGGACCGCGAGATCATGACTTGAGCCGAAGTCGGACCCTTAACCAACTGAGCCACCCAGGCGCCCCTTAAAATTTTTTTTAACGTTTATTTATTTTTGAGAGAGAGAGAGAGAGAGAGAGAGAGAGAGAGAGAAAGAGAGAGAGTGTGAGCAGGGGAGGGGCAGAGAGAGGAGCAAGAGACAGAATCCGAAGCAGGCTCCAGGCTCTGAGCTGTCAGCACAGAGCTGGATGTGGGACTTGAACTCATGAGCTGATCTGAGCAGAAGTCTGATGCTTAACCGACTGAGCTACCCAGGCGCCCCACTTCCTAACTATTCAAACATCACAAAAAATGTCCATGAAAAGAAAAGTTGCCCACCCACTAAAACATCGTCAGTGCTGCGCCCATAGTAGTAACGGGAGAAAAAAACGAGGTTTTGGCTAACATGCCTTCCAATTACAGCACACAGCAATGTTATATTTTGCTGCTTGGAAGAGCCTTTTTATCCCGCTCCTCTATAAACAGCAAGATGAGGCAGATTCGAACAGGGAGATTGAACCTGGAACTAACCTGCTCACTGGGAAACTGGAAGAGGTTGTGACAGCAACATAGGCCTGGGTTTCATCTCTGGGCTGATGCATGCACTGAGAGCATCAAGCTGCAATGGTTAAATTTGATTCTGGAATGGGCTCAGAGTCACTGCTGCTCAAAGTAGAATTTAAAGTACTAAGTGGACCCATAGCTTCTTCAAATGAATTTACATAATGACACACACACTAACTCAAAGTGGAGTCAAGATTCTATGTATCCTTGATTAGGGATACCACGGCCATACTGGCCCTGTTCCATTTCTATTTTGTACCCCAGAATCTGGGTTATTCTGGCAGCTAGGCCCACTTAACTGAGATATCTGTTTAATTAAACAAGAATGGGATATTTAAGTCTGAACTTCATAAAGGGAGGGAAGGAGAAAGGAAATGGAATTAATATTTGTTGACTACTATATATGAGAAACTGAGCTCAGTGACTTATTTGCATTCATTTAATACCCACATAATTCAATGAAATCCATTTATTAGCTTATTGTATAGATACAGACACTGAGGTTAAAAGAAAGTAAGTTAACTCTTTATAGGTCACATACTTGGTCATGGATGGATCAGGATTCAACCCAGGATTTCAGCACTCCAAAGATATTATGGACTCTTTGAAAACAGGTGGGTCCATATTACGGAATGATAACTACATATGGTTTACTAGAAGTAAATGTAAAAGTTAATACATGCAACATGGTATAAATGAAATACAATAGCAATTTACAATCTCTCAATCTTCCCATTTAGAAAATGGTGAAACCAGTGCAGGTAAGAGACATAACTCTGACACTGTGTGAATCATCCTCTTTTCAGCACCCAGCTGCCTGCATTTATCCATAATGACACCTTGTGAGCCTTATAGCTGAAGAAACCTTCATTACTTTCTGGTGTGAATTCCCAATGTGTCTACAATTTCTCCAAGTTCTGACTTTGAGAGTCTTCATCAACTGGACTTCTAAACTCTCTTACATGTTGCAAACTTAAAAGGATAAGCTAATTGTGTGCCAGGTTAGGATACACCTTCACTGTTACCTTGGTCTGACAGGTATTCTATAAATATCCTTTAACCTACTCTAGCAAAATCAAAGCTTAACAAGGCTTAAGGCCTTGACCTAAAGAAAACTCAGCAAAAAAAAAAAAAAAAAACTCAGCAAAAGTTCTTCAAGCTGACAGAAAACTGAGATGTCATGAACTGATAGTCAGAAAGCTGAGAGGTGAAAGTCTGAGCTATCTATCAGCTAATGTGGGCCCAATGCCCCCACAGCCCCTAAGGAACATCTGAAGCTCCTGAAGTTTCAATTTTCTGTAATGAAAAAAGGGAAAGAGGCATGTAATTTATTTCTTAACTATTTCTGTACTGCAAAAAAGTTCATGAAGGAAAAAGTTGCCCACCCACAAAAAGATCTTGTGTTTAGCTCATAGTAATAATGTGGAAAATATGACTCTTCTGCTGTCTACATGCTTTCTGAAGCATTACAAATTACATTCCAGAAACTAGTACCAGGCTGAATAGAACCATGGTAGCAGGAATGGCACAGAGATCATAGTCCCTTCAGGACCACCTCTGTGACCACAAGGCAAGACTATACGGAAAAACCACAAAATGTAGGGCAGACTGGGATAATTTGTTAATCAAACCATAAACATTTATCAAGCCTACAAACCCTACAAGATTCTTTTCTGGTGCTAAGGAGACCCTCTGGGCAGTTTAGGTCCTCATTAGTTTAAAGAATTGCTGCTGGGCAACTAGTGTCTATAGTCAAATAGGAGCCACTTCTCTCATCACCTGATAACTCAGAGCACAATCTCTGAGGTCCAAATGCAGTGAGAGAAGATAGGATATTTTCCCAAGGGTAATATGTAGGTCAAAAGAATTTTATTTTTCAGTATTTGTGGCAAGTACTCTATGTTGTCAAAGTTATCTTCAAGCAAAATTTGACACTCCAAAATATTATAGTCAATGAGAATTTGACTTATAATACCCAGGACAGTATTTGAACCTAATTAACCCTCAAAAAATAGATGGAAAATTTAAAATTAAATTAAAGATGAAGTTATGGCTAACTAGAAGTGGAAGGAGGCAGAATACTAGGAAAAATCAATCTCCAATTTTCTCAAGTTAAATGCTGTAGTCATTAGTTTTCTAAGACTGTTCAAGCAAGAATTAATCAAGGCACTTTAACACCATAACTATGAACTACATAAAATTAGTCAGTGAATCTAAAGAAGTATGAATCCAGCATGTAAACGACAAAAGCAGCAATCCTATTAGGGACATAACACACATTCAAAAGCATCAACATTTGAAAGGAACCCAGCATCAAAATTGTGAGCACCCTACCTTTCCTACTCCAGAAGCTCATGGTAAGTGCCTTACAAAACCTGTGTAGAACATTCCTGTTTCAGAATATTTTCTTACAAAGTTATTCATAGGAAACAAGGCCATGGGTGATTAGGCAACTATTAAGTACACAGGGATCTAAAAAGATCAATCCTATATTGTGACTCTAGAGGACAGTCCTTATTTTAGTCAGGTAGTTCATGCCACAAAAGATGTACAGCTGAGGGGTTAAAAAATGATATAGTTAGAGATACTTGGGTGGCTCAGTCAGTTAAGCATCTGACTTTCCATTTAGGGTCAAGTCATGATCTCATGGTTTGTGAGACCAAGCCCCATGCTGACTGTGCAGAGCCTGCTTGGGATTCTCTCTTTCCCTCTCTCTCTCTGCCCCTCCCCCACTCAGACACTTGCTTGCACTCTCTCTCTCTCAAAAATAAATAAACTTTTAAAAAGTGGTATAGCTAAAATATAGACACATTTCTTTATTAAGTCTATATTCATCCTAGAAGTCCAATGTAAGAGACAATCATCAAAAGAAACAGAAGCAAATCACATTTAAAAACAAAACACTGCTGATGGCTCGGAGCCTGGAGCCTGTTTCCGATTCTGTGTCTCCCTCTCTCTCTGCCCCTCCCCCATTCATGCTCTGTCTCTCTCTGTCCCGAAAATAAAAAAAAAAAAATAAAAATAAAAAAATAAAATAAAATAAAAAAAATAAAAACAAAACACTACAGTTTGCCTTCCAAACCATCTTAGATAAACACAATGACTGGTAGAAGAGAATCCAAAGAACTTTAGTGAGAAGCAGTGAAAGTACTCCTTGTTATAAATTTAACTTCAACACCCAAGAAATGTCTTCAACTAAATGCATAAGCAGTCACAATAATGTACACTCCAGATGTTTTATATCATGCAGTCTCTGGAACATCTTTCCCAGTGCCAATGACAGTAAAAACAGATTATTTGGGGCAGTTCCTAATATACTCTGATTTGGGGGAGTCAAGTCAAGCAAATAAAAGGGAGGCTAAGGTCTTTTCTTTGTTTTAGGTTAGGTGTTTTTACTCTTGAGAGCCAACACTTCCTAATACAGCATGTTTAAAAAGAGAGAAATACTGTTGGATGGTGTTATGGCAACTATACTGATGCTATAAGTCTTTCATATCAGCAGGTCAAAACCAGTCACCCACTTTCCCATCCCAAAATTTCCAAGTCAGTTCTCTAGGAAAATCTTCCCCCTCAGGAGGTCACAGCATTCATGATACATATTTTCCTTATCTATAATTTTTGAAAAGCATGCCCATTTTGGAGTGAACTGCTAGCTGTGTGATTATTTTTGAGAATATTCTGCTTTCTCTTTTCAGGAACAGGATTAAAAAGCACAGTGGAGAAGAGGCCTTCTGAACCTATCCAGTTTTTTCCTCTTTGTTCCTTGGGCTACACTCAGGCCATTCCTCACAGATCCTTTTTGTAAAGACACAAGCGACACAAGACTGACAGTTTCCATGGGTAACCCATTCCAGGCTCAAAGGACCTTTCCTCTCAGAAATTATTTCCATTTCCCTAATCTCAGTGTGTTAGCTCTTATTTGGAGGACCTAACTTCAATCTTGTTTCCCAAGTATATGAAATGACCCCTTCAGCACTACATCTATATATTTTCCCTGTTTTTTTCCCTCTTATTCCTCATACAGACCACATTAATCCTATGATCGCTTCAAGCTGTATTTCCCTCATCCTTTAGGCTGCAGCTCCCACTCTCAGTTATGGAGATGGAGAGGTACTCACCAGGCTCTGGGTGTGAATCTCACAAGATGCTGCAACCTGTCACTATATGTCAGGAAAGCTAACCCAGTTGTCATAACCTTTCCTCACAGGTCTCCTCTTCCAACCTTGAACCATCTTTATATCATTTTGTTTTGAAGTCTTTCTAAAGTGCCCCTATACTATACAATCAAATTATTTTAGAGCTGGAAGAGACATTGTAAAGTCATCCAGGCTTTTACAGCAGGGAAAACTGAGACCCATGCAAAAAGTCTTCCAGCTGATTACTAGATTTTACTGTTCTAGTTTTAACTATAAGTCACGATTCCTATTCCTATGAAACATATTACCAGGTCTGTTCAAGATGTGAGTACAGGCTATCCTTGCTTTATACACAGTTCAGATGTGAAAAAAAAAGTCAATTACCATACTTTAAATAACACCATCCCTAAGCAACACAGTTCAAATTTCAATTATCAGAGTATACGGACTATGAGTAATTGCATAGAGTACAACTCTACAGCTAGCTCTTTAGTCCACAAATCACTATGTAAATAACAGCGTGAGCATCATGATCAGTAACCAATCACATCACTTCCTTCAAAATCTGCTAGTGATTGGTCACCACACAGCTGTTATTTACACATAAACAGCAAAGACTGTAGTTATGTTGTATCCTGTGTCCCAGGGGTACATACATGCCATTTTACAAAAATGGGTAATCAGAAGAGAGAAGCAGCCAACAAAGATAAAAAGAAATGCAAAGTGATACTGCTGAGAAATTTGAATCTATCATAACTGGAGGTATAGAAGAAATAGCTGATGTGGGAAGAGTGATCCTCCAATGCTGCTCTAGACTTATGATATGCAGCTAGAAAAACTCAGTGAAGGCAAGCCTATCGACATAAAGGAGGAAAGTAGTTGTGACAAAAAGGAGAAAGCTGACCCAGGAGAGATGATGGGACCCAAAAAAATTTACACTAAAAGAACCCTCAGATATATTTCACAACATTGAAAACACAAAGGGTAAAATGTTGGAAGCTGGTCCAAACTAAGAAAGGAGTATGACAATCCATCAGGGCACAGGAAAAATGCTTGTTTCCTATCATAAGTTATAGGACAGAAAGGAGACAGCAGACTCTGTTCAAACTACTCTTAATACATTTTACAAAGAAACAGAATAGTTTAGGGGCACCTGGGTGGCTCAGTCGGTTAAGCATCTGACTTTGGCTCAGGTCATGATCTCGTGACTCCATGAGTTCGAGCCCTGCATCGTGCTCTGTGCTGACAGCTCAGAGCCTGGAACCTGCTTTGGATTCTGTGACCCCAATCTCTCTGCTCTCTCTCTCTCTCTCTCAAATATAAACATTAAAAAAAATTTTTTTTTAAAAAGAACAGTTTAATTATCAATGTTTCTAATGTTTTAAATTATAATATGATAAATATTAGTTTTACTACCATATGTCATTTCCTTATATATTTATAATTGATAATAAGAGAATGTTTAATGTTTTGACCAAAAATGCTTAAAGGTCAAGAAGTCACTGTAATTTTCCCCATGATTATTAGTACAGCTAACCTAAAAAAAAAATCTCCTTTTAAATGTTGGTAGAAGCTGAGACTTAGCGTATGGGTGACCAGCTCCTAAAACCTAAGGGAAGTGAAAGACATTATTACATCTCTATATTCAGAAGCAACCATCATATCTTGGGAGTCCTCAGAGTGTGCCAGGGATTATACTATAAGCCATCGTGATAACCCTGTGAGACAGGAATCAAGTGACTTCTCCAAGCCACATGGCAGAACCAAGCCAGTTCTTCTGACTCCAAGCCACCTTCTCTGCCCACCCCTCCACAACCCATCTAGGTCCTCTGGTGGGAAGGGTGGTATCTCTTACAAAGGAGGGATAGTCCCACATCAGAATCCATCATAAACAGCAATGGCAAGTAACAGGGCTATCTTTGTGGGAAGGTTGGCACAGGACTATTAACCAATGACCAGATCAATCTTAACTCACACTCTTGCCTTTTGCAGAGGAGAAAAGTTGTATTCTTTATTACTTATTTATCCTTGAGTGTGCAATTGTTCATTTAAAGACAATAGATACTCTTCTTTAAAACCATGGTCTTGGTCTTTCCTTTCTCACTTCTGCCTGATGTACAGCTTACAACAGCCTTCCAGAATAAAACAAAATTCACTTCAGAACATGCCTTGTTCATAATGCACACATGCTTTGCTTGTCTGGGTCTTCTGTAGCACATCTATGCTTGCACTTCCCATACCTGTGGTTATTTTATATTGAGCTGCTAAAATATACAGACGTCTTTTATAGTGAGGAAGTTCCCTTCTGATCCTTTTTCCTCTTTCCTTTTCTTATCTGTTTCCCTTATCTGATATTAAAGTAGCAAAAGAAGATTTTTAAAAATCCCAATTCCCATTTAAAGTATGTAGGGTACTTTTACTTAAGACAGGGAACCCCATACATGTCACAGTACTTGTTCTGGTACCTGGTGGTGAGGAAACGTGTTGTCTGTTGGAAACGATGGCAGACTGCCAACTATCTGTGGAAAGGATTTTCAAAGGCTGCACAGAATAGAAATGTTACTTGAGCACAAAAAGCTGCATTTTTCAATGATACCATTAATAATAGTATTTAGGGCCATCTTCCATGTAACTGAGGGAAAAAAGGCATAGAGTAAAATAAGCTTTAAAAAAAATACCCTTTGGGGCACCTAGGTGGCTCAGTTGGATAAGCGTCTGACTTCGTTCAGCTCAGGTCATGGATCTCGCGGTTCATAGGTTTGAGCCCTGTGTTGGGCTCTGTGCTAACAGCTCAGAGCCTAGATCCTGCTTCAGATTCTGTGTCCCCCTCTCCCTCTGCCCCTCCCCTGCTTGTAATTTGCCTCTCTCTCGCCCTCAAAAATAAAAACATTGAAAAAATTACCCTTGTGTTGATGAACACAAGGTGATGTATAGAAGTGTTGAATCACTTTATTGTACACGTGAAACTAACACAACATTCTAAGTTAACTAACTGGAATTAAAATAAAAACTTAAAAAAATTTCAAAGCTTCAGAACTTTTAAAAAATACTCTTAGTATCAATCTCCACTTTCAGGATATAAATTATAAACATTTTTATCACATATCATCAGTTGATTGTGGCCATAAATAAACCGTAAGAGATACCACTCATGCACAGTCAAAACTTAAAACTCCATGTAATGCCATCAGTACCTTATGTTCATATTAATACAAATATATAATCTTGATTTCTACAACAAACCCTGCTGTCACCCTTCATTCTCCAAAGTTTCTTACCCCCAATTCCTTCCATTACCACAGATATTTGCTGCATCCACTGACCTACAACTGTCTGGACACAAAGCACCTATAACATGGAAATAAATCCCTTCCCCAAATAGCCCATCATGAATTGTCTGATGAGAATGGATCTCAGCCTACAAACATAGGGCTGCTTGGTCCATTGATGATTCCCAGATGGCTGCACTCTCTGAGGACACTGGGGAAAAGTCAAAATCCAGGCAGAAGCACTCAGAAAGCCTGTTTCATAGGCAGATCACCTTCCTGGGCTTGGCCCAAACAATTTTCCCAGTGGGCAGTCCCTGTTCCAGTGTCCCTATGGATTCTGGACAGTCATAGCCCAAGCTGGCTGAGAGTACATGGGAAGCAGAGTTACAGAGTTTGGCTCATTCTGCACCAGGAGGAAGCTACTTTATCTTTTTCTCAACACATTATTTTTTCTGTAAAGAGTTGACAAATACCTAAGAATTTACTAGATAGCAAAACAGTATACATATGAGCTTAGCACTTACAGAATTACATTTTTTAAATGACTTGGTGGCTAGAATGAAGTTCACACTTAAAAAAATTGGTAATGCATAGGCCAATAATTAGTATTCAATTGTGAGTGTATAAAGGAATTAGTACAACTTAAACTCAAATAAGAGCATTTTAGGAAAAAACTTATCACAAAATGTACCTCAATATAGTCCTAAGTTCTGGTTAAAAATTAGGGCCAACACAAAAACTGTTTAGCTCTGGGAAGGAATTTTAGAAGATGTGACACCAATTGATAAAATTAATTCACTTAGTAGTAATAACCCCAAACCTGTATGGTATGAAACTTTGAGTTAAGAGCTAAAGCAAACATAAGGCAAGCTGATCTGGGGAGAAGGTGGAGTGGTTTCCCATATCCTATTTGGAAAACTTACAGAGCGAACATTTGGTACTTTCGTGACAATTCAAAGCCTTGTCAATATTTTCAATATTACCCAAAGATTTTACTTTCTAACCCCATATTTGTCTGTTTTGCTCACCCTGAACCTCTGTCCTGGACCACTAATTTCCACTAGTGGTCAAACCACTAATTAAAGTGGTTTAACGCCAGTAGAATAAAAGAATTTTAAGTGTTATGTTCTCTAAGGTTGAAAGTAGCAAAAACACATTTTTAGTACAATGTCAATGTTTCAAAATATTATTTTAGTTGTGAAAGATCCTGAAATAAAAACTTCATCATTGTGGAATGTCCCTTGAATTTATCATGAATTAAAACAAACAAAAAAACTGGGTTTCGTCCCCTGGTCCCTGACTGAATGTTACAGAGGAGCACGAGTGCTTGCAAGTGTAAGGGTGTATGTGTGTGTGTGTGTGTGTGTGTGTGTGTGTGTGTGGGCACGTGTGCACACATGTGCACATACACACATACACAGGCACTTCACTTTTCCCCCAAATTCTGACCTTTCAGATTTCTATGTGTATCTCCCTACCTGGCTGGCAGACCTTTTCACAGTGTGCCCTTCAAGATTAAAAAAATATACATCAGCACAGTTTGAAAACAATGACAACCCTATGGAGCTATGCAGAGAGAAAGAAAGACACAAGACAGACAGACAGACCTGTTCAAGAAAATCACTCCCAACCAGGGTCTGAGGCTACTCAGCTAATCAGGCAGGTACTCAGCTCTTCACTTCGGCAGACTTGCTTAGCATCGAAATCGGCTGTCTGCCCAGGAGGATGAGGTAATGTCTAGGTTTAATGCCAAAATCTCTCTAACTGGCAGGACACATCGGGTAAATATTTCTACTGCAGGAGACCACATTCATTTGATGCTGCTGCCAGTTTTATTATTGTTATTATGCTCATTAATATTAATACTTAGCCATCATACCTGTTTAAGATTGAAGATAGAAAATCAGGGTTTTTTGCTGAAATCACATTGGCAGATATAGGAGGAAATAAAGTAAGCACCCCCCACCCCCGCTCCCCTAACAATGATGGTCACAGCATTGATCTGCAATCCCTTTCACACACTCTGACTGCACAAACTCTCTCTCCCAGTGGCTGTAAATCTGGAACCGTACTCAGGTTTCCCCCCATTTCATCCTGTCTGTGAGAAGGGTGGGGGTGGTATGTAGGTGGAGCTTGAAGCCCACTTCAAGCTACCCGAATAATTGTAATGTTTAGAAATGTAGTAGATTGCTAATGGTTTCTTCTTTCTTATAAAAAAATCCAAATTTGCTACACCATCTATATTTTGATGACCTGCTTATGGCCTCACAAATTATGGGCACCCTGGTGCTGATACTGAACAGGTCCCATGACTTGTTCCCTTGATGATCTGTCTAGGTGGTTACTGTCAACAATACACATTTATGTCACAGCATATGATCTTATAGAAGGATTTACTGAAATGCTCAGGGATTCTTTAATTTAAATTTTCCCTGTTGTTACTGGATGAGGCCTCTGACGTCAGTCTTGATTCAGTTGAAAGGACAGGACTTGTGTTCTGTTAGTCAGCAACTGAATGTCAAACTTTACATGGGTTCATGAAGGACCACCTACGAGGGATGGTCAAACTTTCACCAATCTTATCTCCTCTCATCAAAGAGTTGAAAATAATGCTTCCCTCTCCCAGGTATTATTCCCATAAGGGGCAAGAAAGCATGATGCCAAGGCAAAGTCTTTCTGCAAAAGGCACCATAAAGGCAGTATTTTGTGTGAATAACAAAAAACAACATCTGAAACCCAACATCATCCTGCAAGGAAAGAGAGATGCGCCTCTGCACTCTGACATCATCTACATCGTCTTATAGGGAAGGAGGAGCTCTGAAGAATGGAATCAGGAGACACCTCCTCAAATGTACCAAAGATGAGAAAATAAACAGAAGGATGCTATTCCCGTGCTTGGTTAGAGCCAGCCCAACCCAGTTAACTGCTAACATCTACACACAGTGACTCCATGAGGTTAGTTGAATGTGGATTTTTTTAAAATTTATTTTTATTTTTTTTAACGTTTATTCATTTTTTTTTAATTTTTTTTCAACGTTTTTTATTTATTTTTGGGACAGAGAGAGACAGAGCATGAACGGGGGAGGGGCAGAGAGAGAGGGAGACACAGAATCGGAAACAGGCTCCAGGCTCCGAGCCATCAGCCCAGAGCCTGACGCGGGGCTCGAACTCACGGACCGCGAGATCGTGACCTGGCTGAAGTCGGACGCTTAACCGACTGCGCCACCCAGGCGCCCCCGTTTATTCATTTTTTGATAGAGACAGAGTGTGAGTGGGGGTGGGGCAGAGAGAGAGGGAGACACAGAATCCGAAGCAAGCTCCAGGCTCTGAACTGACAGCACAGACCCTGACATGGGACTTGAACTCACGGATTGTGAGATCATGACCTGAGCTGAAGTCAGACGCCCAACCAACTGAGCCACCCAGGTGCCCCATAATATGGTTTTTATTTAAAGATCATACAACCCAGGACACCTGGGTGGCTCAGTCGGTTTCAGCTCAGGTCATGATCTCATGGTTCATGAGCTGGAGCCCTACATCAGGCTTTGCACTACCAGTGCAGAACCTGATTGGGATTCTCTCTCTTCCCCTCTCTCTGCCCCTCTCCTGCTTGCACACTCTCTCTCTCTCAAAATAAATAAACTTATAAAAAAAGATCAAACAACTCTCTATAAGCAAAGAGTTTCAAGGTATTCTAAACATTTCCAAATTTCAAAGTCTTGTACAACATATATATGCTTCTAAATGGGAAACCAAGATTCCCTATTAATCAGGAAGATGATTCATTGTAGATGAGAACTGGAGATGAAAGTGGAGACAGTGGTAAGGTATTCTATTGTTATGGGAGTGGGCATCGAGCTGCCTGCCCCAAGAGTAATACTGAAAGGAGAACTGGGGGTGAAAACGAAAGGGGATCATGGAGGTTTTCCACAGCTGGGGAAGGTGTGTGCTCAGAAGGATTTCTTCAATGTCATTCTCACCTGGGCATCTTCCCACGGTGACAGCTGAAAGGACGTTTCCTGTTCTCCCTCCCCTAAACAAAATATTTCTTCTCACTGTAGCTTTGGTTTTCAGAAGTCATCCTTCTGTCTTCAAAAAGGGGGGACTTTTGTCACATTCAAGAAAATTAAGGCTCCCCAAATGTACTTTGACCTGATATTATGACATGAAAGTCACTTGTATCTTCTTACAGGGCTTAGTGAACTGCTTTTGAAAAATGGTAATAATTAAGAAAGGCTGAAAATGTGCAGTAGTCACCCTTTTAGAAATGCTAAAAGGCCCTTTTTAAAGCTGTAATAAAAAGAAGCCAAATAAAATTCCCAAAAGCGAATCAGTCTAAATTTTATTTAGACTGGAGAATGTTCATTATGAGTCGGGCAACAGGCTGAATGGAAATTACTAATTAATTGAACATTATAGCTTTAAAACTCATTAATTCATCTTACTGCATTTCCTGAATACATGCACATTTTTTATGTTTTGTTAAGCTAATAAAAACACAATTTTGAAAGATTAATGAAGAGGTTCTGATCCTTGTGCTACTTGGTTGTCTATCTTCAAGTTCGCTGAGGTGCTGGTTGTAGAGCTGACCGCTTTCAGATTTGCTACAGCAAATAAATGTGTGAGCATGACATTTTATACTATGTGGTTTTAATTTTGGCTTACATTAATGCAGTGGTTTGGTGGTAATTGCCACAAACCTTGAAATCACACTCCTTTCCTCCCACCTCCCAATCCTTTTATTAATCTCAACTATGGGAGCCTTTGACTCTAATACCAAAACCAAGAGTCAAGGTTCTGTGATAACCGTCTCTGAAACCACTGAATGATGCGACCCAGTTCAGTGCCGATTCTTGAGTCTCCCTAACTCTAAACACTCTAAATTTAACTGGATACTTTCAAGGTTGAATTCTGATCTCCTCTGCTCTTCATCCCCACTGGGAGCATGGCTTAACTTCCACAGGAAAGATTTAGGTCAGATGAAAAGATGGTATTAATATCTTCAACAAAAGACTTGTTAAGCATTAGACTGTGCTACTGACTGTGGAAACCTCATCCCCTGCAAATCTTTTAATAGAATCAAGAGAGAGGATGGGAGGTCATCTGGTTTACCCCCTAACTTCAAGCAGACCCCTCTAACATAATTCTGGGCAGCAAGCCTGCCTTATTTTTAAGGTGTGTTTGTTGTTTTTCCAGAGAAGCAGATTCCACAATCTTCCTTAACAATCTACTCTAGTTCCTGACAGTCTTCAGGACTCAGGATTCATTTCCTTATGTTTAACCTAAATCTTCCAAGCTGCCACTGGTGCTCATTTCCTCTCGTGTTCTCACTGGTACCGATGCAGAACAGCTGGTGCCTGTCGTCTGCATAATAACTCTTCCTGTCCCTCCAGACACAGCCGATCTCCTCCAAGCCAAGCAGGGGAGTCCAGAGGGGCCAGAAGAGCTGGGAGAGCCTGAGGTTTGTTACAGAATTAAAAGAGGGACCTTAAAAGGCAGGGGTGGGGGTGGGGGGAATCAATAGGAAAAATAATTCCACAAAGAGGCTGGCAGTGAAGGCAAAGGCAAGCTCACTAAGCTAGAAGATGAGTGGAGATCTTTGAGCTCACTTAATTTAATAAAACAACAGTGCTTATGATTTTACTATGTGATCTAGGTGGAGCATATAATCCCTTTGAGTTTCAGCTGTCATCTCAGTACAAAATTAACACCTTAATTACCTAAAGACAGAGGCTAGGCCGGATGACCTTGGAGGTCTTTTCTTGTTCTAGATTTTGTAATTTTATTAACCTATTCTTGACCTATCTCAGCCACTCTAAAGGTTATTGGCCCAATTCTGAGAGGCAGCTAAGGGAAGATTTAAGAATCTTTGATGTATTTCTTTCCTTTCTACTAAGCCACATTACAACCCCCTTTCAAAAACACCATCCCATATTTCAGGAAAGGAGAAAAAAATATGCCCTTGTATTTTCTCTAAAAGATAAATAAATGGACTCACTAAGAGTGACAGCACCAAAGCTGTTTCTTAGGCTGATGAATAGAAAACATTTGTTGACTGAAGGCAGGCTTAGAGAAACAGATGAGACACATTTACAATTTCATTCGTCAGTAGAATTTTAGACTCTGAGATTTGTCAACTAAGAACAAAAGAGATTTGGGTTCAATTCCTTTCTCAATTCCATATTTCCTTTCCCCCATCTATGCCCACCATTTTGACACTGGAATTGAACTGTTTCCCAATTTACAGAATGAGGCCATGAGATTTCTAATTTGTAATTTCTGTTCTATGACAAAACTCTGTATTTATGGAAGTAGATTGGAAATTTAATAGTCTTTCCTCAGAATCCCACCACTTGAGTCCTGAAAAGTCCCATACATTTGCATTCAAAGGTCATTTTGTCAGACAATGATTTACTCACTGAAACCTTGGCAAACTTGAAAATGGATGCCAAATAAGACCTTAAAAGCCACCTAACCACTGTGCCAGGAGGCCAAGGATACTAGGGCCAAGTGAATATTAGTCCATTAGGTTCATTCTCACTATTGTAACAACAGGAAAAAGTGGCCTTGAAGGACAATATGTACAGAGAGAAAACAACTGAATTACAAATTAACATTTTACAAGACTTGTTTAACAATCACTTAATAATTCACTGATAAGACCTATATCCTGGGAGGCAGTGGTAGGGGGACACCCAAACTTCTTACAGGTTACATATTTTCTTCAAGTTTCCACTATAAATGTCATTTATTTAATGTATATTTCTATAGTATAGGCATACTGTCAACATGCAGTATAAGAGAAGATTTATTTTACTTGCTTTATAAAACTCGGACATCGACTTGAGAGAAGTCTTAAGATAGAATTTGTTTCAGTGGACACACTAAGAAAAAGCTTTTACAGACTTTAATAACCAAACTCTTCAACTGAGGCCAGGCTGGAAATTAATCATATTAAGCTCTTTCTCTTTTTTTTAACTGAAGCCTCTTGGAGCAGAAGTTAAAGATTTTATTTCCCCTTTCAGTGAATATATGTTTTCGTGTCAGACAAACCAAAAGTGACCACAGTGGGAATACAGTAAATGTCAATATTTAATCTGTCCCTTCCTTTTCCATTTTTAAACCATAATGCATCATCTCAGCATGATTAATAACAACCATCTCACTTCTTCTCCCTGCCTGACTCCAGCTCTTTTTGTTGCTAGGTAAAGTTTGCAGTCAACTGTCCTCCAAACACAGGGAAGATGGCCTCCAGGTAGCCACTCCACATCTGAAGACAATAGCATGGCAGCTACTATGTCTAGGGTCATCAGCGTGTCTGCCTCTGTACAGCAGGGCACTGCCAGCACATTCTCGGGAAGCAGGGACCTCTCGCATTCTCCAGCACATGGGTAAGGAGGAAGCAAGGGCCCAACAGGGGTTGAAGGAGAGGTCCAAGCTAACAAGCATTCTTCTTCCTAAGGACCACAGGGGGTAGGGGCCAGGGGCATAGGTGGGCACGACTGAGGCTTTTACTTCTGCCACCCTCGGCCTACTCTGTGTATTCTTTTTGTCTAAAATAGAGGGGCCCACCGATGGACAAAGTAAAGAAACTACATTCTGCTCTGAGCACTACGCTGGGATTTCCTGGTGCAGCAAAGAGAAAAACATTGAATCTTGGCCTCCCTCTGTTTCTTGCTGAAAGAAGAAAAGCTCTTATGAGCCAGGCAGAGTGTTCTATGATTTAATGAAAGGATACTGTTCAAATATTGGAAAATATTTCCAAAGTATTCAAAGCAATTCCCAACTAATAATACCTCTTTTTCTCAGAACATTAGGGATACCATAGCCAGAAGCAGTAGGGGGCATACAGTGCAAAAGGAGGAAAAACGATATTATTTGTTTTTACATAAATTATCTTTAATGACTAATACTTCTAAGATCCAGATTTCTCTCATAATTTTTAAATTTTTTCTAGCTCTAAAAGCTGATTCTGTGGTCTAACAAAAATGTAAAAAGGAACTTACGATATTTTACATAGAACTACGCTTTTGTGCAAAACAAAACAAGGAAGACTCAAATAATTAAAAAGACCAGACTGTCAGGATGAGCCTCCAAATGAAGGGCATGCACATTCCAGCATTGGTAGGCTTGTAGAAAATGGCTCTAAAATTATTGGAAACAGTTGAATGTATCGATTGTGAGCAACATGGCAAGCTATTTAGAAGACAGGGGTCATGTCTTAGATTCTCCTCTATCATACCATTTTGCTAGGGAAAAGACATTCAGAAACAGCAGCAGGGGCGGGGGGCATTGGGTGGGGCTATGGCCTGACCTGGTGCTCCCACAGGGCACCAGACAGCCCAGATACATCAGCATCAGCCAGGGAGTCTCAGTCTTCTGGGGGAGCAGTGAGACCCCTGTAGGGCATGTTCAGCATGAGGATTCTGGGTATACACCCAGCTCTGGTGGGCTCTGTGCACAGGGGCTCAGAACAGGTTCAGTGTATCACACTCAAGATCTCTCTGGAAAAGATCTAGGGCATGGGACACCTTCCCCAAGGCTGCCCCAGTCTGTGGAGACCCCACTGCTAGGTAAGGCCAGACAATGTCCCTTAGCCAGACTGTGTCCTCTTCAGGGAGGTGGACTGTCCTGTTGGGCCTAAAGAGAGGCATTTGCTAAGGAACTCCTTCTTCTTGACAGATGACAAGAGTGAATGAACAAGAGCAAATTGGGACTAGGACACAGAGGGAAGGGATAACTACTTTTGTTATACTAAATAAAATAATCATTTCACATGATTTTTACCTTTATAGCAAGTCAAAGAAATAAGCAAAATCCTAGGCAGCCAAAGGATGTCACCTCAGGAAAAGGCAACTTGGAACTAAAGGGAAGTCTCTCAGAAAGGAACGATTCCATGAAGAGTCCAGAACATAGAGGAGAAATACCAAGGTTCACCTTCCTGAATGATTGGACTGTGGAGAAGCCTGACAGCAAGCAGGTCACTCGCATGTGCACCTCTGTATTTCTAAGCCCTCGGAGTATCACCTCATAGTCTCAAGCCCTTCCCAACCATTCAAGGGATAAACATGACCTGTTTCTGGCCAGACTGGCCAATGGTGGCATGGGTCTTAGAGCATTTTCAACTCCTGCCTAGATGCCTATCTACCTATACCAACTCTGTTCTGGATCAGCAGTGAATCTGGGTTGGGAGGGGCACAAAAACTATATAAAAACAACACAAATAATCTATATCTGTGTTAATTATATTTATAAAATACAGCATTACAGTGTTAGATATAATGAAGCAAGTTTAATCTCCATTCATAAGCTGATGATGGAAACACCTTTACTTCTCCTTTAGTGATCAATGCAAGCCTCTGTGGAGTTCTACAAATTCAGTGATCTGACAGCACCCATGTGCAAAACTTGGGCATGACAAGGTACAGACCTTCACACTGTGGCTTAGTGGGAAAAGTAATAGGTGGAAAAAGAAGAGATCTATTTTCTGGGCCTCTAGTTCTAGATCTTATGCTTTGTCTGTAAAGTATGTATAAAACCCAGTGATGGGCCACCTGACATTAACCTTATTATTGCTTATATACAAATATCCTTACTACACTCAGGTGCTTCTTTTGCTATAAATCAAATGTTAGCATTGTTGACTATGGGCTACTAAATTACACTTACCAACACTACCTATCTTTAAAGGAAAGAGACACAAGTTGGATTCAATGGTACCAGCTATTAATTACTTGAAACATATAAAGTATCTTAAAAAGCAGTAGGTCAAATTTACTGTCATTCAACTTTACATGTGTCTGTCTCAGGGCGTCTCTCCAAAAGTCTCTGTTAAGCTGGACACACATACACAAGTAGATATACTCAGTGACAGAGCCAGTGACCACCAGCCACTAGACTTAGGTCCCAGAGGTTATGTGCTACATACAGAAAAGATAATTCTCGGGATGTTTTCATTATCCCAGTTGCCTTACACGTAGACGTTTATAATAAATTATGTACAAAACGGTACCATAGAAATATAGCACATCTCAACCCCTCCTCATTAACTACAAAGGACCCTGCATGGTATGTAGCAGGTCAAACATCTATATGCCTTTTTCATAATGGGTCTAGATGGCCCCAGAGTGAGCCTTTTTCTCATGAAAGGGAATAGAGACTGGCTGGCCACCCAATATGTCCAACTAAACCCCTCTTACAGCCCAGGGATCCACTCTGTTGCCAATTTTCTGAAAGCTTCACAACGGAGTCACAAAAACACTGTCACTAGAGGGAGGAGGCAGAATATCTGAAGGGAGAGGTAGTATAGGAGCCTACAGCCTGCACCTCCCTGCCCTGTGCCAAGAGACTGCAATCTCTGGCACAGCCAACTTCTTGTAAACTCCTTGGTTGTATAATGAACCAAAACCCACTACGTCACATCCTCTGAGGAGAAAAGCGCTGCCAGATGAGTCTATTTCAGTTCTAAAGAGGGAAGCACTTCCCATTCACGACATCACAGAAAAGAAATTCTCAAAAGGCTGCCTCAGTCCCACCTCATGTCCCTGTCTTGTTTCATGCAGCCCACTGGTCCTCGCATGGAGCAGTCCCTTCACTGCCCACACTCACTGCTCTGACTGCTCTGGCCGGCCCAGATGGCAAAACGCCCTCCACGACCAAAGTCACACTTGTCAGGGGGATGGAGAAAAGGTCATTTTTTGCTTTTAATATTTCTTTCTTTCCTTTCTGGAAAACATTAAAAAAACTTCCCCTGGGGGTGCCTGGGTGGCTCAGTTGATTAAGCATCTGACTCAATTTCAGCTCAGGTTATGATTTCATGATTTGTGAGACTGAGCTCCAGCTCTGGGCTGACAGCATGGAGCCTGCTTAGAATTCTCTCCCCTCTCTCTCTCTGACCCTCCTCAAGCTTGTGCACATACATGCATGCTCTCCTGCTCTTTCTCTCTCTCTCAGAATAAACTTTGAAAAAATATTTTAAAAACTTCCTGTGAAGTTTGTAAACCATAAGATGAAATAAAGCTTAAAAGGGATTTGGGCTGCAAATGTCCATCGATGGATGAATGGATAAAGAAGATGTGGTATACATACAATGGAGTATTATTCGGCAATCAAAAAAGAATGAAATCTTGCCATTTGCAACTACGTGGATGGAACTAGAGGGTATTATGCTGACAGAAATTAGTCAGAGAAAGACAAATATCATATGACTTCACTCATATGAGGACTTTAAGATACAAAACAGATGAACATAAGGGAAGGGAAGCAAAAATAATATAAAAACAGGGAGGGGGACAAAACATAAGAGACTCTTAAATATAGAGAACAAACAGAGGGTTGCTGGAGGGGTTGTGGGAGGGGGTATGGACTAAATGGGTAAGGGGCTTTAAAATAAAGAAAAAAAGGGATTTGGGCTGTAATTTTAAATTTTTTTATTGAGGTATAATGTAAAGCACACATATCACAAGTTACATTTTCAGCAACTGAACACACCCATGCAAATGTTTTAACTTAGACTGTAATATTTTGAAATAAAAATCTGACAGAAGGATACATGAAGTGAAAAAATGTTTGGTTTCAATGAAACCCACTTGGTATCATTTCATAGCGGATGGTAACAAGGTTATAAACAAAGCTGAAGGGAATATAACCACTAGACCACATCAGGTCACAGGTCACTTTGGGTACCTTAGCTTTATGTCCCATAATGGTGAGCTAGGGGAAGACGGCACATCCAAGACAGGAGGCTTGTGGTGTCTGAAGAACTAATCACAATTTTCTAAGTGTTTATGGAGGTTTGGGATAAGCATTCACTTCATTTGGCCATATCTCTTCTAAGTGGAGAAGCTGGATTTTATTCAGGTTTATCTGAGTTATTTATAGAAGGCAAAGAGATATACATAATTTTAATCATTTTTTTAGCCATTTTCCTTCATGCCTGGCACACATTTCCCTACCTTCCTCTTCAATCCAGGTTCCCATAAGTCACTCATGTTGAAAGAAGCGGACAGACCACAGGGTTATTTTAATGCAGCATAGATGTGACTCTGACCCACATGTTGGAAAGGCTGTTGCTATGACACAATTACAGCTGTTTGTGTCAGGAATGCTAGGCTGGGGGGGGGGGTGGCCTCCATCCCCACCCTGCTGCTCTTGGAACTGAAGTACTTTGACTTATGAATGCTGACCAATATTTCCAATCTGTGCATCTGCTATCAATGTAACAGGGTGTCAGTGCTCACATGTGAGTGTGTGTGTATGCTGTGTGCATCTATAGAGCAGGAGACACAGGACACCAGATCAAGAGCATAGCAACGAGTTCTGAAAAATAAGGAGGATTCTGTTATAATTAAAGGTGCCGAGAAGCAAACATCAAACCAGTGTCTCCAGAGGCCTCACACCCCTCGTGTGTCCATAGGAGGTGCTCAACAATGAGTGTCCTGGGCTGGTTAACAGAAAACACCATTAGCGCAGCTTTCATGCAGCCTACAACATACCTCAGAAATGCACCTGGAATGGCGGCAGGGAGAAGGACCAGGTGGATTTTAAGCCCCCACAACATTGAGCGCATATTTCAATCTTGCTCCTCTTCCCTCCAAGACAGCAGGATGTAGAGGGCACAGAGGGGTGCTGAAGGAGTTGTCAGCTCTCCTTTAGTGGGTCCTGCCCCCAGCTCTTCCCTGGGATACTCCCACCACCAGGGCGTGGATATAGAGGACAAAGACTCAAAAGCAGAAAGTTGAAGCAGGAGCAATGACACACAAGGCCAAGCTGGCAGATGTAGAAGTAAGTGGGGCAAAGGGGGCAAAGCTGTCTCTTGAAGTCCCTGATGGTCTGGGGAAAAGGTCAGCTTGGAGTGGGGCAGGTGTGGCCAGAGCCAAGGAGTCTGATGGTTTCTTTTCCATGATGCAAGTAGGACTATCCTTTAAAAACCCTAATCAACTCATGTTTTTCCTGGCCCAAAGCCCTATACTGCCTTCCTCTTTCACTTAAGCAAAATCCAAATTCCTTACCAAGGACCATGAGGACCTAACCAGGCCTCTGATCTCTGTGACCCTTGCATATGATGCTCCAGCCACACTGGCCTCTGTGCTGTCCCTCCAAGGAAAGCACATTCCTGGCTCAGGCTTCTGAATTGTTGTTCCTTGTACCCGGATACTCTTCCATGAAATGGACACATGGATACTCCCTCACTTGGTTCAGCTCTTTGCTCAAATGTTGTGTTCACAAAGACCTCCCCCACCATCTGCTGCCACCATTCTCTATCCTGTCCCTTCTTTCCCTGCTCCCCACTTCATTCTTCTCCAGGGTATCTCTAATTTCATGATATTGCATTATATTTTTACTGTTTTTTTAAATCTCTTAGAAGGCAGGTGCTTTATTGGTGTTTTATCTCCATGGTTGAAGATGTAGCAAGAGGTCAATGATACTTACTGGGTGAAATAAAGAAGAAATTAACAAATTAATTAATTAATGTATGCAGGCAGCTTATGGGCATTAAAAACCCTGCCAGTGAGACAGAGCAACAGCAGCAGCAAGTAATGACATTCACGTTGTGATTACCTCTGTGCCCAGGTTTTGGCATTTCTGTACAAGTCAGGCAGCACTGCACCTCCACAGGTCAGGGGAGCCAGCCGTCTTCCTCCACCACCTCCCTCTCCCTGTCCTTGCCATGTGGCACTGTCAAGAAGTCATGAAGGCTCCCTGAACCAGCCAGTCTTTGTACTTCTTTCTAAGCATATCCCCAACCAAACAGCAAGGGCCTGAGAAGTCCTTCAGCTCAAATGCAACCTGCAGACATCCCACAAGAGGAGAAAAGGGTAAACCTAGACATACAGGGCTCTTGGCCACTACTGAGGGCAGTGTGCCTTTTGCTATAGTGGGGAGGGGAGAAAAAGGAGGAAGACAAATTCCTTGTTTCTGGAACTGGGCTATGTTTGGGGAATGAAAGAGAAATGATCACCCTCACAGAAATTCTACTAACGAAAAAAAAAAGGATCTCTAACACATAATTATAAAAATTCAAAATGACTGATAAACATATGAAAAGGTCACTTAGTCATCTAGGAAATGAAAATTAAAGCTTCAATAAAATACTACTACCCACCCACCAAAAACGACTGAATGAAAAAGCTGTACAATAGCGAGTATTGCGGAGGTACACGGAGCAAGCTGAACTCTCATAACTCCGCTGGTCACTGGTCAGAGTAGACATGGCCCCAGCAATTTCATTCAGATTTTTCTAATAAAAAGGCAGATCAAGGGAGCTCTGTAGGTGGCTTGTTGAATTCTCCTGCTGCTGCTTTTTTTTAATGAAATTCATATTAATGTAGAATTAACCATTTTAAAGTGAACAATTCAGTGGCATTTAGCACCAGTGTGTTTACTGTGTAAAAAATACATACAAATTTTAGGATTGCTTGTTCCAGCTTTGAGAAGAATGCTGGTGCAATTTTTATTGGGATTGCACTGAATGTATAGATTGCTTTGGGTAGTATTGACATTTTAACAATATTTATTCTTCCAATCCATGAGCATGGAATGTTTATCCATTTCTTTGTGTCTTCTTCAATTTCTTTTGTAAGCTTTCTATAGGTTTCAGCATACAGATTTTTTACATCTTTGGTTAGGTTTATTCCTAGGTGTTTTATGGTTCTTGGTGCAATTGCTAATGGGATCAGTGAGTTTTTGATATATGCCCTTTCCTAATGTATATACTAATTCAATACATATTTTAAAAATGGATGACAAAATAAAAGTGAGATCTCTTTTCTCCCTTCCACTTCTTAAAAGAACATGTATTTAGTAAACAGAGGAAAGGTGTGTGCAGCATTTTCTCTTTAGCTATCTTTTATCTCTTTGTTGTTTCTTCTTTCTACCTGGTAGAAGGAGCTTTGGTCAGTCTGGTTACATATCATCAGATCCCTTCTCTTGGATGGTGTATGGGCTTTCTATGCATGTGACAAAACCCATCACTAACCTTTTCAAATGGCTTTAAATTTTACCTTGCTATTTGTTTCCACAATTAGCCAAGCCAATACATTTCCAGCTCTTTGGAGAAAGGAAACTGTTTTCTTCAGTAAGGGGAAAAGTCATAAAGAAGTAATAATAACCAAAAAATAAATGTGTAGCAAAATTATTATGCTTGTGAAAATCATGTACAGTGTCACATATCCCAGGGAACTTTGGCTAAAGCATGCAAGTACTTTCATACTTGGCATTCACCATGCTAACAGCACTCAAGGCCCTTGGAGAAATGATGGTGTGTATTTAGTAACTATTTCCTCATTAGATGGTTTCTTTTTTTTTTTAAGTTTATTTATTTTGAGAGAGAGAGAGAGAGAGAGAGAGAGAGAGGAGAGAGGCAGGGAGAGGGAGAGGGAGCATGAGCAGAGGAGGGGCAGAGAGAGAGGGAGAGAGAGAATCCAAAGCAGGCTCTGTGTTGTCAGCGTAGAACCCAATGCAGGGCTGAAACTCACAAACAGTTGAGATCGTGACCTGAGCTGAAACCAAGAGTCAGACACTTAACCCATTGAGCCATCCAGGCACCCCTAGATGATTTCTGAAGCCCCATCCGATTACTGTTTAGAGAGTAGATAATGGAGCTAAAATTCAGTTTCCAGGATTGTTTCTTAGTTCTTGGTATTTCCAAGTGCTTGATGCATCACAGAACCATGGGTAACTGTCAATAATCCATCACTTCTTTAGCAGAGGCAGCTTCCAGATTACTACTAAATAAACCAGGAGAAAAAAAGAGAAAAGGCCCCTTTTAAAGCAACTAATAAGGCTTTATCATTTTGTATTTTCAGCCACAGTTGGTGTTTTCTGTTCTTATTTTTTGTGGTGATATTACTTATTTATCCTGGTGCCTTAATATAAAAATTATATAATGCAGGATTCAGTACTATCTGACAAATGGGGATAATTATTGAATTATTAAAACTGAAGCACCTGAGCACATCAGCAGTGAGACTCCAGAGCATGGGCAGGTAACGCTGGGGCCATGTGCTGGGCCAGGTTAACACCCAGATACGAGCAGCCACCATTATCACACACGTCTGTACTCTAAGCACAACTAGGTCAGTTGTGTGGCCAAGCTTTTCTGGCCAGGACTGCTGGGACAAGATTCAAATTTGGGCCTTCCTGACTTCCAAATCCATACTTTTACTGTGGAGCTACACTGCCTCACACCAAGGCAAGATGCCCAGAGAACAACAGCATGGATGAGCAAAGCAAGTACTCACCCAGGAGGTTTTAGTCAGCTATGAGAGGGTAGGCACACTGATAGCCACTCTCAATACATGGGAAAGTGCTTCCCCTGATCCCAGAGACACTGAAGGAGCAGGTGCTCACAGCCAGAAAAACAAGAAGTGAGCAAATCCCTGGGGTTCCTAGACAAAGGACACTGTGTAAGCCCAGAGTAGAAACCCAACCCAAGGTGCCACCCTGGTCTGTCATTTGATCTACACACATGAGCTCTGAAAGCTCTTACAAGAGCCCAAGTTCTGACCATTCAGGAGGAGGTGAGGGATGTCTTCTAGGCCAGTCAGGTGGTACTCCTCCATGAAGCCCTCTTGATCTCCCAAGCAGATTCAGATATCCCAATATCTGAGGCCTCATTGTGCTGGCACATGTCACCACTGTAGTGATACTTCCTATCTGTTCTCATGTCTTTTCCTACCAGCCTATGACCTTCAATGGTGGCTTGTCTTTTCATCTTTAGATGCCCAATACCTAGCAAATAATAGGTGTTCAGTAAATAGTGTCTAGATATGTGCTGTAGAATATTCCTCCATATATGAAGCTGTCACCATAGATCATGATAGATCACTTCCATTAGGTAATATGCCTTTCTAAAGTTCTCAGAGGATCTGCAGAAATAAAGTTATATTCTAATTTTTTAGAATAAATCTCTACCATAAGCGTTAAAATGCTGAGTAATACTGCTATATCCAAGGCTGAAGCAACTACCAAGGATATTTAAATCCACCCCCAAAGCATCCAAATCAGTACCATATTAGCTGATACTCATTTGAAAAACCAAATAAGTATAGGCACCTATGTTGGGTATGTGTACTGGGGACTGTCCTTCTGGGGGTGAAGGGGGGGGGAGATTTATATCTTTTTAAGTCTGATAAAGGAGAATTATTTTCTGGAGAATTCTCATCAGTGAAATAGAACGTTGTTTGTTTTTGTTTTTGTTTTGCTTTGTTTTAACTAGGCTCCACATCCAATATGGGGTTTGAACTCATGACCCTGAGATCAAAAGTCACATGCTCTACAGACTAAGCCAGTCAGGCACCCCTGAAATAAACATATCTTTTGTTTTTAGTATCTTCTAAAGGTAACATAAAAATCATAGCTTTATTAAAACCTGTTTTCTAAAACTACTCCAGGGGAACCTGGATGGCTCAGTCAGTTAAGCGTCCAACTCTTGATTTTGGTTCAGGTCATAATCTCAGGGCCATGAGATTGAGCCCCCACATCAGGCTCCATGCTGAGCGTGGAGCCTGCTTGGGATTCTCTCTCTCTCGGTCTCTCTCTCTGCCCCTTCCCCACTCACATGTGTGCACGCTCTCTCTTTGAAAATAAACAATGAACATTAAAAAAAGACTTATTAAAACTACTCCAAAAATACGTATCTTGCCCACTCTGATCTTTCATCCCCCTAACTGCTGGATCTCCGGTTCCCCTCAGATGCCTGCAGAATCTGGCATCTCCCACTCACACCCACTAGGAGGGGGAAGGAGAAGCTAGGCAAGGGCACCACATGTCAGATTCCCCTCCTGGACACATTGTAATTGTTGTCAGACAAAATGTTTTCCTATTTGACTAGAACCTGGTCCTTCTCTCCCTAACCAGGCTGGGTGGGGGCCTGGGCAGCCTGGATGATATCCTGGCACAGAAGGACCACTCAAAAATGCTTGCTGAGCTGGGAGTAAAAGATGTGACCAGGCTGAGTACATACACACCTCTGTAGATCCCTTTCCCTTGGGGTGGGGGGCGGTAATCAATATAAAATTTAACAAGAAACTGTTTGGCTATCAAAACAAAGACCTGTGTTACTCCACTGCCCCTGCAGTTTAGAGTTTTTGCGGAGAATTCCTTTCCTACATGGAGATCCTGCAGGCTTGGTCAGAGTGTGCCAGATCTAAGCCCATCAGATCAGGTTGTGGGTGAGAGTGGAACCAATAGGAGACAAAGCAAACATGCTGAGTCTGGGGTCCCTTACATAGGGCAGACCCCTGGTGAGAACAGAGAGACCCTCCCAGAACCTGGGGGGAAGGGCCTCAGAACTGGCAGAGCAAGACCTAGGTAATGACCAGTCCTGTTAGCTTCCTGTCTCAGCCCATTTCCTTATCAGTAAAATGGAGATAAAAACATCCACCCTCACAGAGACTGGGAAAATTAAATGACACAATAGACACAGTGCCTGGCATTTTGCAAATGGTCAACAAACAGGCCTCATCTACCTCTTCAAGACTACTGGGCCAGGAAAGTGGCCTTGAGGCACAGGGTCCATGCCCTCTGCCCCCACTATAGCAGGTGCACTCAATATCAGCCCTTCTTTCCACTCCAGTGGATGCAGATTCAGAATCCTTCTCAACAGGAGTTGGCAGCCACATGGTTTAGTGATGACAGGTCCAGGGTCCATCTAGGCAGGAGCAGGATAAGTGTTTTCAAAGGTTTCAGCAGCAAATATGGAAGCCTGGACTTGAGGACAAGGAGCTTCAAGGGTAGAAAATGCAATTCTTGATACACCAGGCAAATCTCTGAACTTCAAAATAACATGAGATACTCAGTAACTATAGCCCTGAGTCACAGCAGCTCTTGTTAGATAGATACTGAGCCCAGGAGCCTGGGGCTCAACATATTCCCTCCAGGTTTGGGTTCAGGGATGGAACCCACGTGGAAACATGGGCAAATGTTTAAGAGCCCTCAGCTAGAAAGGGAGGGGGAGGAGGAGACCCCCACTCTGATGCACCGTTGGGCATTTCCAAGGTGTGAGAGTCTCAGGTCATGGGCCCTGAAGAAATGCAGCTCATTCTCCTGTGGGAGGGGTGAAATTTCCAGTCCAAGTTCTCAGACCTTTGTGACTTAAATGTAAAGAATTCTTTTCCTCCCCTACCAGCATACCTCTTCTTTTATGCTTTCACCTACTGTGACAGCAGCAGAGGAAAGATGCTAACAGAATCGCAGCAAGGTTGGGCTACTGACAAGCTGTGTGGACTTGGTCAAGTAGCTTAAAACTCACTTAAACTGAGGGAACTGGCCACGTTCCCTCCAAGACCCCTTCTTCCCTATGTTATCACATTACAGAGGAAAAAACTGTCCAGGATATGGACTGATTTGTTACCGATCTAAACTCTTCCTTACCTCGCTTTCTACTATTTCTTTCTAGTCAACCACTTGATCACCACCTGGGCTGAACAGCCTTCCCAGGTTTATCAACCAGATCAGTTTCTCCAGCAGAGCAGCTACAGACGTGATAAAAGCGTAAGTTGTGTGGAGGTGGGAAAGGGGAAAGAGGGGATGGGGGTGTGGGTCATTAAACATACAGACTAAAACACTGATATCTAAGAAAGTCAAATCAATTTTGACTTTTGGTAACTCATGCAATTTCTGCCTGTGCCCTCCTTAGGTATGCTAGGCAGCATACCTCTGGCATTTTCTGGACTTACTCTATCCCCAGGACAAGGGTTTAAGGCATGCCATAGGCAAATCAAACACTAAATCATTAGCAGAGCTGCAAGGCTGTTTTGCAAGTAAAAAGGTTATCCTTTCTCTTCTGGAAGACATTTCTTATGTGCTTCTCCAATTGGGGGTGGCAGGGGTAGGAAACAACCCAGAACAGAGATGAATTAGGGTCCTGGAAAAATGCTTTTCCATCCAGACTACACTAAGCAAGGGTATTACTAGAAATAAAGACAAATGGGAGGTTTATGAAAGAAAATCAGAATATTCTGGATAAAAACTGTGAACAACTTTAAAACTCCTTATGTTATTACAAGAGAAATCATCAACAACTCCAGAGTTGGGCAGAAAATTTCACCAGCTTTCCCTCAGCCTCATACCCACTTTCTTCACTTCCTTTCACCTTTCAGGCACTGGGAACCAGACACACATAGTGCTCCATCCAATGGTCCATCTCAGTCACTATCTGGTGTTCATCAGGTATCACAAACTTAACATGTCCAAATCCAGACCACCCCCCATCTCAGTCAATGGTGACTGCATCTTTCCATGAGCTCAGGCCAACAACCCTGGAGCCCTCCTATCTCTTCCATCACTCCCATATCCCATACACGATCCATCTGGTCCACAGAAAATCCTGTGAACTCAGTATTCAAAATATACCCACTACTTTTTACCCCTTCACAGGTAGCACCCTGTAGGTCCACACCACCATCACTGTTTCTCGTTTATATTATTTCAATCTCCCTCTCCCACTCTTGCCCTCACACAGTCTACTCAGATGAAACTTTTAAAACACAGGTGACATCATCCTGCATCTTTGTTCAGAACCCTCTAGTGCCTCTTCATTTCAGAGTAAGAAACTCCTTCTTTCAATGGTTCATGAAGCCCAATATGATCTGGCCCCTCACTCAGCCATGATGAAGCTGCTTCCTTGATGTCCCTCAAGACACTATATCAGACATGCTCTGCCTCAGGGCCTTGACACTGGATGATCTTTTCCTTCTAGGTCTGCATAGTTTACTGCCTCCACTCTTTTGGGTCATGATGCAAATGTCACATCCTCAGTGAGACCTTCCCTGACCACCTATTTAAAATTGGAACCCCCTGACTTTTCTGATCCCCATTGTTTCCTTTACTTTTCTCCAAAGCAATCATCACCTACTATACATTTAATTAATTGATTTAGTTTATTGGTTCTTTCCTTGCACCAAAATGTAAGCTCCATGAAGGCAGGTACTGTCTGTTTTGTTCACGGTGCCTGGCACATAGCAGGTGCTCAATATTTGTTGAATGGACGAATGAATGAACGACATTTTCACCTTAAGTTGCCATATAGGGCTCACATATTATTTTATTAAGCGTCAACTTTCAGATATCTCTGCAGTCCCACCTTTCAACTCAAGGGGAAAATCTAGAGTCCAAAAATTTTCATCACCACAAAACCGATATTTAATTGATTTTCTTTTCACCAGTCTGTTTATAGCTCTTTCTCCATGGAAAAGACAACTCACATCCCTCTCTCTGGTCCTTTCCATTCCCAAACCTCTCTATCAACCCATTTCATGAGGCATCTCTTTAATACGCGAGCCCTTTCAAGACAAATACTATTTTCTGTGATACACGGATATACCTACAACTATTTCAGAAAGCAGACAAGAAGCTTTGAAGTAGTACTAAAGAACTATTAATCTTTACTATGAGTCTTTAAAAAGATGTATTAATTTAAAAAATATATATGAGAGAGGCTTGGTCCAACTATGCAAAATCACTTAAGGGCATCCAAAACTCATTGTTTATTAGGAATGCCAAGTGTCCTGATTCTTCTGATATGAAAAGAAACTAAAATCTGAACCATCAGAAAGTACCTAGAGGACCTGCAGACTTTGCTACCAATTTCCAGTTAGTGATTTCAAAGGCAGAAAGCTTACTATTTGAGGGGCTGTTTGTTTATCTGAAACTGGAAATAACAGTTGTGATTGTTTTGAAGGGTTCTAAATGGTTTCAGAACTTGGGGAAAGTGATTTGGCATTTTGTGGATAGATAAATTTCTGAAATATAACTCTGAATCAAACACCTCTAAAATAAAAAGCAATTCTTCCTTCCCTCGATTCACCATCATTCCAGTTATCTGTCTTTTAAACATCTCAGTGCCTAGAGGTCCTCCCACAGAAGACAGAAAGATATCCGCTTACCCTCTATCCCTGCTTACTACCTCAGACTGGTATAACCTTAAAAGTACTGACCAAGAGACTTCTTCAATTTCTGCTTCAGTGTCTTCCAGCTTTCTCTCCTTCCTTTCTTTCCATAATTGATTGCCCAGCTCATTAGGCTACGTATTTACTCCTCACGGCTTCTGGGCTCAGCTCTCTATCCCACTGAGAACTGGAGTTGCAACCCATCCCTTAGGGCTTACTGGGCATAGATGGACACTTCCACCGGGAGCCGAGGGTCGATACAAGCATCCCTGACCCAGGCTAATTATCACTGCCTCCGCGCTTCATCACCTCAAACTGCCCAGCAAGATGCTGAGCAACTCCCGGTGGTGACCTCTTTGCCAATCACCTTCAGGAGCCACGAACTCACTCACTTTATGTCCCACAATGTGCTCATCAGCTGGCCTCAGAGTGGCACTGCCTTGCAGTGACCCCAGGCCCCAGATCCTACAGAACACCACTGGCCTAGCACCACACTCAGTCTCCCTGTGCTCCTTCCCCTTTGTGTAACTTTTTACTCAAGTTCTATTTTTATTTTTGAAGGGAGGTGGGAGGGCTAAGATATTTAAGTACTTATAATAGTTTCTCATCTAGTTGCTCAGTAAGAGTGGCAGTTTGTGCCAAGCAAAAGAACTTACTTATAATCACATTCCTAACAGGAATCTGTTTTGGGGATGGTGGAAGACTGGTGTCCCTACAAGACAATAATGTGGTGCATTAGAGCTGCCTGGACCCATCCATCACAGGCTCTTCCCAGAAATGCCCCACTTTGGCCCTTCTCTGCAGGCCCCCAGCTCTCACTGTGGTTCTGCTCCCCACCTCTTGCTCTCAGCTTGCTCACGTCCACCCCTTCTCCACCTGCAGCCCCAGACACCTCTCACTCTCCTTTTTGTCCCTCAGAATCAGGCCTTCTTGGCCTAGCCTCTGTCACTCTGTTCCTCCCTCCTCCAGACTCTGCCTACTCTCTCTCCTTCTCCTCCCCTGTAGGATTCCACATGCCATTCTCCCGCCCACAAACTCTGCTTACCTTTCACATCCCAGCTTAAATGTCATTTCCTCAGGGATACTTTCCTGACACTCTAGTTGAAGCCCCCTATTCAGGACCCTCCTATAATTATTTATCTAGTTGCCTACCTCTTCCAACAGATTGCAGGCTGTACAGGACAGATGAAACTTTGTCTATCCTGAGCCCTGCAGAATCTACACATCCAGCACAGGATCCAACATAGGTCAGGTACTTAAATAAATATATATATATAAATATTTATATATAAATATAAATATAAGTATATATATATGTATTTATATATATAAATATTTATATATAAATATATATATAAGT